>NC_088795.1:84399785-84702815 GCF_011386835.1 Chrysemys picta bellii
AGATTTCATCAGGTTCCCTTGATCAGTCCCCTACTTTCTGGGAAGATTTTCTAACATGCATTCACATGGACTCCTTCCTCCATGGTGTCTCTCAGTCCCAGAGCACTTCACTGCAATGGGTCAGGCACAGACCCAGCAGTGGGACCATCAGCCCCTACAGCCTCAGCAGCACATAGATCTCGAGCCCGCCACCCTCACCTCCTAAGGCAGTCCTGCATTTGTACAGGAAAGAGCTAGCTGGACAAGAAAGGGAATTTGACTCTTGGGAAGACAGTGCGGTGTGCAAAGTTTAGGGTCTCAGGGAAACAGAAACAATACCATGTGACTTATGTTAACATCTAAAGCACAGAAGCACAGATACTTGCAGTAGGGTTGCCAATTTTGGTTGGATGTATTCTTGGAGGTTTCATCACATGACACAATCTTTAATTCCTGGAGACTCCAGGACAATCCTGGAGGGTTGACAACTCTTACTTGCAGTGAACTGTATGCAATCAATTCAGTCAAAAATATATGTAGAGAAATCAATGAGATATTTGAACAATGAATACATTACAGAAATTGTGGTCTTTTTGCAGACAATCAGCTCTAGTGATATCCCCTTAAAGTGAAAAATAATGAGCAATTTCTCTAAAACAGATAAAATTGCTGGCTTTTAAAATCAGAGGGAATCTGTTCATTTCTTCAAGAGCATATTTTACAACAAATAAATATGCAAGCACTTACCAACTTGATCTGTAGAATGGATCCTAGAGTGGGCTTTTGCCCTTATTTAGAAATGTGTTTGTTTTACTGTCTCCTTGATGGATGTGTTGGATTTCCAAATTTGAATACCTAGGGAAAATTCTACTTTTAGATGATCAATCCTCAGAATGATTGGTTTCAAGATTTGTGTGAAAACATAACCAAGCTAAAAAGAAATATTTTCCCACTTATTTCCTCCCTTTCCCCCAAAAGGAGTATTCAGAAAGGAAACTGGTGCTTCCAAGTAATGATAGATGAAATAATGCAAATGTAGCCCCTGGAAAGAACTGGTGTACAATTTCTAGAGTGCTAATGTCAAAGTTATCTCCATCAACTCATCACCTAAGGAAAGGAATTTCTCACACCAGGCAGAATGGGAGCAAGAGCTAAGAAAATAAGGTCAGGAAATGCTTCTTGACAAACCATCTGAAATATTCACCACTCCCCCAAGTAGCAGAATCAGACATGCATCCAGATGACAAAAAGTATTACATATGTTAAAAGGTAGATGACGTTGCTTGTTCTCTAGGTTACTTTTTAAGACTTTTGAACCATGCAACCATTACTCAACACCCAGGACTGCAAACACTATCTTAACAAATCAAAAACAGCAATATTCCCTCAGTATTTATATGACAGTTTGAGTTTTAGCAATTTATCACAGTAATGAGAAGGATGTAAATAAGGAAGGCGCCAATAGAGGCATATGATAATTGGTTTTAAGGGAAACTTACTTAAATATACTTTGAAGTAAAAAATGTATTTAGGATTCTCCCATTAGATAGAATGTGACAACATGAGTCTCTTTCTGCCCTCTCTCCTCCACTATGAATTGTGAAGCAACATCCAAATTCAGTGCTGTGGCTAGAGGGCTAATGCAATCTTGGGCATTTAGAGTAGGAGCAGAGAGGTTATTTTACCTCTGTTTGGCACTGGTGCAACTGGTGCAACACTGGTGCAACACTGTGTTCTGTTCTGGTACCCACAATTCAAGAATGATCTTGATATCTTGGAGAGGGTTCAGAGAAGAATCACGAGAATGACTAAAAGATTAGAAAACACACCTTATAGTGATAGACTCACGGAGCTTACTCTATTTAGCTTAACAAAAAGAATGTTAAGGAGTGACAGGACTACAGCATGTAAGTACCTACATGGGGAACAAACTTTTGATAATTGACTCTTTGTTGTAGCAGACAAAGGTATAACACAATCCAGTGGCTGGAAGTTGAAGCTAGACAGATTCAGACTAGGTACAAGGTGTACATTTTTTTAACAGTGATGGTAATTAATGACTAGAACAGTTTAGCAATGGTTGTGGTGGATTCTTCATCACTGGGAATTATTTTGGGGAAGTTCTATGGCACATGTAATATAGGAAATCAAATGAAGTCCCTTCTAGCCTTGGAATTATGAATCTGTGAACCCTCAAATATCTCATACAGTTCAGAATGCATTAATGCCAAGTAAATTAATTGTATTTTGTATTCTTGAAAGTACCCACTTATGTGCTTTAATACTAATAGGAATCTCTAAAGAGTTACTCATTTCAATTTCCCAAAAGAATGAATTTTTGTAATTAAAGAAACAAAAAGAGATCTAGCAAAATAAACAATAATTAAAGAGTCCCAGTTGTACAGCACATGCTTTTCCTTTTAAGTTTGCTGAAGTTTAGAACTACTCACTTTGTAAACTGTAGGCTAACCAGAGTTGAATAAACACAGTAGATCCTATAGCCTGCTACAGCAAGAGCATTGGCAGCAAGCCAAATGTAATTGTTCCTGTGGAAGCCAAACTGAGCTACCCAGGCAGTGGGTGCATTGGAGAAGAGAAGAGCAAGGAAGTTTCCTTTCTTATAGAACTATCTTTTTAAAAGTTAGGGATAGGACAATTTTTATTATCCAGGCCTATTTAAATTAAAAACCAGGCCTGAGAGTGAAGTGGTGTGGAGGGCGGAGGTGGGGGAATCACATGTGGAGCCACTAATCATCAAGGGGAGGGTTTGTTCATGGAATACATAGTTTGGAATACATTTTTAATTTCTTCTAATTTTTTATGAAACCAAACACTTTGGACAGTTCCAAGTTCTACACTGGCTTACATGCCATCACATTGTAAAAGAAAGGAACTGTCTCCTGCCCAGATGAGCAGCACTGCCACAGGAATGTAACATTAGCCAACACTGGGAAATATGCAAGATGGTGTAGCAGATGTTGTGATGAGAAGAAGAGGGGGAAGAGGTGCAATTAGTAATTTTAACATGAACATATGAGGTCCTTGGAAGAAAGGAAGACAGCTATGGGAATGGTTGGAGAGAAAAAGGAAAGGGAAGGGAGATGCCAAGCGTGTGACAGAGTTAGAAAGGTCTGGGAAAAGAGACAATGAACTAGGAACCTTTGGAGCACAAAGGAACTGGAAAGGCTTGGAGAAGAGAAACAGGTTTCCGGAAGTTCTAGAAAAGGTTATAGGGGACCTGAGAACATTATAGAAATATCATGGGGGACTGAAGACAGCTACTTTAAGTCTCCCGTTCCTGCCATTCCTTATAGTCAAATGACTTCCCCGTACCACTCCTCACCACGGCTAGTGTCTGGATAGTACTTATTAGTACTTATTAGTCAATCCCTTATTGACTGTGAACTGCAAGTTCTTCCTGACTGCATTTCACAGGAGGTCAGAAAGTTCCCTTTTCAAGGATGTACCCAACCTCAAACCAATCTCAGACTCAGATGTTCAAATTAAATGGAATTATTATAAATAGAGGGGGGAAAATCAAAACTGTATATAGAATATCTAGTCTAAGATTCTGCAAGAGGTCATCTAGAATCTAGATTGATACCATTCCTGTAGTTACAGGACAAACAATCTCACATTTCTAGACCACATGGCCTTTCTTCCTTCTGACCACTTTCATGGGCAGTATGACTGAGACATAGCCTCTCATTTCAGGTGTCTTGCATCGTTTCTGCTGCCCTCTCCCCTTATCTTAGCAGACTCACAGTACTTTCAGGGGTTTTCTTTATGGCTTATTATCATACTCCCCAAGAAGTAAGTGTCCCATGAGAGGGATATATTAGTATCTCACTCTCTCTCTCATGTCTTTCCCATAAGCATTCACCATACCAGCTTCTGTATTAGATGAACAACTTAGATTCCTGTTTTTCAATAAATCTTTCATAAAAAACATGTCTTATGAATACATAGTCACACAATAGTTCCATCTCAGTCCACCTCATACATAATTATGCAAATAAACACTCACCCCATTCCCTTCAATGAAATTATGCATGTTATTTTTACTTACCACCCAAGCTTTTACTTGTGAATATTTATGGCTTGGAGATGATGACATAAAGGTTATTTGCTTATATGTAAACTTCAAGAGACAAAAGAATTATATGAAATCTACCATTAATTCTACTCTATATCCAATATTAATTACTGACAGAATAAAGACTATTGAAAGTATGTCTGCTGAGAGAATTACAATTCCATTTCACAGCAACTTCATGGAATGAAAATTATGGTTGTGTTTTGGTTTTGAAGAAACAACATATTTTCACAAAAGTGTTCCAATCAGATCTAATTTTAAGTCTTTACAACAATATAAGGTGATGGGTCTGCTTAAGTGTCTGTATGATGTCTAGCACACTTTTAAGTATTTATTGAATTAATAAATAATTAACATTGGTGCCCTCCCTAGATGGAGGCTAATGAGTTAAGAGCAGAAAGCTATCTATAACATGATCCCAAAAGTCACTCTGCTACTATGATGAATATTAGGATTTGCAATCAAATCCCCTTTCTAAAATATATTAGAACCACTGGCTCCAAAGAATAACTAAAGATAATTGACCTATATCAACAAATAGAAAGCTCTAAGGCTTTTTAAAATTCTGCCTATGGCAACAAAATTAAAAAGTTATATTTTAAGCATATATTTGGGAATGACTGTAAATGTAGAATGAGTAAATGAATTTGTCACATGGGTTCATCCAATTAGAAAATAAGGACATACCAGGTGACCAATATATCCAATGAGAAACTAACCAACACAGCTCACATTTCAGATATTGAATACTCTCAAGTGGCTGTTCACATATGATTTACAAGTGAAGAATTAGTTACTAAAAATATCTGGAGCCTACCACCTTTACTCATCTTGAGTAGTACCTTGGCTGAGAAGTAGGCCCATTGATTTAATTAATGTGAAACAAGGCAAACTTAGCAAAATATAGACTAGAGTCAAGTTGTCTGATTAGACCTACTACAAATATTTTCATCAGAAGAATAAACCCAAAGCATTTGCCAAAGTGCAGTCTGCAGGTCAAATACATTTCAAAGACTTGTGTAAAGCAGCACATGACTGTTTATCTTGAATATGGAAGTGCGGTCTGTGATAATTCCAGGTTGAAGCCAGGGCCGGCTCCAGGCACCAGCCCACCAAGCATGTGCTTGGGGTGGCACCTGGGAGGGGGCGGCATGGCGCTCCGGCTGAGAGCGGGGTGGCGACTGGGCTCGCCGCCCTCCCCCCGCACTCTGGCCGCCGGGGAGAGCGGAGCTGCAGCAGGCTCGCTGCCCTCCCCCTGGTGCTCTGGGGTGGGCGGCGCCTGGCTTTTTTGCCTGGGGCGGCAAAAAAGCCAGAGCCGGCCCTGGTTGAAGCATATAAATTCTATACTTTGACCAAGGCAGAAAGCTACTTGCATGATGGAGGACTTCATTCTGGGACTACAGCTGTGTGAATAACTGATTTTTCAGTTTGTTGGCAGTTCTGAAAAAATGTTTTGGGTTAACTCCCCTGAAGTTTGGGGGGAGGGAGGGATTTTTTTGGCAAAAGTTGAAGAATCAGAAAGAAATTTCAGGCCACAGGGAATGTTTCATTTTTGGTCAAATGTTTCATCTTTAACCAACTATTTTTTTCAAATGAAAGCATAGGAAGTGTTGGATTCACAAAACTAAGGAGACAGTGCCCCCCTCCCCTCCTCAAACACTACAGCTGAATGGTTAGGCTACTGACCTGAGATGTGGGAGACCTGTGTTTAAATACCTACCTCAGCAGTAAGGACTTGAAGTCTGAGTATCCTCACCACAGGTTATTGACTATTCTGGAGTGGGTCACTCCATCTCTCCTTTTGAAGCTGTTCCGCTTGTTATAAAATAATTAAATATTTAGTGTTTCCCTTCCAAGGTGATAGTGCCCCAAACCACTAAGCTGTAGAGTCACTCACTCTTTGGTCCACTGAATATTTAAATTTTATAAAAATTAGAACAGCTTCCCAACAGGAGAGATGGAGACCTATACCACCACATATACTTAGCAGTGTTGATTCCTTCCATCTGAATTCCATACAAAAGTTATTTGTACCATAAGTTATGAGCAGCCTGCTGGTTAGGACACTCACTGTGGTTATGGGAGACCTGGGGTCAACTCCCTCCTCTAGAGCAGTGAGTTAAACCTGGTCTCCCACCTAACTGCTGGGGTATAAAGGGACCACTACCTACACGTCAGTTTTGAAAGTAGCACTACATCCCCTTGCAAATCTATCCCCCCAAAACTGTTTTATTCTGGAAACGTCAAATGAACCATTTCAACAATTCTGATTCACCTTCTTCCCACCACTCCAACTAATACAACTGGCCAGAATTGACACAAATTTGGAAAATGTTTTGGTGAAGAAAGTTTTGTCCAGCTCTATCGGACATGTGCTTTCTGCAGGACACTCCAAATTCCAGTTCTGCTCTCACTGAAGTAATTGGCAAATATTCCGTGACTTCTTCAGTGGTGCAGAATCAGGGCCCATAAATATTAAAGATGAAGTGACCGCATTCTGTTCTATTTTATGCAAATAAATATGGACCTCAAGTCCCTGGCAAATTTCCAAGGTGGCACTCAGCTGGGAAAACAATGGCAACTTTATTGTCTAAATTGCATAGGTCTTGACATGGTTTTGTAGATTGACAGAGGCTTTTCTTTTGGTTCAGATCCAAAAACTCATCAGGTGTTTTATTAAGATTAATCATTTGTTTTCCCCACAGAAATTTTTGGCAGTGTTGAGCCCTTCCTTCTGAATGCCATGCAGAAATGATTAGTACCACAGGTTATGAAAAATGACAGTCCTGTAGCCAGATGGAGATTAGTCCATTTTCAAACCCCAGTTTTTTTCCTCTGGTCTGTACAACTTCCAGCTGCCTCAAGGGTTGAATGATAAAGTACATGATCTTTCTCAGTTATTTTCAATGTGTATGTATGGTACATTGTTTATGATGCTTTCATGATATTTAGATGGTCATAAACTATCAAGATCCATAACCAAAACTTCACTATAAAAATAATTCATGACAGAACAAAGCTTTTAGACGCTACTCAATTATAAATTAGATAAAAGTGGTAAGGCTTATATTGACCTAGACTTCTTGCAATCATGTTTGGCATCGACTTTATTTTCAATTTTTATTCCCTTAGTAAAAGGTTAGAGCAAGCATAGATTTTCCTTCAGTTTTGCGAATGTCAAGGCAGAGTCAGGAAGAAATTAGTTTTAATGTGACTGTGTTATGATAGTGTGATATGGCCATTTCATATCAAATCATTAAAAAAAAGGACATTTTATTGTCAATTTAGTGGCATCGAGTTAAACCAAAAATATGTCAGGCTGCCTATTACTTTGAATTATTTTAATATGATTCAGCATTATATGGATTCTTCAGAAAAGGAATCTACTCACTGGGGAATTTTTTTTTATTTGTGTCTTTTATGGAAAAAGCCTAGGGAGAGGCAAATGTCAAAGAGAGCTTAGTAGAAATGTCAAATTCTTGAAGATATGGACTTCTACATATTGACTGTAGGCAATCAAAACCCAGTGGCCAATCAAAAAGCACCATGCACAGCCCTCATTAAAGTATACTAGGGGGATTACTTTTTGTTCACAATAAATTACACTTCAGTGGAAACTGATTTATGTTTTGCTGACAAAGTATGGTCTCAATGTGAAGATCTTTGATGTGATCTCTAGAGAGTCTAGGCTGAACTAAGTTTCCATTTTCATACAAAATTTTCTGACATGGCTCATGTACCTTTTTTAAAAAAATGTGGACTGATTATATAGGAGCACTTTTATTACTTGCTAGCAAAATTCTGTCTTCACCAGTATGTTTTGATTATTGTTTATATAATTAAAATTGTTTGTTGATTAAGGTGCTTTATAATAAAGCAAAATTTAAAAAGAAAACTAAATTAAACTGGATGGACTAGGTTTTTTAAAAGAGAAAATTAATCCTCTTTAACACAAATTAAAGTCATTGAATATTTTTTTCCTCTTGTTTGAGAATATTTGATAAGTAGTTCCTTTACTCCTAATAAGTAAGTGTGGGATGCATGAACCAAAGTTAGTGGTTTCCCCTTAAAATTCAACAGACACATACAAAAAAATCTACCTTGTGAAACAAAATTACTAGACAAGGCAAGGAGATTATCTAGTTTTAAAAGGTAGTTGTTTTGTTATGCTTCATATACAAATAAGATGCCTAGACCTGTGGTACAATTCTCCAGGAGGATAAGTCTCTATAAGTGAAGTTTTTCCAAAGGAACCTCAGGCAGATTGAAGGGAAGGGAAGGGAAGATTTTCTCAGGAGAAGTCTTGCTTCAAACTATCAGAATGTAAAGATTTAGTTCCACACTTGCTAGTATTCCATTCTGTCTGATGGGCCCTGTAGTTCAGGTCCACTGAACAAATACAGCATATAAGTACAGTACTTAGTTGTTCTTCCTGGAACTATGTGAGTGTTATAATTAAAACATATTTTTTGAAAAAGTCTTTACTTTTCAAAGATAATTAAATTTGTGTTCTGTTTCAGCTCCCATGATGGTCAAAAACTACTTTAGTCGTCATTTTGATCGAGTGCTTCCTTCCCCCCACCCCCTTGCCTATATAGTTCTTATCCAGAGCAGTGAAGTATAACCCAGCCATTTGCATGGCAGCAGTATATTTTAGCCTAGAAAGAAGATGGCTCAGACACAGTTAATAGGGCTCTGGAGACACTCATCAGGCTAATTACCTGAGGAGCAGAATGTATTTTCTCTTTGATTTCAAAGTAAAAGAAACTCTGCCTACCTTTTTCTTTATAAAAAAAAAGACAGTGATCCCACCTTCAGGGCACAAAATGTGGTAGGGTTGAACTGGAAGAACACTGCTATTGAACAACTGAAACGTAATCAAATACTCTTTCAATATGGCAAAATGCTCTGAAGGTTTTTAATCTATTTTATCATACACTGGACAAAGGTATATATAATCTGGCTAAGTGTGTCAAATCCCTTTCTACTTGTTAATCCACAGAATAAAAGCCTACTACTTCTACTAACGCACTGAGTCACTCCTTTAGCTCACCTGGTAGCAGCCTATACTTTTGTGCTGAAGGTTTCAGATTCAGCCTCTGTTGATGACCTAAGGCAGCCTTTAGATATGCATTACATTGCCAACTATACACTGAATGAAACTATGCAATTTTGTGTTCTTATTACTATTACCCTTGACTTCCACTTCTCTCCCATTCTCTTTCAATTAACGTTTATGCCCCAATCACATATCTTTATTTAGATTATACCTGCTTTCTTGCAGTGACTGTCCCTTCTTTATGTATATTTCTTATAACAATTGGAATCTTATTCCAATTGGGGTTACAGATATTAGGATACTGTAATCATGTAAGTGCTATTCATTTGTACTTGAAGTGCAGGAAGCATGGAGAATCTTCTCATGGGCAAGTTATTTTTAGGCTGTCTTTTGGCGGCAAGGAAAGTGGTTTCTGCAGGTGATTTCCACAGTGATTTTTTTAGGTGAGTTGGAGCATAACCATCCTTTTATTTCTGCTGCATAAGGTTATATGTAAGAGATAAGAGAAGCAAAATGCTACTCCAGTGCTCTCCATTGAAAGACTATTCAGTTTTTTCACACCTAGTAATGCGTTCACTGAATTGGAGGGTTTCAGTTCTGGAGTTAGTTGTGATATCATTCTCTGTATGAAACACTTGACTTACAAAAAGAACAGGAGTACTTGTGGCACCTTAGAGACTAACAAATTTATTAGAGCATAAGCTTTCGTGGGCTACGGCCCACCTCTTCGGATGCATATAGAGTGGAACATATATTGAGGGGATATATATACACACATACACAGAGAGTGAACAGGTGGAAGTTGTCTTACCAACTCTGAGAGGCCAATTAAGTAAGAGAAAAAAACTTTTGAAGTGATAATCAAGCTAGCCTAGTACAGACTGTTTGATAAGAAGTGTGAGAATACTTACAAGGGGAGATAGATTCAATGTTTGTAATGGCTCAGCCATTCCCAGTCCTTATTCAATCCTGAGTTGATTGTATCTAGTTTGCATATCAATTCCAGCTCAGCAGTCTCTCGTTGGAGTCTGTTTTTGAAGTTTTTCTGTTGTAAGATAGCCACCCGCAGGTCTGTCATTGAATGGCCAGACAGGTTAAAGTGTTCTCCCACTGGTTTTTGAGTATTATGATTCCTGATGTCAGATTTGTGTCCATTAATTTAATGTTCTGTTCTTTTTGCGGATACAGACTAACACGGCTGCTACTCTGAAACTTGACTTACAAAGCAGACTATTTACCATGAGAGAGTAGAGAAAAAAATCTTAAGGCTTTGACTGCAATGAATAATGTTTGTCTTGGTGTACTAAAGTTGCTTCAAATTCACTTGTGCCTTTCTAAGTGGGAAAACCTCAGATTGAAAAATGGCATAATTGACATACCAGCAAATTAAGTGCACTAATAGAATCTGGCTAATGATGGCAACCTCAGTGAAACTACTTAGCTGCCCAAAGTTACTCCTATTTGCAGGATTGATGCCTTCATTTGATTTAGTCTTAAGGAACAATGGCAACATAAGATAGATTTTTCTCCTAACTTTTAATAGGGTGTTGCAAATAAGTGACTCTTAAAATTCTATTAAAATGGTGCAATTCAGTACTTGACTGTGGCTGTATCATCACAGTTCCCATTGTCCCCCCACCTTCCTCTTGGGCTCCCAGAGAAAGAAAAAATATTCCAAGGAAAACAAAATGTCTTTTTAGTCAAGACACCATTGTTCATGTTGAGGGGGGGGAAAAACCCAAAACCAAAAAGAAAATTCCTTATATTCTTAAGCCCCTTGCCTTAAGGTAACATACTTTGGCTCTGTGGCCACTTGGAGACTTCTGTAGGGCCAGTGTCATCTGTAAAAGATATTCATGTGAATAAATGTTTGCAGGATCAGAGACTAAGCTAGGACCTAACACTATTAGCATAATGGTGTATAATCTATTGTAACCCTTCTGCCAGGTGAAGTCAGCAGCAACAAGAGCTAGGTTCAATATCTAGGGTTGTCTCTTAACAATACAACACAGAACCCTCTCCAGCCCCTAGCCAGTAACCTGGGGAAATTGACCACCACCCCCGTGTGCCTCTAAGAGGCAACATTTCCCCTCTCACAAACATTGAGCCTATGTATAGACAAGAAAACTTAATAAAAATGGAAAAGGAACCCAACATTAATTTGGGAAAACACCAAACAATTCAAAATCATGTGACCCATAGCAAACATCCATCCCAGAGCTCATTGAGCAGTGTCCTTTGTGTCAGTTTCTCACCTTGCAGGGTGAAATTCCAAAAAACAAGTGTTCCTTTAACATGCCACTCCCCTGTCCCTTCATTGCACCCCACTCACAGTTGCTGTCATTGCTCAGTGAAGACCCAGAATTCAGAGGTGCGTTCAAGTGAGTTCACCTCCCACCCCTGCAGTAGAGGAAAGGAAAGGCATTGAGCAAAAACTGAGCTGCTGTGGCCACTGTTCATTCTGTTATTGCTGCTGTTCATTCTCCCGCCACTGCCACCACACACCATGTTCTGGTGAATTTCAGTTTCACTAGTGAGTTTCAGTTTAGGGTGAAACCCTCAGTTAGGACAGGTTAAGTACACTTCTGCTACACATGTAATAAGGATAACATTTCATTACCCCTGCACTCAGTACTAAAGTGATTTATAACCCAACACCAGCCAAAAGTGATAATTTTGGCAAAGGGGCTCCATTATGCTATGCACCTGGGTAGAGTAGGCTGTCTATGCAATCATGGTCTGTTTCCCCTATCTCTTCACTAGATGTCAGGGGAATTTTCTGCTTCTTAAGTTTTACATTTTGAATATTTGTACATGGCTAGAAATAGGTCATTAAAAACAAAATAAGAATAGTTGAGTAAAAAGATTAAGACTACCATCTTGGCTCTTTGGAAGAAGTAATGTGTGTTTTCTAGTGGTAATAAAAGTGAATAGCTGGAAGGAAGTAATTAACCTGATTTCCTCTATTTTAATGACCTATTTTAATTGAAATAATGTATCCACAGTACAAAGAACATTAAATTCAATAATATATTCATAGATACATATCAATTACTCAGTGATACCATTCAATTTAATCTTAAAGAGGAAATGAAAGATAACTAATGGCCAGGCTATTATCAATTAATATGCTGTGAGACCGAGAGTCTGTCTATTGATTCCCCCCACCCCCTTTTTAGAGGTACAATAACTTGGTGTCACCTCATCACCAAATCAAGGTGAGCATCCAGCATATATGAATTTAATGGACAAAGTTTTCAAAGACTGCGTGCAATTTTATCCCATATTTTTGCTCCTTTTTACATGACTAGGTATCTAATTGTAAGTACAAATCATATGGTCAAAGGTGCTAGAACACAACTTTCCATCTGCACCAGTAAAGCATTTTGCAATTGCAGCACTGCAGGAGCAAATTGCACCAGCCTAAAGAGACCAGACTCACTTGCAAATTTACCCTTAATCAGCTGATTGGAATAGTCAAGACAAAAAGAGAAGGAGATTAGAAAGGTACCTTCCTTCTCTTAAAAGAGTTCATGAATCCTGTGTCAAAAACTAACTACTCTAGCGATTTATTTATAAATGGGTACTTGTTTTGGAGCTAATGGGCCCCAACCCTTACACAAGCAAGGATGGGATCCAAACCCAGTGCAGTCACTGGTGGTGGGCAGGAGCATAGAAAAGCAGCAGTGACTGTGCTGCATGCTTCCTCCTTTTCAGGCCATGTAGTAGAGCCATCAGGATTTTTTTGACAAATTGCTTTCTTATCACAAAATGCTGAATTGTCAAACAAACAAACAAACCAACCAACCAAACCAAAGAAACAAACAAAAAACCTATTGTAGGGAAATGGTGGTTAAAAAAAAATCCATTTCCCATTTTTTTTTTTAAATGTGAAAAGTTTTGATATTCATTTTCAAACTGAAAAAATTGGGTATTTTGGGTCAAAGCAACTTGGTTTAAAATAATTAAATTTATAGTAGGAAAGGAGTAAAAAAGGTCAAAATTGAAAGAAGACATTTTGAAATGATCAAAACTAAGCATTGACTGATAGGATTCAAATATTTGAGTTGAGTTTTTGTCCTGATTCAGGATGAGAATTTTCAAAGTCTCAGAAATTGGGATGGGAAAACTGCTTCCTTCCTACCCAGCTCTACTGAGTAGCTTCTCCACATCCAGTCCATGTGATTGGGACTGTGTACTGCGGAAGGTGGGTAAGGGGCAAAGCTGGTTCTAGGAACAATGGGAATGAGGAGCAGCATTTCTATTACATACTCTCCTTAAAGCTTCCTTACATTAACCTGCACACTAAATAGAAGCACCCCGGGAATGCGGAGGGGAGCCCAGTCTACAAGTTTTTAAAGAGTCTGAGGCTAACTTCATAAAGTGATTGACCTGTCGAGGAAACATGTAACGAACCAGAAGGAACATTATGATCAATCTGATCTCCTGCATAACACAGGCCATAGAATTTTACCCAGTCACTCCTGCAGATAGCTCAATAACTTGCAGATGAATTAGAGCATGTATTTCATGCCTGCAAGTCATGGATGATTGGTCTGACTGGGAGGTAGAATGCTCAGGAAAGCAATTTGACTCCAAATCAAAGTGATTCTAATCCCCATGTATCAGATATTTAAATTCAGTCCTTTACACATTAAATGTTATTCTCCATTACATATCAGCATGCAGTCCTACTCTTGATAAACACATATAACTTCAATTTACAATTTGGGAGTGATCTACATATATAAGGAAGAGAACGGGTTTCTTAGAACAGAACAGCAGAGGAATTGTTATACTGGATAAGATCAATGTCTTCATTTCAAGACAAGCCAACAATGCATTACCTTGAAAACCCTATGATTCAAGTATTTGTTCTGGCAGAAGCATTCAACTCATCTTGCCTTTATCAAATTGTAGCTGTACAGGCATTTCAAGTACAAAGAATTAGCATGTCCCCCCAACCAAAAAGTGTTTTTAAAGTAACTGGTGATCAAAGTCTTTTAGAAAAAGAAAGAAAAATATCATTTAAAGAAGAAAAGTTGAAAACAAAGTAGATCCACTTGGTTATCTCCACAATAACTTATTGAACTATGACACTGTATAACTTCCATGGGAGAGTTACAGATTAGGGAGAAGAACAAATCCTTTAGAAATTATGTTCTATAGCGGGCAGATTATCAAAAAGGAATACAACAGTATATATTAGAATTTAATTTTAGAGAACTGCTCATATCCATGGAATTGGAAAGTACTTTATAAAATAATGGTATAAATACTGATAGTGAAGCAGTCACTGAGAATGGAGTAGTCATTACAGGTCAATGTTTCAAACAGGTCACAATATGCCCCATGAATTTGCAGTCTGATTGCTAGGCCACTAAACTTTGTTCCCACCTAAGAGTAACTGTACTTGGAAAATTGCAGATGCAAATAACTGTGGGTAGAAAATTCTGAATACACTGTTAGAAGCTGTTTGTGAAATGTTGGCCTTGTATGTTTAGCAAAGGCTCATGAACAGCTCTTTACATTAAAACACTTTAAACAAAAAACTGAGAAAGGAAATCTTATCCTCAACATTGGAGTTTTTCTAGTAGAGCTTTTTGAAAAGCAGGAGGAGAGTTAAAGTGTTTTTAGTATGTTTTTTTGTGGTGATTTCCCTCCATATTTCAAGTTTTGATTTATTACAGATGAGGTAGTGGAACTTTTCAAATGAAACATATTTAAATCTGTACCTAATTGCAGATATTGAAATAGGGGATTCAATGAGATAAATGAAATGGAGTGAGTTGTTAGTGTTCATTTGCTAGCAAACAGGCTGTTCTTCAAGTCACCAAGGAAGCCAGCAGCTCTCCTAGCCACTTTATAGACAGGGAAAAGTAGAAAAAAAAAGGCATTTTCTTACTGAATGTATGTTTCTGCATGCATGGGTACTTATGGTAAATTGATATAAATGGGTCTGGATGCAGTCTACAACTGTTGTGACTAAACTATTTTGGATAGGGTATTTAAATAATTGGTTAGGTTGCTAGCTAGCTACATTTTCTAAAGTTACTCTGGTTCCACCCCTTCCATCCCCTTTTCCTGTCTTTAGGAATGTGACTGTTTGAAGTGATGGTAGATGCTATGGCTCCTTCACTACTTCCAGCAGGGAACTTTCTCTTTTTCCTTCTTCAGTTGGACAAATTGAGGATCCATTTGCATTCTGGTAGTCCAGTCACCATACCCATAATTGTTTACAGCAGGATCAGGTATTTACTGTCTATTTGTTTCTTCCCTCTTCTTTGTCGAAGTACAGAATTATATTCACCATCACACCATTCTAAAAAAAAAGAATTTACACAAAGACTTACCAAAACATCTTTTAATAAAGATTTCAGAAAGCTAGAAGGGGCTATTACTCAAAGCTTGCAATGAACTAGAATCCCAATATAGGCCCCTGATATGGCCATGTTCTGTTTTCCCCTTCTCCCTATACTCAGTTCTTGGATTTATGCCAGCAAAATACAACTATACATAGGCCGATGATACATACAGTGAAATTTACTAACCTAAGAACCATGTCTTGCCTTGCTTGTCTTTCCAATTTAGCCTTTACTTTGATGTATATAAACCTATCTACCTACAGATTGTCTACAGTGCTTTTCTAAACTCACCTTTTATTTCTCCCTTTACCCCTCTTTTCTTTTATTACCACTTTTCTTTTAAGATCTTTTCAGTATTTTATATTTTTATTCTCCCTTTGTTTCTTCTTTTCTTTCTACAGAAATAATAACTCTAATAAACAGGTACATTTTTCCTTTTGTGTTTTGTACCTTCTGACTCTTCTCTGTCCTGGCTTTCCTTTGCATCCTATTATCTCTCTGTGTCTATTCTGTTATCTCTATTATCTGTCTTGCTTCCTATTGTTTATCCCCTTCTTTCTTTGATCACCTCTGGATTAAATTTTGTCTCTCCCCACATTTTTCCCTCCCTGAATCCTTTTAAAATCTCATTTCAAATATTCAGATCCAGAGGAGGCAGCATTCAGAAACAATGCTTCAGCGGGAGAGGAATGGGGAGTCTGCAATAGGGAATAGTTTCCAATGGTTAGCCAAGTTATTCAAGAACATTCACCAGACTTCTCAGACAAATGCTCACTGTTGTCAAACAGTGGAACACACTATTACTGAATGGGGACTCCAAGGATACTGTCTCCTGCCCTCAAAGAAATCACGCTCAATTCAGAAAGGGTGTCAAACAAATTCACAACCTGATTTTTGGATGTAACAAGTGATGTGATATAACCGGACTTGCGAAATCTCTTGAGGCTGTGAACAAGAGACTGTCTTCAAGATTGTCTGGCATTGTGGGCCCTTCACAAGAAAATGTTTAGACTATTGAAGTTCCATATAATGAACCTAAAAAGTGTTGCTTGCAAAGGAAGGACAAATTTTGGGGGAGGGGGAGATTTCATAGCAATGTTCTTCAGGTGGAAGGGCTGTCAATTCTCTTTAGGAGACATTTAGTTGTACAAATGAGGGTGTGATTCCCAGCTTGCATACACATACTCATGCTAGCTCTCATCAAGCTAGAATGAGTATAAATAGCAACAGTGGCAGCACAGCTTAGGAGTGCTGAATACAAACCCACCTGAAACCAGTGAGTTCATACTTGGCAGGCTAAACCCTGCGGCTGCTGCCGCCACTGCCTGAGCTGCTGTGGCTACATGACTATTTATACTCATGTAGCTCAATGAGAATTGGCTTGAGTATGTATACGTGAGCAGGGAATCACACACCTAATCTGTGGTATAGATATGGCCCTAGTTTCACAACATGGCAGATGACTCCTTGACATGACTGTGGCTTTATTAAGCAGACAGAAAGAATTAGACAGCATTCCTTCCTTTTAAGGGTATCCTGGATCTTGACTTTGCTGATCAAGCATATTTCCTACATGAGAAAGCAAAAGAAATCGAAGAATTCATGATGGTGATTCAAAGCCTGAATTTCTTAGTGCTAGATTACTATCAGCACCTGACAGACTAACTTTGCAAGGAAAGAAGTTAAAGGAGCTTTTAGTGTCATGAGAATGATGTCATGGTGAAAAAGAAAGAAGAGCCATTAAAAGAATATTCTGTTAAATTGAGAAGCATTAAAAGTAGAACACTCAGAATCCAACTGACCTGCAAAAATAAAAAGTAATCATCTTGTCTGGTCACACTGTACTGATGCACAATAAGACTTGGATGTTAACCAGAGACTTGTCAGGGAGATTAGGCAATGTAACAACCAACTGTCATGGAGACGCTATTTTAGCCCAGATATTAAAGAAAATGATCAGCTTCAATATATAAGGAAAGTCTACATATTGAACTTTCTAGAAACTGTATCCACAGAGCTTCTGGACAAATGTGTACTAAATACAGCCTGGTATGAAGAATTGAAGATAGAAACAGTCATCCGAACATTAGTATGGACTATCCAATAAAATAGTATGTCAACATTAAACTTTTTCACTTCAAGTTAATTGATGGCCTGTTAATCCGAGGTACTTAACAAGTGAACACTTGTTCTATTTTTCTTGTGAGCTGCACATTTGTTCCTAATCCTAGGAGTCAGCCATGAGCAAAGAACAAACGTTTATAGCCTGATTAATGTGCACACTTCCCACATGTTATATCTTTAAGTACCTCAAATTAACAGGCAATCAATTAACTTGTGGGAGAAGTGACTAGTGTAGACATAATGTGGAGAAACCCAGAAGTGGCTTCTGAAGCAGAGAGATATAGGAAAGAACCATACAATCTAGAAAAATAAATTAACATAGCCATTTTGTCTACCATTAGAATAGGTACAGGCCCCATAGATCATCACTCAAAATTACTGTAAAGGAAGCAGGTTTGGCCACAAGGGCAATCAAAGTAAGTTTGCTCCCCAGAAGATAATGACTAATCCCTATGTTGTCTACTTATGCTACTTCCTATAGAAAAATTATTTATTGTGCCCATTATCCACAAAAAGGCCTCAATCCCTTGCATGTTAAGATATCTACTTAAGATTTTTTTTTAATTTGAAACAAAATCTGAAAACTTTTGCTTAGTTAGTGGACACCACTACTACAGACATGACCAACCCTTATGCCAGTTCATAAAGGGCATTGTAACATAGCCTCGGCTTCTGGAACATTACAAAAAGAGCTACACCAGAAATACTTGTTCCTCAGGTCCATGTGAAAGTTCTCAGGATCTGCAATTTTTGGACTCATTTGGTGGGTAGTACTTCTTGTTTTGTATCTAAATTATAGGTTTCTCTCTTCTTCTATAAGGTCTGTTTCTTTTTACAGTTTTAAGTATGCTTCACGGACTTCAGTACTTTCAGGCACCAATGTTTATCAAATAACTATGGATATACTAAGTAATTTCAGAGAATGAGATAAGAGACTTAGATATATAACACTGTTAAATGCTGTTATGTTTTTTGTTGTTTTTTTTTTTACTGAAAACAATTTTCTGTATTAACTTTAATTGAAAAAGAAGTCTTGTTTTTGCAATTAGATATATTCAATAGTCAGATAAGAAAGGCTCAGAAATTTACAGTACCTGCATGTTTTCTCTAAGATGTGTACACTTGTCATTCATGCAGCTTTTGTTGTCACCATATCTGGAAGCTGGCAGGGAAGTGTTTAGCAGAGTCACCCATGCTTGTGATATTATCTTGAGTTTTGCAATATTAAGTAGCTTTCTTTAAGCTGTTTTTGATCTCAGGGGAAGCTGGAGCCCCCATGCAAATGTTTTCCCTTATTAAAATTAGCCCCCATAATCCTCAATGTGAATGAATCTAGGCTACCCTCAATTAATATGGCCACCAGTTCCCTACAACCTTCCCAAAGGAGAGTGGGAACTGGGAGAGAGCACAATAAAGTGAGAGGTAGTACAATGTGGAGAAAAGAATTAGGAACAGGGAAATACAACTGGATAAAGGGGAGGAGGAAAAGGGGAAGGAGGAAAAAACACAATTTTCCCCCAAAGGAGGCATCCATCTCTTTCACCCTCCACCCTCCAACCCTCTTACAAATGCTCACTGACTCCTGCAATATACGTCACTGAAGGAGCGCCTCAAAACTTGGCAGCCATGGAGACTTAGGGGTGGGGAAGAAGGAGCAGAAGCAATTTAATGTGAATGCCAAAACAGCCTAATAATTGCACAGTCTGCTTTCCAATTCTGCCAGTGAGAAGCCAAAAGAAAGGTTTAATGTGTATACATTAATTTAAAATGGAGAACCAATCACTAAAATATACATCTATGCATGACTAACTAATGTACTAGAACAATACAACAGAGTTTTATACTGATTGTATTAGACTTCCTCCAAAATGAATGGAATTAACACAGAAGATAATGTCTTGAGGTGCAATACAGAGAAGGCATCCCTAGTACATATGGCCTGCTATGCATTTATACCATCACTCACTTCTAGGATATCCCAACTAATGCTATGTTTTTATTGCAGGAAATAAGCCCATATGTTCCTCTCTGGCCCCAAAGCATACGGATGGGAATAAACTAGTAGAATACCTCTGCCACTCTTCCCACTTGGTCATCAGGACAGACAAGGATGCAGATTGGAAGAGGGGGTAGGGACAGAAAATATAGAATAGAACATATTGTGGGAAACCAGGTCATTAGTCCATGACTTCCTTCATGCTTTCTTTTGTCCCCATCTTCAACCATTACACCAGCAGCTCTGACAGCTATACCGTCTATCAATTCACACAAGTGTCAGTGGGGAATCACAAACCATGCTGTTGAGTTAAAGAATCATATAGTTAGAGATGGAATATACCGATTTAAATCATTCAGTCCCCAACCAGCACAGCATTGTTCTTTACAGTACACTTTTAGTGCTTTGCCCAGACTATTTTTAAACCCCCCAAACATTAGGGCTTCCAACACTTCCCTCAATTATTTCCTTCCTTCAAGCACCATTAATTTTTAACATTTTTTTACTGTGGCTATTACACAGTCTGAGGGAGAAGGACAAGGAGCATTCTGGATTATTTTGCTGAGAGAAAAGAAGTCTATGTGGAAGGTGGTAAAAATATGCAGCTACCTCTTCTCATAGTGGCTTTCTGCACTACACAGTTAGATTATACTGGTTATAATGTTATAGAAAGGTAGCTAATGGGTTTAAGACCCAATCCTGTGGCTGTTGAAATCAGTGGCAAAGTTATCATTCCCTGTTAATATATACACTAAGTTTTTAGAGGGATTTATACAACTCTGCAACATTTTTAGACTGCTACTTTAAATCACCTCTAAAGTTTTTTCATACGAGTGGTTTGAAAACTGTTCCCCATAAACTCCTTCCCTTAATTTGCTTTTCTGTTACTACCAGACAAGCATGTTATTTCTGTATTTTTCTATTTGTTTTCATTGATTATTTTATTCTTATTTTTTTTAAGTTCTGATGAAATAGATACCCTTCCCCTCATTTGACTATTAATTGGTACTATTATTCAGTTATATACATGCATAGCTAACTATTTTTGTGTACCTTAAAAAAGCTCCCATTTTTCTGCATTGTCCTTGGACCCTAAGGGACAACACTGCAAATCTCATTTCAAATGTTTTACATTCTTTCTATTCTGAATCTGTCTTCTGAGTTGTTTTACCTTTTCAGCTACAACAATATGCAAAGCTCTCTTCCACAACAACAACAACAGCAACAACAAAAGTGTTGTCCTTGTGGCACTTTAGAGACTAACAAATTTATTTGGGCATAAGCTTTCATGGGCTTTCATGAACCCACTTCATCGGATGTATGAAGTAAAAAATACAGGAGCAGGTATAAATACATGAAAGGGTGGGGGTGCTTTACAAGTGTTAGGTCAGTCTAAAGCACCTCCACCTTTTCATGTATTTATACCTGCTCCTGTATATTTTACTTCATACAGCCGATGAAATGGGTTCTAGCCCATGAAAGCTTATGCCCAAATAAATTTGTTAGTCTCTAAGGTGCCACAAGGATTCCTCGTTTTTTGTTTTTTTGCTGATACAGACTAACACGGCCACCACTGAAACCTCTCTTCCACAGTGTGCTCAGCCTATATGAAACTCCTGTTTAGTCACATACTTCAGTATTAAAACAAGCTGAATAAAACATGATTCCTAACAATTTTAATGTGTTAATTTGCAAACTAGAAATAGGCTTAAAGTCCAACACTCAGATTAAAAATGAAAGCTAAGTTATTCAAAGTGCTCAGCAGAGCAGTTGTTTCATACTGACAAGCTAGTCAACAAACCCTGAATAATAAGTAAATTGCAGAAAAGAATAGATGTAGGGGGACATTATATGTGCCTGAACAAATGTATATTCAAGATATTTCAGTAATGTCAGCTGCTCCATCAATTAAGCAATAATGATCACAACTCAATGCATTTCCTAGGGATTATTAACCAATGGGGAGAATTAATGGCCCAAGGTGAACCTGTGGGCTATTAATCCCATTAATTCCCCAAGAAATCCATTAGGATGGGATTTTTTGCCAGTATAACAGAACAGCATATATTCTTTCCTTTTTTCTGTTTTATTCTTCACTACATGTACACAACATGTGTGCTTTCGCTTTATCTGGCCTGTCTGGAGGATCATTGTCCATAATATTAGTCAGCCTGGTTTGCTATTTGTTTTCTGAATCTTTCTTTTCATTTAAAACCATCATCATGCTTTTGTTACCTTATTCACAATGCCTAAGAGGAGCAATCTTCTCTGAGCAGGAAACTCAGGAATATTTACAGAAATATTTTAAATTGATAAACAATTTCATGTGAGTGCAAGGACTTAAACTGAGCCTGAAAACTGTGTTGAGTATTTGGTCTGGTGGGTGGGGTCCAACTAACTATCCCTGGCCATTGCACAGGGATAACTTAACGTGAAAGATTTCTAGTTACAATATAAACAAGAGAAGAAGCTTTAATGGATTTATTTTAATATCTAACTTTTCCATAAATTCCTATAGATTTTAATAAGGACTAAACCAATAAAGTTCTACGGAAGTATTCTAAAATATCATACAAGTAAGTAGATCATCATTTCTATAGGTTTTTTTTATCATCCAATAGTATTGAATTTGTTTCTGCTACAGTATTCATTAGGATTGTTAAATAAAACTCTCTGGAAAGGATATATACCATACAATCCAAAATAAAAATGCAAAATAAGCCACACCATTAGGTTCCAAAAAGCAATCAACACAAGTGTGAGAGAGTAAGAAAGGCTAGCAATTGTATATATGATTGATTAAATGTGAAATGAAGAAGTTCCATTTTTTTAAAGTATTGCTCTATGGATGAGAGTGGCAAAGTCAGGGAAAAGGGGAAAAAAAGGACACGGAAAATGTTGGGTGGTGAGTGGTGTTGGTGGCCTACGAGACATAGGAGGTCAGGCTAGATGACTTGGTAGTCCCTTCTGGCCTTAAATTCTATGGTTATGTTGTAAAGGACAAGATTGAGTTGTTCTCCATGACTACACAGGAGACTAAAGGATATAAGGTGCCCCTTACTCCCCCTGCTGTGTGGCCTTCCAGCATTACTCTTTTGTATGCAGTGGGGATAGCAAAATCCACAGAGCAGCTACGAGAGCTGAGAAAACAGTTATTTTGGTTTGCT
This sequence comes from Chrysemys picta bellii, assembly GCF_011386835.1. Classification (NCBI taxonomy): domain Eukaryota; kingdom Metazoa; phylum Chordata; order Testudines; family Emydidae; genus Chrysemys; species Chrysemys picta. The sequence goes on from NC_088795.1 coordinate 84,422,572, forward strand.
GGCAATTAAAAAAAATAGAAAAAAAAGTCACTTTAGGGTCAAAGTAAAAATAGTCATTTCAGGTTGAATGAAAAAATTCATTTTAACATTTTAAAAAATAAAATGGAAGGAAATGTAAGAGTCATTTTGAACAAAAAAAGTTTTGGTTTGAAAATGTCGAAACAAAATATTTTGACTTCTTTAGAATTCAGCAAAACTGATGGGAATTAGTCAAATGTTTGGGTGTTGCCAAGTGTTCTTTTTCCCCTGAAAAAATGTTTTGGCTAAAAAATTTCATCCAGCTCTAGCTACTACTTCCCCCACACAGGTGGAAAGGAAGTGGATGGAGAAGTTAGAGAGGGTGGGGAACCTTGACTCTGCTTCCCCACTGCACTGGCCTGAGTTGGCCCTTAGGTGAGGTAATCTACTTGTGTTGCCAGCCAGAAACAGACTACTCCTCTTTCCCAGACCATTCCTGAGTCAGTGCAGCTATGTCACCCTGTACTCAAGGCTACAATCAAAGAGAATCATTATCAACCTTGTTCTTTCATCTCATCATCAATGGGAAAGGAGGGTTTTTAAAACATATTTGGAAGAAATATCTTGTTTAATATATTTTTGCAAGTGTCCACATTTTTCTACACATGCCAAAGACAGAATAAAGATGCTGTGGCTGTTTAAAGATGGACTTATTTCTCCAGAATTTTCTTCCTCTTTCTCTGTAACACCTTAAGAAATGTTTGAAATATAGTGCTAGGTTGTTTAACTGTTAAATATGGTTATTAACAGTAATGTCTGATTCTAGTTATTTGAATGTAATGTATCTGCTTGTGATGGTCAACTTTTTCATTCTCTCTTTTTCCTTAAAATGACATCTTTAATTTTGATACTATTTGGATATGATTATGATAGATGTTCGTATAGATTATGTTGATTTTTTTTCTTGTGGTACTGATTCACCATAACTTTTCAATGATAAATACTGGTACAGTAAAAAATCCAGAATAATCAGACAGTATCACAAAAGCTGCTAGCAACACACTACACTTGTATGATCCTCAGTCTAGTATCTCACCGTATTTAAGAGATTTTATCCTCACAGAACCCTATGAGGAGGGAAGGACTATCTGCATTTCACAGGTGGGGATCTGAGGCAAGTGGCTGATCAAGTAACTTAGCCAAGGTCACAGAGAGAGTCTGTGGCTAAGTACAGAAATGAACCCATTTCTCTTGAGTCCCAATCCAGGGTCCTATCCACTAGGCTGTCCTTCCTACTGTCAAGTCAATGAGGTCCCTTCCAGTCCTAGAGTCTATGAATCTATGAATCTATGAAAAAAAAACCCGGCTCAAAGCAGGACCAACACCAACAACACCAACAATCACTAATACCTTTGGTCTGACCCAGTATGGCTGTTCTTATGTTCTAAAACAACAATCACTAATTGCTGTTTGACACAAAAAAATTCACCCCATTCAAATCACAAGGGATTTTGTGCTTGTTAGAATGGACAGGAAAAACTTCATGAGAAGAGTTCAATTGGACTGTTCAGTTAACCCATTATCACAATGCTGCCTGTCCCAGCATGTCTGTTGTTGTGCTCCTTTAGGCAGAGGAAGACGAGAAAAAACTGCCTGTACTTCCAGAGTAATTAAGTGCAAAGGTCTCTCCATTTGTGAATATTTCTCCTGTACTCCTTTAAGAAGCAAATGCCCCCTATTCCCTCTGCCAGGCAGCTGGCATTTGCTGAGATGTGAAGTCATGTGGGTTCCTTCCAACTGTTTTGCCCAAACCAGCCACCTGCAAAGAAACTCCTTCATGGCCCTAAGAATTTGGATGAGCACCAAGACCTACTTGACACTTGGAGGATTTCTATAAAGAAGTGTTGAAATATTTGGGAGTGTGGATGTGGGACTAGATTGTGGCATGAAACCAGAAGTTTTAGGGACACACAAGACTTGGACAGAGATATTGTGGCTGCCTTAGGTTCAGCTCATAGTAGATCCAAGCTTTGTGATCTTTGCAACAGATGGAATGATTTTCTCCTCTGCAGTGTCTCTGTCTGTGTATGAGGACTTGTCTACATTTGAAACGCTACTGCGGTGCAGCTGCAGATGTGCCGCTGTAGGTCTTCAGTGTAGACACTACATACACAGATGTGGAGGGGGGTTCTCCCATCAGTAATCCACCTCCCCAAGAGGCAGAGGTTGACAGAAAAATTCTTCCATTGACCTAGCGCAATCTACATGGGGAATTAGGTTGGCTTAACTACATTGCTGGGAGGGGAGGGAAATTTTTCACACCCTTGAGCTATGTAGCTGGGTCAATCTAATTTTCTAGGGTAGACCAGCCCTGTGTCTCTGAAGGGATTAGGTAGTTACCCTGGTTCATGAACAGACCAAAGCTCTGAAAAATTGGAGGGAAGCAATTGTGGAAGCATTTTTCTTAGATAAGTCCTGGCCTTCTCAAGGGCCATAGCAAACTACAAATAATTTCTTCCATGAATTTATCACACAGATTGTTCATGAGCAGTGCATATGCATATATCATTCATCAGATACACTTAAATGAACACATTTATAAGAATCTACACTACCTTGTGTCATTATTTATACCCATTCCTCGGTAATGGGTTGGAGACGGACCCATTTACCATCTGTACTGGTGTTAAGCAGGGCTGTGTTATTACCCCAACCCTTTTTTCCATCTATCTTGCCATGATGTTGATTCTTATTCATGACCACCTTTCTTCTGTAATTAGGATTGAGTATTGCATGGATGGTCAGCTCTTCAACCTGCGGCATCTTCATTCTAAAACTAAGGTCTGTTTTTAATGACCTTCAGTGTGTTGACAACTGTGCTATCCTTGTGCATACCAAAGCTGATTTGTAATCCACCCTAGATCTTTTCTCAGGCACCTATCATAGCCTGGGACTTTCCCTCAACATTGGAAAGACGAAAGTGCTCCACCAGCCTGCCCATGAACTGTCATCAGTGGTGAACCCCTGCAAAACATTGAGCATTTCCCTTATCTTGGTAGCCACCTTTCCCAGACACCCAATCTTGATTGAAAATAGGATCTGTTGTGCCAGTGCATCCTTCAGAAAGTTGCTTTGTTGTGTCTTTATTGGCAGAGATATGTGAATGGAAACTAAGATCCTGGTCTACAGTACAGTAGTCATTCCCACTCTTCTTTATGGGTGCATAGAATCATAGAAGATTAGGGTTGGAAGAGACCTCAGGAGGTCATCTAGTCCAACCCCCTGCTCAAAGCAGGACCAAGCCCAACTAAATCACCTCAACCAGGGCTTTGTCAAGCCAGGCCTTAAAAACCCCATAAGGATGGAGATTCCACCACCTCTCTAGGTAACCCATTCCAGTGCTTCACCACCCTCCTAGTGAAATAGTTTTTCCTAATTTCCAACCTAGACCTCCTCCACTGCAACTTGAGACCATTACTGCTTGTTCCGTCATCTGCCAGCACTGAGAACAGCCGAGCTTCATCCTCTTTGGAACCCCCAAATTCCCAATTCCCTCAGCCTCTCCTTGTAAGTCATGCCCCAGCCCCGTAATAATTTTTGTTGCCCTCCACTAGACTTTCTCCAATTTGTCCAAACCCTTTCTGTAGTGGGGGGCCCAAAACTGGATGCAATACTCCAGATGTGGTCTCACCAATGCCGAATAGAGAGGAATAATCACTTCCCTTGATCTGCTGTCAATGCCGAAGCCATCTTAAGCATCTGGAGTGGTGCCATCAGCGCTGCCTAAAGAAGAGTCTCCATGTCAGATGGGAAGATCATCACACCAATGCCGGCATTCTCTCTGCATCTAACATCACGAGTGTTGGGGTGCAGATTATGAAACATCAACCATTGTGTGCGGATGGCTGATACTCGTCTTTTGAAGCAAGGCCTCTTTTCTCAAATTAGTCCTGGCTAGAGGACTCTTCGGGGACAGAGGAAACACTACAAGGACACCCTGAAAGTATGTCTGAAGAAGGGAGGCATTCACCACATAAATTGGGAAGAGCTGGCTGGCAATACACTGCAATGGCATTGCATCACACATCAAGCCTCAGGCTGTTTTGAAGAGAATTGCCTTCTCAAGAGGCTGAGAAATGGCAGAGGAAGAAGGAAAGCATGCAGCATCCTGGCTAGCAGTTGTGCTCCCTCCACGTAACCACCTGTCACGGATTGGGATCTTCAGTCATCTTGTTTCATCAATGACTCCCCCACCCACCGCCCTTCGGAAGACATCATCCTCATATTGAGGGATAGCCACGAGAGACCAAAGTAGGTGTAGTATGTGACCAGTGTCCACAAACCAGTAACTTGGGTCAGAGGTGAAGTCAATACCCGAAGCCAGAATCAGAGTTAGGAAGCAAGGGTAAAACAGACTGAGCAGGGCAGCACAGGATCAAGGCTAGGAGCAAGGCTAGGAGCAAGGCAGAATCAGGAGACATCACAATTGCAGGCATGTTCATTGAGCACCTAGAAATAGAATAGAATATTAGGGTTGGACGGGACCTAAGGAGGTCATCTAGTCCAACCCCCTGCTCAAAGCAGGACCAATCCCCAAATCAGTTGTTGATGTTGGGTTTTAGAGCAGGACTGCTGACTTCCTTGGTCAATGAGGTGAAGTGCTCAATCAGGCAGCATTGCTGTGTCTCAACTATGCTCATAGGCTGCCAGAGACTGGGCAGACAAAGTTGAAAGTCTTCATTCCTGACATCCCTGGAGAGAAGGAATCATCTGCTTCTTTTTGTAGCACCCCTTGCTGACAACGTGAATTTGGAGAGGTGCTAGCTTCAAAGAAAGGTGATAACTCAGTCCGCTGAACTAGTGCTGTTAGAAAATGGCATTTTCAGAGCCTGTGATTCCAAAAGCAAGATTCAGGTCAAAAGTCTTCAGGTCTTCAAATTAAAATGAAAATTGTGAAAAGAAGCAGATTTTGTGTTTTACTCCTCCATGAAGTAGGTAGAGAAATAAGTCCCACTCATGCTGGGTAGTCTAACAAACACTCATTTCCTCCCCTTTCATAACTTAGACATTTGCCTAATTGTTTCTTTTCATGTACCTTTCAAATATTGCTCATTTCATATTTGTACTGAATTGCGTGAGTATTATTGTTTGAATGATGAAGGAATTAATAATACCTGGACTATTTGCATAGCATTAATTTGCCATGAAACCTCTTCATTTGCCAATACCTCAGTACACTATGGGTACGATTACCATTTCTGGCCTGCTCTGTTTCCAGGCTGTCAAGCATCAAAATCCAGAAACAGCAACCTGCACTGACAGATAGGACTTCAGGATGCTAAATGGCCACTTTGACCCCTGAGGCAGAAAATTATAGTTTTTGCATCAGAAGTCCCATAGTGAAGGAGGAAGGTTGGGTAGGCTCTAAAAATACCCATATTTTTGGCTCAGGCAGCTACTAATGGAGCACTATGGAATAGCTGGCCAGGTGCAAAACTGGTTGGAAAACCGTTCCCAGAAAGTAGTTATCAGTGGTTCACAGTCATGCTGGAAGGGCATAATGAAGGGGTCATGCAGGGGTCAGTTCTGGGTCTGATATTCAATATCTTCATCAATGATTTAGATAATGGCATAGAGAGTACACTTATAAAGTTTGCGGATGATACCAAACTAGGAGGGGTTGCAAGTTCTTTGGAAGATGGGATTAAAATGCAAAACGATCTGGACAAAATGGAGAAATGGTCTGAAGTAAATAGGATGAAATTCAATAAGGATAAATGCAAAGTACTCCATTTAGGAAGGAACAATCAGTTGCACACATACAAAATGGGAAATGACTGCCTGGGACGGAGTACTGAGGAAAGCGATCTGGGGGTGATAGTGGATCACAAGCTAAATATGAATCAACAGTGTAAAAAAAGCAAACATCATTCTGGGATGTATTTGCAGGAGTGTTGCAAGCAAGACATGAGAAGTAATTCTTCCACTCTATTCCGAACTGATTAGTCCTCAACTGGAGTATTGTGTTCAGTTCTGGGCGCTACATTCCAGGAAAGATGTGGACAAATTGAAGAAGGTCCACAAACTATTCAGAGACCCTTGTGTTGGTCCAACACCATTATTTACAAATGGATTCCCACCACCTTCATAACATATACAGCTCCTGTAACAAGCAGGGGAGAGCAATCAATCTCACAGTCACTCAATGCATTCATACACTCCCACCCTGCTACCTGCTTCCCCCCTTTCCACTTCTTTTCTCTGCCTATTTGTGGGCTCCTTCTAATGGTTTAATTAGCCTTTCTGCCCTGCCCCACCCACAAATTAGGCACAGCTCTGCTTAGTCAGCTCCATTCTGCCTTGCTTGATTGGAGCTGCTGTTAACAGAGTGCTGACTCAACCTTTCTTGCGTGTCACTGTCACAGGGCACTTTTATGTTAATATTGTGTCAACGAGGTTTTGATAAGTCTGGTTTCTCTAAAATGAGATAATTTCTCTTAAAAGAGACAAGAGGTGCATATTACAAACAGAAATATATGTATGTATACATTATAGAACAAGATGGAGATTTAGGAGAATTGGGATTAGTTGTGTAATGCTGCTCAAGAGACTAAATAAAGAAAGCAGATATTACAGTATAACAGTCTGAATTCTTGAACATCCGCGGAGAGCTGTCAGGGTAAATATAGCTTGGCACCCAAAACTTTTCACAGCTGGTTTGGGAATGAAAATGCCCGGGCTACCTGCAGGGTGTTTTATTCCCCACATGCTTGGGAAGGTCTGGGATTTAGCTGAACTAGTTAGCATGTGTCTAGGCTAAGCTAAATAAGATTTCAAATGCCTTAACAGACATAACAATATGTGCTCACAGTCTTTAGGAAATTTAACTGAGTAGAAATATTTTCAAAAATCTCTCTTCTCAGGCTGCATAAAAAGAGAGAACATACAGCATGTGGCTGATTCTCATCATTCTTCCTTCAGTGGTTCTTTCAAATCTATGATGGATAGTGCATAATGTAGCAAATACTAAATTCATACAGGGACTCATCGCATTTACTCAAGAACATAATATATGTAAACAGGTTTAGGCATGTACTCTGTTTTGTAATGGATTTGGGTATTTAGGGGCAAGTCCTCCACCAAAACCTGAGAAGTGGTTAACAGCTGGATTGTATGCAAGGACTCTTCTTTATTAAAATAATACTAATAGCTAGCTAGCTGTCTCCTGCATCACACTCCATTGATTTCAATGGGCTTTGGCTCAGGCCCTAAATGAGGAAAGAAAATACTTTGGGGGAATGTATTTCTAATGAGCACAATTTCAGAAATCAATCAGACATTACCCCTAAACAATGAGAATTCAGTGAATAGTACATGACTGGGCTTTATTCCCAGTTGAACTGACTGGCCTGCTCTGTGACTTTGGGCAGGTGATGTCACTTCTCTGAACCTCTGATTCCGTCTCACTCTTTTTGTCTTCTTTATATATTGTAAACTCTTTAGGATAAGGGACTATGTTTGTCCAGTGCCTCGCACAATGGCACCCTGCTCTTGTTTGGGGCCTTTACACCTTTACACATTGGGGCAAATATTAAAAATCCCCATTTATGTGAGTCATTTTTAAATGAAAGTGAAGATTAAAAAAATGATAGATGAAACATTTCAAAATGCTATTTAATGATGAAGCTGTACACAGTACTGCATTGACAAAGGAAGTACAAGCTAAGCAATAAAGCAAAGATGAGATCCTTCAGTTGTTAAGACAAATGCTTTCTTATCATAGGCATCAATTAAAAGTTCCCTTAACAAATGAAAGGGTTTAAATACCACACATTTGCTGGGCAGCTGATCTTCAGAATATGTTTTTATGTCATATCTTCTAATTTTCAGGAGTATAACAGGGAAATAAAATTATCTAAACTCTTACTAAGGCTATGTCTATACTACAAGCAAGGGGTGAGAGCTTTTGTACAGCTCTCATTGAGATAGCTGAAGTATAAATAGCAGCGTAGCTGCAAAAGCACAGGCAGTGGCAGTGGCGGCATGCCTTAGCTGTGTTGAATACGTATCTATGGGTTCAGGTGGGTTTGTACTTGGCACTGTTAAGCCATACCTCTACTGCTGCTACACTATTTATACTTGCACTAGCATGATGAGTGCTAATGTGAGTATGTGTATGCAGGCAGGGGGATCACACCGCTCGCTCATAGTGTAGGCATATCCTTAGACTGTAAACTCCTTGGGGTAGGGACTTTCTTTGATCTATGTTTGTAGAGTGCCTACCACAATGGTCTTGATCCATGACTGGGGCTCCTAGCTGCTGAATTCAAATGTAAATCACTGTATAATAGAACTGTAAATATCTAAAACAATCCCAAAGTGCTTTTCTGCTATTGGGTTTTATAAAGCTGGTTTCCTTTAGTCTTCATTTATAGTATCCTCAGTGTTTTAGTTTGATTCCTGGCTACCTTAGAAACTGCCTCCCACTTAATGTGATTCCACATCATTTGCTGTCAGCAGAGACGCTCAATATAAACTCCCTAATTTAAAAGAAAGGGGGCTGGTGCCAGTGCATTCTTAGGCCTGGTCTACACTACGACTTTAATTCGGATTTATCCGCTTTAATTCGAATTAACCCTGTAACCGTCCACACAACAACGCTATTTAATTCGATTTAAAGTGCCCTTTAAATCGATTTCTGTACTCCACCCCAACGAGCGGAGTAGTGCCAAAATCGATTTTAGCAATTCGAATTAGGGTTAGTGTGGCCGCAATTCGATGGTATTGGCCTCCGGGAGCTATCCCACAGTGCATCATTGTGACCGCTCTGGACAGCAATCTGAACTCGGATGCACTGGCCAGGTAGACAGGAAAAGCCCCGCGAACATTTGAACTTCATTTCCTGTTTGCCCAGCGTGGAGAGCACAGGTGACCACAGATACCTCATCAGCACAGGTAACCATGCAGGCTGATAATCGAAAAAGAGCACCAGCATGGACCGTGAGGGAGGTACTGGATCTGATCGCTGTATGGGGAGAGGATTCAGTGCTTGCAGAACTTCGTTCTAAAAGACGAAATGCAAAAACTTTTGAAAAAATCTCCAAGGGCATGATGGAGAGAGGCCACAATAGGGACTCTGAGCAGTGCCGCGTGAAAGTCAAGGAGCTCAGACAAGCCTATCAGAAAACAAAGGAGGCAAACGGTCGCTCCGGGTCAGAGCCGCGGACATGCCGCTACTACGCCGAGCTGCATGCAATTCTAGGGGGGGCTGCCACCACTACCCCACCTTTGTTCGTGGATTCTGGGTCGGGGATAGTCTCGACGCCTGAGGATTCTGCCGATGGGGTAGAGGAGGAGGAGGAGGAGGAGGAGGATGAGCTTGCAGAGAGCACACAGCACTCCCTTCTCCCCAACAGCCAGGATCTTTTTATCACCCCGACTGAAGTACCCTCCCAAGCCTCCCAAGCCAGTACCCAAGACTCTGACCCCATGGAAGGGACCTCAGGTGAGTTTACCTTTTAAAATATAAAACTTGTTTTAAAAGCAAATGGTTTTTAATGATTACTTTGCCTGACTTTGCATTCGCGGTCAGTTCAGCTACTGGAAAAGTCTGTAGCTACTGGAAAAGTCTGTTAACGTGTCTGGGGATGGAGCGGAAATCCTCCAGGGACATCTCAATGAAGCTCTCCTGGAGGTACTCCGAAAGCCTTGCCAGAAGGTTTCTGGGCAGTGCATCTTTATTCCCTCCTCCATGGTAGGACACTTGACCACGCCATGCTTGCAGCAAGTAATCTGGTATCATTGCCTGACAAAGCCTGGCAGCGTATGGTCCCGGTGTTTGCTGGCATTCAAGCAACATCCGTTCTTTATCTTGTTGTGTAATCCTCAGGAGAGTGATATCACTCCTGGTAACCTGGTTGAAATACGGGAACTTAATTAAGGGGACAGAGGTGGCCGTTCCTACTGGGCTGTTTGCCTGTGGCGGAAAATAAATCCTTCCCTGCAGTTAGCCAAGCGCAGATGGGAAATTGGCCCTGAGTTTTTCGCGTTTGGCTAGCAGGGATCTTCCCTGTTACCAGCCACGCGGTGGGGGGAGGGTACCGTGATCATCCCAGAGAATTCATGGCGAGGGGGGGGGGCGGCGGCGGGGGGGGGGTAGTTTGGTGCCTGCAGGGATCTTCCCTGATACCAGCCACGCGGTGGGGGGGAGGGGTACAGCGATCATCCCAGAGAATTCATGGTGAGGGGGGGGGGGTTAGTTTGTTTTCTGGTGCTGCTGAATGTTAGCAGAAAAACCGCAGCACTCTACTTGCCTGAAGGGGCCCAGACAAGCCCCACCACACTGCCCCCCCCCAACTGGCTGAGATTGGCCAGGCTTCTGCAGCACTCTACAAGCTATGCTTGGTATGTGGGAAAGGACGGCGCAGAAGCTTACCATGGCCGCATGCAAGCCGAATTCTGTTGCCCAGACCTGTGATCTCTAGCAGCAAAGCCACAGGCACTCAGCATTAAGAGGCAAAATGCGACCTTGCACAGAAATCACATGTGCTATGTAATGTGAACAGTGTTGGTCACCATGAAAGAGTATAAGCATTGTTCTGCAAAATGTAGCTTTTAAAACAATTCTCTCTTTTTTCCCCTCCCTACCGCAGCTGCAAATTCCTCAAGCCTCCCTCCTCCATCCCGAAGGTTATCACAGATAAGGCGTCGTAAGAAGAAGACGCGAGACGAGATGTTTTCTGAAATTATGCAATCCAGCAGGAGTGACAGAGCTCATCTGAATGAGTGGAAGGAAACAGTTTCAAAGTATAGGAAAGAAGTCAGTGAACGTGAGGACAGGAGGGACCAACGTGAGGAGAGGAGGGACCAACGTGAGGAGAGGAGAGACGATCGAGATGAGAGATGGCGGCAGGAAGACCAGAGGATGAAGGATGCAACGCTGGGGCTGCTCCGGCGTCTGGTGGAGGTTCAGGAACGGCTGCTGGAAAACAGACTGCCGCTTCAGCCCCTGTTCCACCCTCCCCCCTCCCCATGTTCCGTATCCTCCTCACCCAGACGTGTAAGAACGCGGGGGGGGGGGAGGCTCCATACACCTTCCCATTCCACCCCAGTAGACAGCCCAAGCAAAAGGCTGTCATTTTTTTAACCTTTTCTTTGTGGCTTTTTCCTTCCCAGCAATCCTCCTCCCAAATACCACCCGGGTTCCCTCCCTCTTTTTCTAATCTATTAATAAAGAATAAATGATTTTTACATGATAGTGACTTTATTTGGTTTGAAAGAAAGCTGGGGGAAGGGGCAGGGTGGGTTCCTTACAGAAAATCAGTCAGTAAAGGGGGAGGGTTTTCATGAAGGAGAAACAAACAGATATTTCACACGGTAGCCTGGCCAGCCATGAAACTGGTTTTCAAAGCTTCTCTGATGCACAGCGCTTCATGGTGTGATCTTCTAATCGCCCTGGTGTCTGGCTGCGCGTAATCAGCAGCCAGGCGATTTGCCTCAGCCTCCCACCCCGCCATAAAGGTCTCCCCCTTACTTTCACAGAGATTGTGGAGCACACAGCAAGCAGAAATAACAATGGGGAGATTTCTTTGGCTGAGGTCAGAGCGAGTCAATAATGAACGCCAGCGACCTCTTAAACGGCCAAATGCACATTCTACCACCATTCTGCACTTGCTTAGCCTGTAGTTAAACAGCTCCTGACTCCTGTCCAGGCTGCCTGTGTATGGCTTCATAAGCCATGGCATTAAGGGGTAGGCTGGGTCCCCAAGAATAACTATGGGCATTTCAACATCCCCAACGGTTATTTTCTGGTCCGGAAAGTAAGTCCCTTGCTGCAGCCCTTTAAACAGAGTAGTGTTCCTGAAGACGCGAGCGTCATGAACCCTTCCTGCCCAGCCCGCGTTGATGTTGGTGAAACGTCCCTTGTGATCCACAAGTGCTTGCAGCACCATTGAAAAGTACCCCTTGCGGTTTATGTACTCGGTGGCTTGGTGCTCCGGTGCCAAGATAGGGATATGGGTTCCGTCTATTGCCCCACCACAGTTAGGGAATCCCATTGCAGCAAAACCATCCACTATAGCCTGCACATTTCCCAGAGTCACTAACTTTCGTAGCAGCACCTGAGTGATTGCTTTGGCTACTTGCATCACAGCAGCCCCCACAGTAGATTTGCCCACTCCAAATTGATTCCCGACTGACCGGTAGCTGTCTGGCGTTGCAAGCTTCCACAGGGCTATCGCCACGCGCTTCTCAACTGTGAGGGCTGCTCTCATCTTGGTATTCTGGCGTTTCAGGGCAGGGGACAGCAAGTCACAAAGTTCCATGAAAGTGCCCTTACGCATGCGAAAGTTCCGCAGCCACTGGGAATCGTCCCAGACCTGCAACACTATGCGGTCCCACCAGTCTGTGCTTGTTTCCCTTGCCCAGAATCGGCGTTCCATAGATAGAATCTGCCCCATTAACAACATGATCTCCAAAGCACCGGGGCCTGTGGTTTCACTGAATTCTGTGTCCGTGTCCGTGTCCATGTCCTCATCATGCTTGTCGCTGCGCTGCCGCCGCCGCTGCCTCCTCTCCTCGTTTTTCTGGTCCTGGCTGAGCATAAACTCCACGAGAACGCGCGAGGTGTTTACAATATTCATGAGTGCTGTCTTGACCTCAGCGGGCTCCATGCTTGCCGTGGTATGGAGTCTGCAGTGTTCACCCACCCAGGAAAAAAGGCGCGAAAATGGTTGTCTGCCATCCGTTGCTTTCATGCAGGGAGGGAGGGAGGGAGGAAGTGAGGCTGTACCCAGAACCACCTGCGACGATGTTTTTGGTCCCATCAGGCACTGGGATCTTAACCCACAATCCCAATGGGCGCAGGAGACTGCAGGAACTATGGGATAGCTATGGAATTGCTACCCACAGTGCAACGGTGCAGAAATCGACGCTAGCCCCGGTACTTGGATGCACACCACCGAATTACTGTGCTAGTGTGGCCGCACTCATTTCGACTTTATACAACCTGTTTCTCAAATCCGAATTATCTAAATTCGGATTAATCCCGTAGTGTAGACATACCCTTACTGTGGGGTCCTCAACTCTGGAACTCACTTTTTCCCTTGGTCAGAGAGATCTCTGAGTTGGTGACCTTAGAATCATAGAATAAACTGGTCTACAATTTTTGAGAAGTCGTCTGCTTCAGAGATAAAATGTGCTATTTATTATGTATTTTGATGTGCTGAATTCAAATATGACAATTAAAACAACTGATTGGCTACTGTTTCTAAGATATTTAAGTTTTTACCTTTCATGTCTATGTATATTGTGTAGATAGTAGAGTTTTAATCATAAATTGTAAACCTAGGTCTTTTCATGTGTTTATGGTTGCTTTACATGATAATATTTCACCTGTCCTGTTTATGTAACACTTTAAAAATCAGCAAAAGGGTTCTATAAATAAAATTTATTATGAAACAAAAGGCAAAAAACTATTATGTATATAATTTAGTCCTATTCAGTGTCTATTCGGTGCTTCTTGGCTTGTCTCTTGTATTCATTAAATGGAGCATCTCTTGTCACTGTCCAGCAATAGTCTGCAAGCATTGCTGGGCTCCATTTGCCCTGCTAGCGTTTCTCCATTGTTGCAATGTCCTGCTGAAATTGCTCGCCATGCTCGTCGTTCACTGCTCCTCAGTTCGGTGGAAAAAAATCTAGATGAGAGTGCAAAAAATGTATCTTTAGTGACATGTTGCAACCAAGGCTTTTGTATGCCTTGAGGAAGTTTTCCACCAAGAACCTGTAGTTGTCTGCCTTGTTGTTTCTGAGAAAATGTATTGCCACTAACTGGAAGGCTTTCCATGCCGTCTTTTCCTTGCCACGCAGTGCATGGTCAAATGCATCATCTCAAAGAAGTTCACGAATCTGAGGACCAACAAAGACACCTTCCTTTATCTTAGCTTCACTTAACCTTGGAAATTTTCCACGGAGGTACTTGAAAGCTGCTTGTGTTTTGTCAATGGCCTTGACAAAGTTCTTCATCAGACCCAGCTTGATGTGTAAGGGTGGTAACAAAATCTTCCTTGATTCAACAAGTGGTGGATGCTGAACACTTTTCCTCCCAGGCTCCAATGACTGTTGGAGTGGCCAATCTTTCTTGATGTAGTGGGAATCTCTTGCACGACTATTCCATTCGCAGAGAAAACAGCAGTACTTTGTGTATCCAGTCTGCAGACCAAGCAAGAGAGCAACAACCTTCAAATCGCCACAAAGCTGCCACTGATGTTGGTCATAGTTTATGCACCTCAAAAGTTGTTTCATGTTGTCATAGGTTTCCTTCCTATGGACTGCATGACCAACTGGAATTGATGGCAAAACATTGCCATTCTGCAGTAAAACAGCTTTAAGACTCGTCTTCGATGAATCAATGAACAGTCTCCACTCATCTGGATTGTGAACGATGTTGAGGGCTGCCATCACACCATTGATGTTGTTGCAGGCTACAAGATCACCTTCCATGAAGAAGAATGGGACAAGATCCTTTTGACGGTCACGGAACATGGAAACCCTAACATCACCTGCCAGGAGATTCCACTGCTGTAGTCTGGAGCCCAACAGCTCTGCCTTACTCTTGGGTAGTTCCAAATCCCTGACAAGGTCATTCAGTTCACCTTGTGTTATGAGGTGTGGTTCAGAGGAGGAGGATGGGAGAAAATGTGGGTCCTGTGACATTGATGGTTCAGGACCAGAAGTTTCATCCTCTTCCTCTTCCTGGTCTGACTCAAGTGAGAATGATTCGGGTGCATCAGGAACCGGCAGTCCTTCTCCGTGGGGTTCTGGGCGTATAGCTGATGGAATGTTTGGATAATGCACAGTCCACTTTTTCTTCCTTGACACACCTTTCCCAACTGAGGCACCATGAAGAAGTAACAATTGCTGGTATGATCTGTTGGCTCTCTCCAAATCATTGGCACTGCAAAAGGCATAGATTTCCTTTTCCTGTTCAACCACTGGCGAAGATTTGTTGCACAAGTGTTGCAGCATATGTGTAGGGCCCACCTCTTGTCCTGATCTCCAATTTTGCAGCCAAAATAAAGGGGATAGGATTTCTTAACCATAGTGGTTATACTGCGCTTTTGTGATGCAAAAGTCACTTCACCACAAACATAGCAGAAGTTATCTGCACTGTTCACACAAGTACGAGGCATCTCTGCTCACTTTGGCGAAACAGAAATGTGTCCCTTTGCAAAATCAAACCCTGACAAATAAGAGAGCACGACACTGTATGATTTCTAGAGCTAATATCGGGCAATTTGTTCAGCAGAGTGATGTAAGCTTCGTTATGATTGCATCATCCATGACTTCTAGGAATAACATGATGCAATTCATATCATGTATGACGCAATACCAGCTTCAGATTGCATCATTCATTGTTTTGCCTAAAAAGCAAGTACTGTCCAAACCCAGTCATAGATTTATTCATAGATCCAGTCAAAGATGTATTTTAGTAATTTCTGGTTTAAATTGAGATCCCTTCCCTTTATAACTCACTTATCCTCCGCCATTCCCAAGTCAAGGGTTGTATATACTGACCCAATAGCATATCTTGAAAACTAGAGCCAATTAACAATTTTAAGCATCATTTTCGTT
Source organism: Chrysemys picta bellii (assembly GCF_011386835.1). Lineage (NCBI taxonomy): Eukaryota > Metazoa > Chordata > Testudines > Emydidae > Chrysemys > Chrysemys picta. Next base: position 84,438,160 of record NC_088795.1, read on the forward strand.
CTCAGTGACCCAGAATTAGTAAAGTTTGACTACATTTATTTCAGAAGCATTTTGGCTGTAGAGCAGTGATATTAGGGTTGGAAGAAACCTCACGAGGTCATCTAGTCCAATCCCCTGCTCAAAGCAGGACCAACACCAACTAAATCATCCCAGCCAGGGCTTTGTCAAACTGGGCCTTAAAAACCTCGAAGGATGGAGATTCCACCACCTACCTAGGTAACCCATTCCAGTGCTTCACCACCCTCCTAGTGAAATAGTGTTTCCTAATATCCAACCTAGACCTCCCCCACTGCAACTTGAGACCATTGCTTCGTGTTCTGTCATCTGCTACCACTGAGAACAGCCTAGCTCCATCCTCTTTGGACCCCCCCTTCAGTAGTTGAAGGCTGCTATCAAATTCCCCCTCACTCTTCTCTTCTGCAAACTAAATAACCCCAGTTCCCTCAGTCTCTCCTTGTAAATCATGTGCCCCAGCCCCCTAATCATTTTTGTTGCCCTCCGCTGGACTGTCTCCAATTTGTCCATATCCCTTCTGTAGTAGGGGGACCAAAACTGGACACTGGTGGTCTCACCAGTGCTTAATAGAGGGGAATAATCACTTCCCTTGATCTGCTGGCAATGCTCCCACTAATACAGCCCAATATGCTGTTGGCCTTCTTGGCAACAAGGGCACACTGCTGACTCATATCCAGCTTCTGGTCCACTGTAATCCCCAGGTCCTTTTCTCCAGAACTGCTGCTTAGCCAGTCAGTCTTCAGCCTGTAACAGTGCATGGGATTCTTCCTTTCTAAGTGCAGGACTTTGCACTTGTCTTTGTTGAACCGCATCAGATGTCTTTTGGCCCAATCCTCCAATTTCTCTAGGTCACTCTGGACCCTATTCCTACCCTCCAGCAAATCTACCTCACCCCCCCAGTTTAGTGTCATCTGCAAACTTGCTGAGGGTGCAATTCATCCCATCATCCAGATCATTAATAAAGATGTTGAACAAAACCAGCCCCAGGACCAACCTCTGGGGCACTCCGCTTGATACCGGCTGCCAACTAGACATCCAGTCATTGATCACTACCTGTTGAGCCCAACAATCTAGCCAGCGTTCTATTCACCTTATTGTCCATTCATCCAATCCATGCTTCTTTAAATTGCTGGCAAGAATACTGAGGGATACCATATCAAAAGCTTTGCTAAAGTCAAGGAATAACACATCCACCACTTTCCCTATATCCACAGAGCCAGGGCATGGTGCTTTGCTTATCTTTTATCAGCAGCTGGAGTGTTCGGGGAGTAGCTGAGGAGCACTGAAGTTGGTTGAAACCACAAAATGTGGCTCACTCTACTACTCCTGTATGATAAATCTGGAAGGTACTTTTAAAATGTGTATTAGAGAAATAATGCAGTTACCTGAATAATTCACTTTCAGCCCCCCTACACGAATAGAAACAGACAAATAGTTCAGCCATGTTGCCTTATGTTTTTTTCTCATATTTTTTTTTCTCATTGGAGATAAAGCAATACGTTTTTATTCTTTTAAAGAATAAGCAATAAGCCAAAGGTTAAGAATACATCGTATATATGCAATATAAAGTCTTCTCAATCCCTCTTACTGAAATACATATTATTGGAAGTAGATACATATAGAAATTAATTTCCAAAATATAATCTTAATTATAAAAGAAATTAAACCATTATAAGAATATTTACTTGTAGTTATATATTTGATATTTTATTTTTATTTATTGTATGTATATTTTATTGGTACTGGGTATGACCCTAACCTGCATCTGACTGGGTGGGGCCTTGTGATAATGTGGTGGGGCTACTCATGGAAAAGTAGCTTCTATAAAATACTATGATGTTGCAACTTTCAGACCAAGGCAGGATCCTTAAAACCCTAGTCCCCACTGCATTGTGGTATTCCTTGATTGGAGTAAGGCTAAGGGACATCACCCTGACAAAAATGCGTCCTCGCTGAGGCGTTAAGCAGTCAGCAGCAGTTCTAATCTGTTGCTTTCTGGAAGAAGCTATAACCATTGAGGTACCAAACATCTGGACTCAGTCTGGCCTTTGGACTCTGTCTCAATGGTCTAAAGAGGAGATGGCAGGTCTAGCGTAGCCTCCACTCCTCCATACTCTTGCTTAGGCATATGTGTTTAAGGTCTTGGTGTGATGGTTGCGGACTCGGTAAGTGGCATAAGGAACCTGAGGTAGCTGCCAAGGAATCCAAGCAGCTATCAAGGCATCCTGGAAAAGGTGAGCCAAAAAAGCCATGCCCAAACTCAATTTATCCTGGCCAAAATGAAATAAACAGACTCGCACGTTGGAATGTTCAGAAACTTGTAATAGGCTGCGTCACTCTCGAATTGGGCTTGTCAGCCATAAGCAGATTCAACAGGCACCTGATTAGACCTCTTACATATACACCATGATCCAGTGGACTGACAGTTGCCAAATATAAATATTTGATAGTAAAATCCACATAAATAAGTACCATTTTAATGAAATAACTTATCTAAAGAAGACACATTGTGCATTAATATCATGGTTAACAAATTTCTATGATGCAAGGTCTCTAACTGCTTGATAAATAATGCAGGTGAAAGTTCTTTTAATTTCAAGAACCTGTGAAAAGGACTGAAATGAAATTTCTTACTATGTATACAGAACAAACATAACCCTCCTAAAAGTTACAGGACACTGCTGTGATTTTTCTAAAAGACTTATTGCACTATTGAATTTCAATTTTTCCTTGGGAGTTTACGTAATTTCAAATATAATTCCCATAGTAAAACCCTTTTCAGTGATTGTCAGCTGGAAATTCCCTATACATTGAAGAAACCATTTCCCTTTGTTAGTATGAAATTCCCCATGCATCCAGAAATGCTTGCTAGCTTCAAACATGGACATCATACAACACAGTTTTCAAGGAGTGCTAAATGTTTAAAGAACAGGTGTTTTGCGGATACAGACTAAGACGGCTGCTACTCTAAATGTTTAAGCCATTTTTGGCTACCAGGCTTCTCACACAGCATTTCATGAATCCTAAAAGTTGTGTGTTTGTGTTGGCAGGGAAGGGAACAGTGAAACCAGAGATCCCAAATCAAGCTGCAGCAGTTAGCTGTCTCATATCACTGGTACAACAACACATTATTCTGTTTTGGTAGTGGAAGCTGACTTGAAATCTTTTTATTTTTCTTTCCCTCTCCCTAAGGCCAAAACTCTAAGAAACAGACCAGTTGCATGATGCTGTATATCTAGATATGTAAATTTACTCTACTTCCACCTGCACGGTGCTTGCTTCATGATGTGATGGGAATAAGTCAGCTGAACAACATTCTGTTGGATGTAGCAAATTCTACTTCTGTCAGCCCTTAGCATGCTGTGCCACCCTGCTGGCAATTTTAACATGTTTCAGTTCCACTTGAATATAACAAGGCATGACAAAGAAATGGTTAGGTTAATCTTTATGTGGATTAGGAACATTCTGAAAATCATGTAGCTAAGAGCTTGCCAGGTATGTTTTTCTTCCAATAATTATCTTTCAGGAAAAATATTTTTTTTCAGCTGAATAGCTAGTGTACTTCTAGTATGAAAAAAAGCAAGGCTATTTTAACACACATAAAAACAGAGTATATGCAGGGTCGCAATTTCTGGCCATATAGAGTATTGTTGGCACTTATTCATAATAATATTGCCCTCAGGCTATGCATGGTGCTTACACTGATAACAGTGGGAGTGCTATGCAAGGATCATGAGTGATATGATTTAACATGCTTGCTGATCATGGCCCTAATTTCTAATATTTCAGTTTTGTATTTCTCCATGGACTAATGGAAGGTCTTACAGCAGAAAGAATACGTAATCCCCACAGTGTGGATGTGGAATGGGGGATTCTAACTGATATCTGTGGGATTTCTCTGCACTGAAGGCACTGGACAGCCCTTCAGCATAGGGCCTTTCTCAGTTGAGGGAAAACAAAGTAGTGCCTGTTTTCCCACAGCCTAATTGTTAATGCCCAATCTGTTTTTTATTTGTGGAATGTTTGTTTTTGACACCAACGTGAACAAAAAAACAATGTTGTAAGACATTAAAAGTAAACTAGCAAACAAACCTTATCTTTATTCAAACTGTTTAACTTTACTGTGTAATCCCAGTTGTATAAATGTCATAACTGATGATCTATGATGAGCATAGCATATATGAGACATACTTGTGGTGCTTTTACTGCTCCCAACATGTCCTATGTGCTAGTCCTCTGTTTATCTAAAGATTTGCAGTCTTCTCTTTTGCTTGGAGTACAAGTCATAGAGGGCCATATAATTCAATGGAGTTGCACTCAACACTGAATTGACCATAAGAGGCTGGAAGCACACTAGAAAAATAACATATTATGTTAATCAAGAGATAAATTCAGATGATCTTAATTCTAACTATTTGCACTAAGATATGCTGGCAAATTCCAAAACTCTACTTGCACAATGATCCTACAAGATATTGAGTAATAACACAAAGCATTCAACCAAAGGAATGTAAGAAAGAAGCTTTAGATCATCAGAACAACTCTTATTAGATGGTAGACTGTTAGCTAGCAAGTGTGGAGAGATTCTGATTAATAGGCCTGAAGTATTTTTCAAGGAAATTGGGCCAAATCTTCAGCAAGCTCAGGACAAGTTCAGAAATGTATCAGATGAAAATTATTGCACGCTTGGAAGTTTCGGATGAGTTTTGTTTAAACATGAAATTTATCGGGGTGAAAAAAGAATAGGCATTTTTTAAATGCCCATTCACAAAATTCCTATGATTCATTCAATTTTGCCTAGATTTCCTCAGCACTCATAGAGGCAAAGTTCAATGACTAATGACTTCAGAATGATTGCCTTAGTGGGGGAACCCAAGAAAAGATCAAGTGAGAACATGTCCAGACCTCTTAAATGTCTTAAAGAAACTACCAAACATGCAGATGCTATTGGGGATTTCTCCAAAAATCTTGAAAAACCTACTTTGGTATCAGCAGTTTATTGGGCAATTTTGAATCAACAAGTAATTGGGCAAACTTCCTTCTGATGAGGAAGGAGAAAGACAGCTCTCACAAGCACACCCACACCATTCCTTCAGTCAGGAAGAGGAAGGAGAGCAGTGAAGTGGTACTTCCAATGTTCCGTGTCTCTGTGGCTTTGGTGAACTCAAGTACAAAATACATATCCCTTGCATGATAGTTATGCTGCCGAGCCAGAACTTTAAATAAGAAGTGTATAGAATACAGTGGTTTAAGTTCACAGATGGTTCAGTTAACCTTTCTTAGGTTTTGGATTGTGTGAGATCCCCTGTGTCTGAATCTTGCCAAAACTCAAAGCAAATTTCAGCTGCACCTGTTAAGTTTTGTTTGATTTCCTCATGAAATCAGAAATCCCTCCCTGAAAGTCAGCATGAAACTCAGCCAAGATTCATTGCAAGGTTCAGAAGCCTCAACAACCCTGGGTAGAGTTTCAGACTCTAATTTGTAAGAATGTACTGAGCTACCTATGTAAATATAGGGTGGGTCAATCGCTCTCTCTCTCTCACACACACACACACTTCTATTTAGAGACATGTTCCACCTCACTTCTTGTTCATTTTGGCATACTATTTCTTCTAAGGAAAATTTAAGGCCTTGATTTATAAGCAAGTTAGGAGTGCAAATATGTTTCTAATCCGAGTACTAAATGCAACAAGAACATCATCATCATCATCATCATCATCATCCTGGTAATACCCACAAAATCCCCTGCCCCCAAAAAAGCTTACATTCTGAAAGACTGCATGTATAAGGTGTGTAAATCTGGAAATGCATAATTATGTACATTAGTGTACACAACTAGCCAATTGGTATGTATCATACCATGTGTGTATATTAGTTGTGTAGTCGCATGCACATTTTGCTCATGCAACTACACACCTAACTTGCTTAAAATGAGATCTTAACTGTTCTAGCAAAGTGACAAAGAACACAGAAAATGTCTACTTACAGACATCTTGCATACTGTAAATAGTTTTAAAATGGCAGGGGCTCCTTCACACTGGAATTTATTTTAAATTATAGCAGTTGTGGTCATGACACATCTTAACAGTAGTTCTTTTCCTCTAAAATATTCAGAACAACATATATACTGACTCAGGCTATTTGAAACTTACCAAGTGAAATACTTCACTTTCCCCCCCCCCACCATAACATGTTCTCTGGTCACTGGGGAAATAAATGTTTCTTATGAAAGGAACCACATTGGAACAATTCAAATACATCAGAGCCTGGGGGTGCCTGCCAGGGCTAGTTTTAATGTATGTATTTTGTAAACTTTAAACAAGGGACTATATATGTTTACTCTATCAACATACACTTTGCCCTTGTTAAATAGTTCTGGAGGCTAGGCATTTTCAGGGCTATAAAGAAATATGTTTATAAATCACATTATAAAATGACTTGAGAAATCCTACATCTGATTAAAGCACAGGGCTGGGAGTCAGAAGATCTCAGTACTTTGCCATTGACAACATTCAGTGCATTCATTCAGAGACAAAAGGAGAATAGGAAATGCCAGGGAGGGGGAGGGTTGGGATAAATATGCTATATGTGCTGTATTTTCCCCTTAAAAATCAATATCCTTTGTAAGCTGCACTGATTCCTCTTCCAAATTAAGGACCAGATCCTGTGAAAAACAGAGTGCCTCTTGTGAGGGCAAGAATGACCTCAACTTCAGTTGAAAATAGAAGAGTTGAGAAGATTACTCATTTTGTTCAAGTCCATCAGAATTTACAGTATCTAAGTCTAAGGGAGAAACCCATCATGCACCACAGTAGTGCTGGGCAGCCAAAGGAAATACAAAGGCAAAGCTATGCTGTTAGCGTAGGGGGTCTGTGGGGCATAGAAGGACAGTCACTAAGCATATATTATCTGGGGTTTGCAGATCAATAACTTGATTTCCCTGCAGACCATCAACCAATAGGATTTGGCAGGCAGGCCAGGACACCTGCTTTTTATGTACCTATGTTGTCCCAACTCCTCTAGAGAATCTATGTGGTGGCTCTTCACAGATCAGAGATTTGGGGGAGGGGGGGAGGGAAATGTTCCCCTTAGTGCAGGAAGGGAAAGAAACATCCAAAAGAGATGAAAATATTAAACACTGGATTTTTTTCACTAAACCTTCTAATTTTTGGGGATGTTTTTTTCCACTAGTATTTTATTTTAAATTGAGTAATTCTCCTTAACCATAAAGCATGATTAATATGGAACAACAGCTGTTTCTGTTGAAAAAGGTTAAAACAGTCACAAAACTTTCTGCATCATTCTCTTCATGAAGTTAGGTATTAACTTTAATTGTCGTGCTTGATGAGTCCTGCACCTACAATTAAAGGATCAAAAGAATCTTTTTCAAAAGTAAAACACCCTTAGACATTTTGGAACTATAGGTATGAATTTTCAATGACAAATGCAACTCCTTTTTTAATTATACCCAAGACTACAGTGTAGCATGTCTTTTGAGGCAGTCATAGTCTAGAGATCCGAAGATAAGATTCACTACTGGTGGATCTTACAAAATTAAATTCCCAAGAAATTGAAGTTTTATCTCTGACACATTCTTGTACAGCATCTTGGCACTAATAGATCTGCCTTTCTGGAATATTTGTGAATGTTCCCAATCACATGCTCAACTTTTCTGTAACTCATATAGAGCTACAACTATTTAAAGTGTGTTTTTTCTCTTAGATATGACTCTGTAAAAGTTGCATCCTGGATTTCCATATTTATTTATTGACCCATTTATTTCTAAGATCACATTTGTTCCATGTACAAGTAAAAATAGTGGTGTGGAGGAGTTTGAAATACTAACCTTGAAAATTCAACTTAGATTCTGAAATTCAAGCTGTGTTCTTTGTGGATTGTGCATCATCTTCATCAGCAGCAGCATCATTCTTAGAGATTCTTTATCTTCCATGAGGATGTACAAGTGCAACAGTTACAGAAGTCATAATTTGACTATGCCTTAAGAAATATTTGAATAAGGACTATGGTCCGGCTCACTTTCTTTTGCAGAGATGTCTTTGCAGCACTAACAGAAGTAAATAGTGGTGGGGGAGGGGGGGAAACCCAAACATTTTAGTCAGTAAAATACTCAGGAGTCTGATTACATACTGAGCAGATCTGTTATGAAAGAAGTTGCTGTTTTTACAGTGACTTCTTTAACCACAACCACACTTTAAGTTTCAAGTATGTGCAACCTGCTCCTCACACTATGAAGTCAGATAGGGCCTTAGTCAGGCCCACATTCTGCCTTCTGGAGAGATTTGTGCCTCCAGAGGTGCATGTGATTGTCCCTGGCTCTTGCATAAGGTGCAAAGAGGGAGTGAAGAAAAGCCATCTTGTACTGTTTCCAAACCAGAACACCCTTGTGAATTATGGAAGCAATCTGGTCCTGGGTAAGGATCTCAGGATTTCCCCTTAGAGTTTAGAAAATCAAGCAACATTTTAAAATCATGTGAATCAGGCAGGCAATGAATCAAACCAGATTTGTTTCAACAGAACCAGTCTCAACAAAAAATGAGAGAGTAGACATCATCTCTGAGGAATCTGAAAGAACATGTGTGATAAATGAAGGGGGGGAGAGTAGCTCCCTTTTATGGACACCCAGCCAGCCAGAAGCTACAAAATCCCTCTTAGTAGCTGTTCTCTAATTGCTCTGCCTGTAAGTGGTTAAAAAGTCTCACTGTTATGCATAGGTACAAGGAAGTGAGTGGGAACCTGACCAAAAGAGCCAATGGGAAGGCTAAGATTTTTTAAAATTGAAGAAAGACTCCCCTTTTGTCTGTCTGTGGTTGTTCTCCCAGGGAGAGGCAGACAGGGCAACAGCTATGCTGTAAGAAGCTTGGACAACGTATGGAAAACTCATCAGTATCATACCTAGAAACTACTCATTTAAAACCCCATATATGTAAGTAGACCAGGAAATGTCTAGGAAGACACAATTAGGTTTATCCCCTTTATTTCATTATGGCTTGTGGATTCCTCTGTGCTAACCCCAGGTGCTTTTGTTTTGCTTGTAACCTTTAAGCTGGACCTCAAGAAAGCCATTCTTGGTGATTAATCCTTGTAGTTGCTCTTTTAAAATCTGGCAATAGCCTGAGTTCCCAGATGTATTTTCTTTCTTTTTTTAATTAATAAAATTTACCTTTTTTAAGAACAGAATTGGATTTTTGTGTCTTAAGAGTTTGTGCACATGTTGTTTAATTAGCTGGTGGCAACAGCGGATTTCCTTTTCTTTTTCAGCTCTTGCCCAAGGGGTGGGGTGGGAGGTATGAAAGGGCTTGAGGGTACCCCACAGGAAGGAATTCCCAAGTGCGCCTTCCTGGTCTCTCAAAGGGGTTCTGCACTTGGGTGATGGCAGCATCTACCAATCCAAAGTCAGAGAGAAGCTGTAACCTTGGGAGTTTAATACAAGCCTGGCATGGCCAGTATTAATTTTTAGACTCCTTGTGGGCCCCCACGTTCTGCACTCAAAGGGTCCATTGTGCTAGGTACTGTACAGGGTAGAAGGCATCCCCTGCTCCAAAGGGCTTACAGTCTAAATAAAGAAGACAGACAGCGGGTGGGGGAAAGGGACTAGACATAGCGGGGTGAACAGAGCAATGGTTTGCCAGTTTCATGTTAGTGACATATTTTTTTTCCTTTTAAAAATTATTTAAATAAATGTTGGGTGGGTTTTTTATTTCCTCTACTTTATTTTTGTTTATATTAAATGCATAACAGGGAAGAGGAAGAAAGAATGGGGAGAGATGCTGGGGGAAGGAAGGAGAAGAACATGGAGGGCAGGTAGAATGAGACTGAAGCACAGAGACTAGAGCTGGTTGAAAAACTTCAAAATTTTATGGAAAAACAGGAACACTTTCTTCAACAGATTCATTCCATTATTTGAACAGCTTTAAGGGAAAGGGCAGGAGGGAGCTGGAGCCAGCAGTCAATCAGCAGAGGAGAAAACATGTTCAGAGAGAAAAGTGTAGAAAACTACCTGATGGTATCATCAGTGTCTGACAGTCCTAACTGAGGCTGCCACCTTGTCTGCTCCTGCTGGCTGAAATTTCTCTGGCCCCCAGCGCTGCCAGTGCGCTAGAAATTCTAGAAAGTCCACATAGCTAAGGGAAGGTTTGAGGAAGATGGTTAGCACATGGATCCTAGTATACCCAGTGAGGAAGGGGACATCCCTTGAACATACTGGGACTGGAGCTACCCATTCCCCCATCCAGGTGGGCCTCTTCTTTTCTCTTCACAAACCTTAGTACTGCAGTACGTTCTAAAGCAGCTTTTGCATTTACTCCTGCTGGCTTCCATTTTTATGGCCCCTTGGGCTGGTTCTGTCGAGGTGCTACCTGTATAGGTGTCTAAATAAATAGAAGGATAAATAGATGGCTATTCCCGTGCTAACTAGCCTACTGTTATCCTTTTGCCCTCAGCAGTTAGCCAATGTTTGGGACCTTGCAAGGTTGTTTCTGTTAAAATTGGTGAAATGAGTCAGGTAAATATTTGGTGTAATCTCATGGGCGGCTTGTGAGCCCCCCTTTGGGGAGGCTAGTCATGTGGCCCAACCCCTTCTGCCCAAGGCCCCCCGCCCACTAGACAGGGTAGAGGGAGAAACAGTAACAGGAAACTTGGAAATGGCAGAGATGCTTAATGACTTCTTTGTTGCGGTCTTCACCAAGAAGTCTGAAGGAATGCCTAAGATAGTGAATGCTAATGGGAAGGGGGTAGGTTTAGAAGCTAAAATAAAAAAAGAACAAGTTAAAAATCACTTAGAAAAGTTAGATGCCTGCAAGTCACCAGGGCCTGATGAAATGCATCCTAAAATACTCAAGAAGCTAATAGAGGAGGTATCTGAGCCTCTGGCTATTATCTTTGGAAAATCATGGGAGACAGGAGAGATTCCAGAAGACTGGAAAAGGGCAAATATAGTGCCCATCTATAAAAAGGGAAATAAAAGCAACCCAGGAAACTACAGACCAGTTAGTTTAACTTCTGTGCCAGGGAAGATAATGGAGCAAGTAATTAAGGAAATCATCTGCAAACACTTAGAAAGTGGTAAGGTGCTAGGGAATAGCCAGCATGGATTTGTAAAGAACAAATCATGTCAAACCAATCTGATAGCTTTCTTTGATAGGATAATGAGTCTTGTGGATAAGGGAGAAGCGGTGGATGTGGTATACCTAGACTTTAGTAAGGCATTCGATACGGTCTCGGATGATATTCTTATCAATAAAATAGGCAAATACAACTTAGATGGGGCTACTATAAGGTGGGTGCAAAACTGGCTGGATAACCATACTCAGAGAGTAGTTATTAATGGTTCCCAATCCTGCTGGAAAGGTATAACAAGTGGGGTTCCGCAGAGGTCTATTTTGGGACCATCTCTGTTCAATATCTTCATCAACGACTTAGATATTGGCATAGAAAGGACGCTTATTAAGTTTGCAGATGATATCAAACTGGGAGGGATTGCAACTGCTTTGGAGAATAGGGTCATAATTCAAAATGATCTGGACAAATTGGAGAAATGGTCTGAGGTAAACAGGATGAAGTTTAACAAAGACAAATGCAAAGTGCTCCACTTAGGAAGGAACAATCAGTTTCACACATACAGAATGGGAAGAGACTGTCTAGGAAGGAGTATGGTGGAAAGGGATCTAGGGGTTATAGTGGACCACAAGCTAAATATGCGTCAACAGTGTGATGCTGTTGCAAAAAAAGCAAACACGATTCTGGGATGCATTAACAGGTGTGTTGTGAGCAAGACACGAGAAGTCATTCTTCCACTCTACTCTGCTCTGGTTAGGCCTCAGCTGGAGTATTGTGTCCAATTCTGGGCATCGCATTTCAAGAAAGATGTGGAGAAATTGGAGAGGGTCTAGAGAAGAGCAACAAGAATGATTAAAGGTCTTGAGAACATGACCTATGAAGGAAGGCTGAAAGAATTGGGTTTGTTTAATTTGGAAAAGAGAAGACTGAGAGGGGACATGATAGCAGTTTTCAGGTATCTAAAAGGGTGTCATAAGGAGGGAGAAAACTTGTTCACCCTAGTCTCTAAGGATAGAACAAGAAGCAATGGGCTTAAACTGCAGCAAGGGAGGTTTAGGTTGGACATTAGGAAAAAGTTCCTAACTGTCAGGGTGGTTAAACACTGGAATAAATTGCCTAGAGAGGTTGTAGAATCTCCATCTCTGGAGATATTTAAGAGTAGGTTAGATAAATGTCTGTCAGGGATGGTCTAGACAGTATTTGGTCCTGCCATGAGGGGAGGGGACTGGACTCGATGACCTCTCGAGGTCCCTTCCAGTCCTAGAATCTATGAATCTATGGAGCTCTGAGTCCACCCCCTTCCCGCAGCCAGAGGAGCCCCAGCTGAACAGCCACATGCTGCTGGCCGGCCTCAGCACCAGCCCCAACACTGGGCCGCCCGTCAGCCCCAGACACCTGTTGGCCTCCGGCGGGAGCTGAGCTTCCGCTGGCTTGGAAGAGAGGGAGCAGCATGGGTGGGGCCAGGGCTTGGCTTAGGGGAGGTTTAGCCTCCCCCGGCCTATTAGACCCGCCGCCCATGTGTAATCTTGTTTAATCACAAGAAATGTGCACAAGATCCTGCTTCCATGAACACAAGAGAAACAACAGGCAGTTCCCTTGCTCAGAAATCCCAAAGTCTGGAGCTCCAGCAACCTCTATGTGCAAGAAGTTCTGTTACTTCTTTCTATTTCTTCTCAGGGTCATACTCACAAGTCCTCCTCTGGCTTTCTCTGCCCATACACATATACATATCCTCACACTTGTGTTTGCGAAGTGGAACTCCTGTTAATCTATCTGGGGCCTTGTCTATAGTACCTGGTTAAGCTGAAGCAAGGCAGCTTATGTCGACTTAGCTGTGGATGAGTCTAAACTTCAATTTCACTCCTGCTGACGTAACTGCCCCACAACACTGAATTAATAACACCACTACCCCAAGAGGCATAGCGTCAAGATCAATGTAGTTAGAATCAGTGCACAGCCAGTGTCGACACTGTGGTACTTATATAGACTGTTCCTGGCCTCCAAGAGGTGTCCCAGAATGCCCCACCCTAACTGCTCTGGTCACTGTTGTGAACTCTACTGCCCAGGGACCAGATGGATGGGAAACCACCCTTCCTCTTTAAAGTCTGGTGAATTTTTGAAATTCCTTTTCCTGGTTGCCTGGCTTGGCGAGCACCACCTAGCAACTCTCCATTGTTGTGTGCAACTGCCCAGATGACGATGCCAGTTACACACAGCAGAGAGGCTCCTGTCTGCAGTACATGGGAGGTATTGGATCTCCTGGGTCTGTGCGGAGAAGCAGCTGTGCAGGCTCAGCTCTGATCTATCTGTAAAATATCAATATCTGCACCATCTGCAGCTGCTCCATGACATTGAATTGTTTCTTCTATGTCCCACAACAATCTATCCTCCAAGGAATCATCATGTTCCCCACGCTTCCTCTTGTAGCTCTGCAATCACTGGAGGATCAGGTGTCCTGTGCTTGCAACACTCATCACAATAATGCAAAGCTGTGCAGGATCCATGCTTCTGCCACAGATGGCAGACAGCAAGGAGGGATGTGCTGGTTTGTGGGGATTTTGAAAAGAGATTCAAAATATTATGGGATGGAGAATGTTGCATTATGGGAAGCTGAACCCATGCTCCCAGTCACCCCTGCATGACTCGTATCAACCCCATGAGGCAGTGCAAAAACTTCCCAAAACACCCTCCTCTGGATGGTGGTGAGCTGTACAATGGGATAGCTACCCACAGTGCACTGCACCGTACATTGATATAAGTGCTCCTGGGGGAGGAAGTGCATTGTTGACACAAGGAGCAGTAGTGTGGACCCGCACAAGTGATGCAGTAACTGTGGTAACTGTATTCTGATGTAGTTTAGGAAGACATAATTTTGCAGTGTAGACATGGGTTGGGTTAGCTCTGCTCAGGCCTGGCCATGAAGTTTAGTGCCTTAGGCAATAGCCTGCATTTTTTGCAAATGATTTACTACATAAAGGGGCTTAATTGCTTTTTCCATTGAGGCTGAAAGAGAGTGCTTGGCACAACTGTTGGCTTTAACAATGTCCATAATTGTCTTGGAATCCAAGGCCTCCTTATGGTAGCCATCAGCACCTTTCAGAATAACATCTACCATCATGAACATCCCAGGACTACTGCCATCTGTGAAGGTACACTATGGGGCAGGGGGTGGCCAAACTTTGGCTCGTGAGGCCAAATCCCCCCCCCCATTATTTGCCTACCAGATTGGGGGAGAGGGGAGGAGATGACCGGTGCCTGCTGAAAGTGGCGGGGGGCACAATTTAAAAGTCCCTCCCCCCAACAGCTTGAGCTACATCCCCAAGACACTCCCCCAGTCTTACCCTCAGTGTCCCCTTCTTGCAGCTCCCAGGTGTTAGCTTTGCATGGAGAGGCAGTGGCAAAGAGCTGGGAGCTGCAGAGAGGGGCCACTGCTTTAGCTCCTTGGGGAGAGGCAGTAGCAAAAGCAGTGTCTCTCCCTGCTGCTCCCAGATCTTTGCTGCTGCCTCTCCCCACAGCCGCAGCTCCCAGCTTGCCGGCTCCAACAACTGTCACGCAGGGAGGGGTGTGGTGGCAATATGTGACCAAGCAGGGGCAGCAAACCCTGGCAAAAATCTGGGGGGCATGTGTCCCCAAGTGCCCCCCCCCACCTCACATTTGGCTGAAGCCCCGAGCTGTGGCAGGTGCACCCCACAGGGCTGATGCCCGGAGCCCTGATGCCCCAAGCCCTGGTTCTTGAACTTCTGAAGTTAGTCATATGCGGCTCAGAGGGTCAGTAAGTTTGGCCACCCCTCCTAAAGGGGGACAGAGGAAGGGCTTTTTGTGACTTCTCCCCAGCCAACGCATCTCTGGTGGATTGGTTGTAATTTGGGCCAGAGTTTGGATTTGAAATTCATTCAATTTCTAATGTAAACCATTATGAACTCCAAAATATGATGCCAAGAGAATATTCTGGTTGAAAAATGTACAAAAATATCAATAAAACGTTACAAACCCTGCAGTTAGAGAAGGAGTTCTACTTGTCTGGCACAGAAATGATGACATTACAGAAACCACAGAACTTGAAAATACTAATTTTTACATTAAAGCACCAGAAAATCCAAGCCAACAATTTCAAACTGTGGTTTTATCTACTATTAAAAGATCTATAACAAGCAACTTCCAGAATCAGCATGAAACCTAATTATAGAAGATCTCTGCTGTAGCTGCTTCTATTTACGTCTCCAAAACCACAGAAGCAAATAATTCAGGCTGTCCTACAACATCAGCATGTTCTTGCCCTTTCTTTTGCTGTCTTGATGACACTTTTGAATGCATTTGCTACATGTCTCTGGCACTGATCATGTTCACTTTGAACTCTATTGCAAAACTTCAATTAACACCATAGGAGAAAGATGAAATCCTTTATCTAAAATATTACCTACCACTAGACATCAGAAATGCAAATGCAATTTTATTTTTAACAGTGTTAATTGTTTCTTTTGAGCACAGTCATTCAATGAACCATTTCCTAAAAATAGGTGCAATTCCAATTTCCTATGCAAAGGCCTAGTAAAAAGTCATTGCATAGAAGAACTACAGAGGTGTTGGGGGAGTCATGCAGCATGGGACGTAGCAATGGTTCTTGCCTGCTGATAACCCTTAAGCAGGGTTTAGTCCAAAGATCAGCACAGGTCTCTTGCCACTGCCTGGACATTTGATCAGCTAACCCACAACCATGTTTGGCTATGGGGCTTGGTTGTGCAGCACAAGTCACTCTATGTGGCTTCTCCATTTCCCAAATCTAATCACAAAATTGCAGTCTTTCCATTGTGTTTTGGCTCTTTCATGGTCATGCCAGGGGCTGCAGTCTTTGAACTATATAGTATTTTAATTTAAATTAATTACATTCAAAAGCTGCAGAGAAAAGGTGTCAGTTATAATGCAGTTTTGTATCACTCCTGTCTGGGGGTACACAGTTGTTTCATGAATAGTGGGCTGTGATAGCTAGGCCATAAGCTGGGAGGTCAGGATCAGTGTTTCTTGCCTGTCTGGTCCTGCCTAGGGGGTGAGCAGGTGACAAGTTTTCTCCCCCTTCAATCCTAAACCTAGACAGGAAGATCAAAGTGGCCCATGAATTTCCAAGTCACAACAAAAAGCATCAAAGAGTCCTGTGGCACCTTATAGACTAACAGACGTATTGGAGCATAAGCTTTCGTGGGTGAATACCCACTTCGGATCACAGGGCCTTTATATGCATAGCCTCTTAAAAGGTACATCTACACTGCAACTAAAAACCTATGGCTGGCCCATGCCTGCTGTCTTGGACTCATGGAGCTGTTTAATTGTGGAATGGATGTTTCAGCTTGGACTGAAGCCTGGACTCTAGGACTCTGCAATGAGGGAGGGTCCCAGACCTTGGGCTGCAGCCTGAGTCCGAACGTCTGTACCACAATTAAACAGCTCCATACCCCGTGCCCCGTGAGCCTGAATCAGTTGGCATGGGCCAGCCGCAGGTTTCTAATTGCAGTGTAGCCATACCCAAAATATCACTTACAGTGCTTCTGCTGAAGGTCATCCCTGTCTCAATGAATAGATAAACCCTTTTGTTTTGTATTTATTTTGAATGTTTACACATAATTATGTTACTGCTTAGAGATCTTGAACGGTTTGTTAATTGAATATTTTAAAAATACTTTTCAATTAATCTTTAAAACGCTGGCCAGTTTATACAATACCTTTATACTAACGTTTTTGTAATCATTGCTTCCTTGCCCCCTCCCCCCGCCCCACAAGTAATCCTCTTTGTATTTATCTCTTCAGAATTACAGCATTTGCTTTGACATCAGTGCTTGCAGCTCAGTAGGCATCCCTTGAGTTGAATATGTAATCATTTATGAATGGTTTGCATCTGTGGCATGTATCTACTGTTGCCAGCATGACATTGGTTTTGTTGGTTTTTATATTATTCTGCACAAAATTGTAATCATATGTTTTGTGTCAATATCCAATGAAAAGACAGAAGATAATTGGGTCAAGATTATGTTACTGACATTATCTTTCAGCTTACCAATATTGAATCTCTAAGGTAGCTCAGAATGCGATTATAAACTGTAAAAAAGTCTTACACATATGGAAGCTTCTGACTGTTAGGTGCACTAGTGGTGGTGACAAGATGCTTTAAGATACTCGATCAGGTCAGTTGATGGATAGATACTTTTATGGAGGAACAAGATGTTAAGTTCGGATTCTAAAAAAAACAAACCAAAATAAAAACAAAAAAAACATAGCTGAAGCACCTGCTTGGCATTATCATTGAGAAGATGTGAAAAAAGAACCAGACTGATTGCATTGTGCCACTTTTCTTGTGACATGCAACTACCACAGCACTAAAGTCACTGGGGAAAAGAATTATATTATGATAAGATCTTTCAGATAAAGGGCTACTGAACAAGTTGAGAACACTTCTTTGCAGGGGGTTTGTTGTTTTCTTGGCCAGGAGATATCAGTTAATCACTGTCTTATCTTTTGTGGAAACTCTGCCTTTATGAGCCTTAGAATGTTTGACATTCATGAATCAATGTACTAGGCATGGGGACTGAACAGAGTAGTGATGTGCCTTAGCCATAATAAAGGATATACTGTCAGAATAACTCTCCACTACAAAATAAATGTATATTGATCATTTTTATTCAGAAATCCTTTAGACTAAGCAAGAGTAAGAAACAAATCTTTTTGGGTGATAATCAAGCAATTTTCATTATTGGTAATTTAAAAATCATTAGGAAATTATAACTTTCTATGTCTATATGTTTTTCAAGGAAGAAATCTTCTTTCTGTACATCATTCCCAAAGAGTGATCCGTCATAGAGCTCAGCTTCACAGCTAGCAAGAATAAATGAAATTCTGCAACGCCACCGACTGCTTGAGGTTCCCCAGCAAACCTGTTCCTGCTAGTAGATCTGAAATCCATGATTTTTCATCTGACTCTTGTTTGATTTAGAAAAACAAGGATCATCAAAAGAAGATCTTGGAAGTGTTGTGTTTAAGTAAAACTGGTCAAATTGGGGGTTAAACTAGATGACCCTTGTGGTCCCTTCTAATCCTATAGTTCTATAATTCTAAGAAATTATTCTCTGTGGATATTCTTTGTGAGGTTACTTCTTGTTTCATCATTCATGAACCAATCCTGATTTCAACAAATGTATTTGATATTTGTAAGTATTTTCCCAATAGTTTATACAAATACATTTCAGCCTAACGTGCTCAAATTGTTCTCTTCATCATTCACGTTTCATAGTATGTAAAGTGTCACCAAAGTCACAGTTTCAGCTCCCTCACTGAATGACTTGAACTTTTAAAATAAAAGGATAAGTACTGAATTGCAAATATGAAACAATGAACTTTTAATATTAATTATTGGATTAATAATCATTAGTGCTAAAATTCACAAAAAACTTTCCAAGATTCACAAATATTCCCATAAATACCTGTCAGCCACATAAATACTAATAAACAATAAATAAAAATAACAGCACATTAAAATCAACTAGTATATTTGCAAAAATAATTCAATTGCTTATTTGTACTCTCCAACCAGTTTAAAGTTTGGTATGTGGTGAGATAAGGAACTAAGGGACTCCAGTGGTTTTGCTTGGATAAGCATCAGAATGTATCCAAACCTTCCTTCTTTTTTTAAACTTCCAGTAACCCCCATGCCTCTCAACATTTATTTTAATTATGCCTACAAATGTTCTAGGCACCTTACAGAAACAAGCTCCTCCTTTATCCTCTTTCACTCATCCGTGGTTTTGAGCTTTTTGAGTGACAGGCAAAATATAAGGTTGTCAATAGCAATGAGGATGGATTTAAAAAAAAAGCTCATCAGATGATACACACAACCCAAACACTTTTCCTCTGATTCCCAATAGGCTTCCAACAGAAGGTGACACCTTAACCCTCCTCTTCAATAGGCATTTATTAACTTTCCTTGCATCCATCTGGCCTCCTTCCAGCACTCTTTGACCCTTCTCTGTGTGGTGTTACATAGCTTGATACAGTTAGAGAATATTTATACATGGTTGTGCAATCTGTGACAGTTTGGAGTACTGTCCCTGTGGATCATAAATAAAGAAAATTATTCAGCTGTACAGTGCTTTTGCTCTATTTTAATTCAAGTATATACGATTTTGGCAATGACAGATTAATTTTTATGTTGTACCATATCTATTCTCATTTTATTGACTACTATGATCATGATACAAAGCACACTCTTTATTCTGAGTTTTATCTTCATAATGGAAGATGGCCTAGTGAGGTGTTTTATTGAATGTCTGCTATAGCAGCATATAAAATTAACATGAGAATGAAGGCAACTAATATTAGCATTCTGTGTACTGTATGGCTCATAAACTTCTGTTCTTCATTACTGGACTTTTCCAGATATCCAGAGGAAAAAGTTACCTATTACTGAAAGTCTAAAAATGTATCAGTGTACCTACCACACTCCAAGTAAATTGATAGGTGCTTCTGCTGGCAGTAGCTGGCAGTAGTGATTATTATCTATTGCAGTTGTGCATCAGGATCCCAATGTGGGATTGAGGCCCCTCTGCACTAGGCACTGTCCAAATATGTAAACACAACGATGGTTCCTGCCCTAGCTCCTCAAATGTGTCGCTGCATCTTCCGGCAGATCCCTTCAGCACCTCAAGCTGCTCTGCCACTGCTAGCTGCTCAGGTCCCTTCCCCCAGTGTGGTGAATCAGACTGATTTGCGGGTGCTGGCTACTTCCCATTGGCTCTGGTCTGGAGTTCTCTGATTGGCCAGAGGCCTTGCCAGTCCCATGATCATGACAGATTCGCATGGGGAGGGGACCAACGAACCAAACTCACATAATTTTAGTAAGGGATCAACTGTCCCCTTATATTTGCATAAGTTGTTAGCTTCAGTAATTACAGAAGACCACAAAAATTAGTAAATTCCTGTCAATGCAAATTCAGTATCAATAAACTAAAATTTATTTATACTGAATTTGCATTGACAGGAATTTACTAATTTTTTGGTCTATGTATCAATCCTGGTTACTCTCCTTCTGGGAAGAAATCCACTTTCCTAGTCATACTGTTCTTTTAAAACTTTTTGAAGAATAATTGGTCCTGCCTTTTCCTTTTCTTTTTTCTAAACCCCAGCCAGTTCACAAAAAATGTGCTTTCCCCCCCTCTTATTATACTACAAAAGTAGTAATCTGACAAATTATACTAATTTAATACACATGATTTCCAAGTGCCAAAGTCCTAAATAAAATCTCTTTAGTCTATACGAATATTTGATTAGATTAAGAAAAAATCGTGAATTGTTTTGGCAAGAATGTAATACCCAATTTAAGAAACCTTTAATTTTCTTTTATAGGACAGAATAGAGTTTGTTTCATATGGAACTTTTCATACAGAGGCTATCTCAGGTTGTTCACAATAATGAGCTAGAAAGCTGCTACAGCATCTATTGAGCAGGCAAAAGAGACAGCCATTATGTGTTCAGAAATAGGTTACACAAAATCTTATGTTATTAGAGCCAATTTACTGAGAGGAGAGGAAATGCTAGCCAGGACGTTGAAGACATGACTCGTCAACTCATGAAATTACCTATTGCTGACAAAGAACGTCAGCAACTGGTGCAGTTGAACCAGGGTGGAATATAGTTTAACTGAAGGTTTAAATGAGGCCAAACTGTGTTTATCACCGTTTCAGAAACCATTGTTAAAATCTTGCAGTTAAATCATATTCAGCACCAGTTCAGCTGCACCCATTCCTGTTAACCGTTAACAATAGCAATTCGCTACCCAAGATTAGTGGTTTGAAAAACATCAGGCAGTCTTTTTCTGACTTAGCTATGTACTCTTGTGCCTCCAAAGACCTCAAGCCACCATCCAAAGGACAAGCAGGGAGGGGCAAGAAGCTAGAACTTGGTGTGAGGAAAAAGGTAAGTCATAGGAGAGATTCAAAGAGGGGAGGGATATAATCAGAACAATATGTGAGGAAGATAATGTTGGGAACAAAAGAGAATGGTTTAGCTTTGCACCAATCCTGCTAATCAATCTGAAAGTAGACTTGATGAACTCCAACATAGTTCCATGCATGTCCCTGCAGCTGGAAGGTAGGTCCCTTTGTGGTAGACCTGGTTTAAATTGATCACATTTGTGAAAATTAAGAATTTTGAATTTAAAAAACGGGAAAATGACAACAAAATGTTCATGATTCCTCTGTAGTGGACACTAAGTAAATTGCTTATAAGGGTTTTGTTTTCTTCACAGAAAATAACAAATTAACCAAGTGCAGTTGGTGAACTGTGTGTCTGGCAGACGTGCCCCACTGTAGCAAAATCAACATATCAATGATTTCAATTCATTGTTAGTTAAAGCACAGGATTTGCATGGGGTCCAACAGTGAAGTGTCAGAGCCACATTTTCCTCTCAGGTACAATGAGGCAATTCCACTGACTTTAAAGGTGTTGCATGAGCCATTAGCATTGACTCACGTAAAGTCTGAGTTTGGTTTCTATGGTGCCACCCTAAATGTTCTAGTGATTCAACTATAGTAATGGAGTACTTCTGCATACCTCTTTGGTACTTCTATTTTCTAGGTATTTAGTGATTTAAGTGAGTCCATGAGAGCTGGCTTATTTTATAGATTCATAGATTCATAGATTATAGGACTGTAAGGGACCTCGAGAGGTCATCGAGTCCAGTCCCCTGCCCGCATGTCAGGACCAAATACTGTCTAGACCATCCCTGATAGACATTTATCTAACCTACTCTTAAATATCTCCAGAGACGGAGATTCCACAACCTCCCTAGGCAATTTGTTCCAGTGTTTAACCACCCTGACAGTTAGGAACTTTTTCCTAATGTCCAACCTAGACCTCCCTTGCTGCAGTTTAAACCTATTGTTTCTGGTTCTATCCTTAGAGGCGAAGGTGAACAAGTTCTCTCCCTCCTCCTTATGACACCCTTTTAGATACCTGAAAACTGCTATCATGTCCCCTCTCAGTCTTCTCTTTTCCAAACTAAACAAACCCAATTCTTTCAGCCTTCCTTCATAGGTCATGTTCTCAAGACCTTTAATCATTCTTGTTGCTCTTCTTTGGACCCTTTCCAATTTTAAAGAAGCCTTATTGAGGGTGCAGGAACAAACCATCCTGAAGTGCAGAAAGAATAGCAAATATGGCAGGTGACCAGCTTTGCTTAACAGTGAAATCTTCAGTGAGCTTAAACTCAGAAAGGAAGCTTACAAGAAGTGGAGGAGTATAAACATATTGCTAGAGCATGCAAGGGTATAATCAGGAAGGCCAAGGCACAATTGGAGTTGCAGCTAGCAAAGGATTTGAAGGGTAACAAGAAGGGTTTCTACATGCATGTTAGCAACAAGAAGGTGGTCAGGGAAAGTGTGGGACCCTTACTGAATGGGGGAGGCAACATAGTGACAGATGATGTGGAAAAAGCTGAAGTACTCAATGCTTTTTTTGCCTGTGTCTTCACAGACAAGGACAGTTCCCAGACTGCTGCACTGGGCAACACAGCATGGGGAGTAGGTGAGCACACCTCAGTGGTGAAAGAACAGGTTAAGGACTATTTAGAAAAGCTGGACATGCACAAGTCCATGGGTCCAGATCTAATGCATCCAAGGGTGCTGAGAGAGTTGGCTGATGTGATTGAAGAGCAATTGGCATTATCTTTGAAAATTCATGGCGATCCGGGGAGGTCCCAGATGATTAGAAAAAGGCAAATATAGTGCCCATATTTTAAAAAAGTGAAAAAAAGAGAACCCGGGGAACTACAGACCAGTCAGCCTCACTTCAGTCCCCGGCAAAATCATGGAGCAGGTCCTCAAGGAATCCATTGAAGCACTTGGAAGAGAGGAAGGTGATCAGGAACAGTCAACCTGGATTCAGCAAGGGCAAGTCATGCCTGACCAACCTGATTGCCTTCTATGATGAGATAACTGGCTCTGTGGATACGGGGAAAGTGGTGGATGTGATATATCTTGATTTTAGCAAAGCTTTTGATATGGTCTCTCACGGTATTCTTGCCAGCAAGGTAAAAAAGTATGGATTGGATGAATGGATCATAAAGGTGGATAGAAAGCTGGCTAGATTATTGGGCTTAACCAGTAGTGATCAATGGCTCGATGTCTAGTTGGCAGCTGGTATCAAGTGGAGTGCCCCAGGGGTCGGTCCTGGGGCTGCTTTTGTTCAACATCTTTATTAATGAACTGGATGATGGGATTAATTTCACCCTCAGCAAGTTCGCAGATGACACTAAGCTGGGGGGAGAGGTAGATAAGCTGAAGAGTAGGGATAAGGTCCAGAGTGACCTAGAGAAATTGGAGGATTGGGCCAAAAGAAATCTGATGAGGTTCAACAAGGACAAGTGCAGAGTCCTGCACTTAGGAAAGAAGAATCCCATGCAACGCTACAGGCTGGGGACCGACTGGCTAAGCAGCAGTTCTGGAGAAAAGGACCTGGGGATTACAGTGGACCAGAAGCTGGATATGAGTCAGCAGTGTGCCCTTGTAGCCAAGAAGGCCAATGGCATATTGGGCTGTATTAGTGGGAGCATTGCCAGCAGATCGAGGGAAGTGGTGAACAGCGGAGGCTAACAGAGGGAGTTTGTCTGGGAGTTCACCTGAGGAGAGTGCACTGAGGCTTTCATCTTACAGGCTTCTCTGATAAGTTACTGCAACAGCTGAGGAAGCACTTACAAGGAAGGTAATATGGAAGGTGAGCGTTCAGCTGTTGTAACCTGCGCAGGTTGTGCCATATTTGTCTTTCTTCCACAGGACAGAAGCGACTTTATCTGTACAAAGTGCAAGCTGGTCTCCATATTGGAAGAGAAGGTTCGAGGTCTGGAGAAACAAGTATTGACCCTGCATTGGCTAAGAGAAAATGAAGATTTCCTGGACAGACGTCAGGATATGCTTCTACGGGCACAACATTCTGAAGAATCGGAGTAGGCTGCGCAGCAGTGACAGAGGGACAGTGAAGAAATTTGGCAGCATGTGACCTCCAGAAGAAGAAAGAGGAGCGTCCATGTACCAGCAATGGAGATTCAGGTGAGCAACCGTTTTCACGTTCCTTCCACAGGTACTAATGTGGAGAGTGGACTAGATGATACATCTGAGGGAAGGGAGCAGAAGGAGACTCCACCGATTGGAAGGCATGAGATGCACTGTCCTAGGGATGGGGGTTCCACGACCACCGATCCCAAGAGAAGGAGGCGGGTGGTGGTGGTCGAGGACGCCCTCCTCAGGGGGACTGAGTCATCTATCTGCCACCCCGACCGGGAAAACCGAGAGGTCTGCTGCTTGTCAGGAGCTAGGATTCACGATGTGATGGAGAGACTGCCGAGACTCATCAAGCCCTCGGATCACTACCCCTTCCTGCTTCTCCATGTGGACACTAATGATATTGCCAAAAATGACCTTGAGCGTATCGCTGCAGACTACTTGGCTCTGGGAAGAAGGATAAAGGAGTTTGAGGTGCAAGTGGTGTTCTTGTCCATCCTCTCTGTGCAAGGAAAAGGCCTGGGTAGAGACCGTTGAATCGTGGAAGTCAACGAATGGCTACGCAGGTGGTGTCAGAGAGAAGGCTTTGGATTCTTTGACCATGGGATGGTGTTCCAAGAAGGAGGAGTGCTAGGCAGAGATGGGCTCCACCTAACAAAGAGAGAGAAGTGCATCTTCGCAAGCAGGCTGGCTAACCTAGTGAGGAGGGCTTTAAACTAGGTCCACCAGGGGAAGGAGACCAAAGCCCAGAGGTAAGTGGGGAAATGGGATATCGGGAGAAAGCACGAGCAGGAGAGTGCAAGAGGGGAGGACTCCTGCCTCATTCTGAGAAAGCGGGATGATCAGCGAGTTACCTTAGTGCCTATACACAAATGCAAGAAGCCTGGGAAACAAGCAGGGAGAACTGGAAGTCCTGGTACAGTCAAGGAACTATGATGTGCTTGGAATAACAGAGACTTGGTGGGAAAACTCACATGATTGGAGTACTGTCATGGATGGATATAAACTGTTCAGGAAGGACAGGCAGAGCAGAAAAGGTGTGGGAGTTACATTGTATGTAAGAGAGCAGTATGACTGCTCAGAGCTCCGGTATGAAACTGCAGAAAAACCTGAGAGTCTCTGGATTAAGTTTAGAAGTGTGAGCAACAAGGGTGATGTTGTAGTGGGAGTCTGCTATAGACCACCAGACCAGGGGGATGAAGTGGATGAGGCTTTATTCCAGCAACTAACAGAAGTTACTAGATCACAGGCCCTGGTTCTCATGGGAGACTTTAATCACCCTGATATCTGCTGGGAGAGCAATACAGTGGTGCACAGACAATCCAGGACGTTTTTGGAAAGTGTAGGGGACAATTTCCTGGTGCAAGAGCTGGAGAAACCAACTGGGGCAGAGCTCTTCTTGACCTGCTGCTTACAAATTGGGAAGAATTAGTAGGGGAAACAAAAGTGGATGGGAACCTGGGAGTCAGTGACAATGAGATGGTCGAGTTCAGGATCCTGACACAAGGAAGAAAGGAGAACAGCAGTATATGGACCCTGGACTTCAGTAAAGCAGACTTTGACTCCCTCAGGGAACTGATGGGCAGGATCCCCTGGGAGAACAACATGAGGGGGAAAGGAGTCCAGGAGAGCTAGCTGTATTTTAAAGAATCCTTATTAAGGTTGCAGGAACAAAGCATCCTGATGTGTAGAAAGAATAGTAAATATGGCAGGCGACCAGCTTGGCTTACCAGTGAAATCCTTGCTGATCTTAAACGCAAAAAAGAAGCTTACAAGAAATGGAAGATTGGACAAATGACCAGGGAGGAGTATAAAAATATTGCTCAGGCATGCAGGAGTGAAATCAGGAAGGCCAAATCACACTTGGAGTTGCAGCTAGCAAGAGATGTTAAGAGTAACAAGAAGGGTTTCTTCAGGTATGTTAGCAACAAGAAGAAAGTCAAGGAAAGTGTGGGCCCCGTACTGAATGAGGGAGGCAACCTAGTGACAGAGGATGTGGAAAAAGCTAATGTACTCAATGCTTTTTTTGCCTCTGTCTTCATGAACAAGGTCAGCTCCCAGACTGCTGCACTGGGCAGCACAGCATGGGGAGGAGATGACCAGCCCCCTCTGGAGAAAGAAGTGGTTTGGGACTATTTAGAAAAGCTGGATGAGCAGAAATCCATGGGGCCGGATGCGCTGCATCCGAGGGTGCTAAAGTAGTTGGCGGATGTGATTGCAGAGCCATTGGTCATTATCTTTGAAAAATCATGGTGATTGGGGGAGGTTCTGGATGACTGGAAAAAGGCTAATGTAGTGCCCATCTTTAAAAAAGGGAAGAAGGAGGATCCAGGGAACTACAGGACAGTCAGCCTCACCTCAGTCCCTGGAAAAATCATGGAGCAGGTCCTCAAGGAATCAATTCTGAAGCACTTAGAGGAGAGGAAAGTGATTAGGAACAGTCAGCATGGATTCACCAAGGGCAAGGTAGGCCTGACTAACCTAATTGCCTTCTATGAGGAGATAACTGAGTCTGTGGATGAGGGGAAAGCAGTGGATGTGTTATTCCTTGAGTTTAGCAAAGCTTTTGATATGGTCTCCCATAGTATTCTTGCCAGCAAATTAAAGAAGTATGGGCTGGATGAATGGATTATAAGGTGGATAGAAAGCTGGCTAGATCGTCGGGCTCAATGGGTAGTGATCAATGGCTCCATGTCTAGTTGGCAGCCGGCGTCAAGCGGAGTGCCCCAAGGGTCAGTCCTGGGGCCGGTTTTGTTCAATATCTTCATTAATGATCTGGAGGATGGCATGGACCGCACTCTCAGCAAATTTGCAGATGACACTAATCTGGGAGGAGTGGTAGATATGCAGGAGGGTAGGGATAGGACACAGAGGGACCTAGACAAATTAGAGGATTGGGCCAAAATAAACCTGATGAGGTTCAACAAGGACAAGTGCAGAGTCCTGTACTTAGGATGGAAGGATCCCATGCACTGCTACAGACTAGGGACCGAATGGCTAGGCAGCAGTTCTGCAGGAAAGGACCTAGGGGTCACAGTGGACGAGAAGCTGGATATGATTCAACAGTGTGCCCTTGTTGCCAAGAAGGCTAATGGCATTTTGGGCTGTATAAGTAGGGGCATTGCCAGCAGATCGAGAGATGTGATCATTCCCCTCTATTCGACATTGGTGAGGCCTCATCTGGAGTACTGTGTCCAGTTTGGGGCCCCACACTACAAGAAGGATGTGGAAAAATTGGAAAGAGTCCAGCAGAGGGCAATGAAAATGATTAGAGGGCTGGGGCACATGTCCTACCAGGAGAGGTTGGGGAAACTGGGGTTATTTAGTCTGCAGAAGAGAAGAGTGATTGGGGATTTGATAGCAGCCTTCAATTACCTGAAGGGGGGCTCCAAAGAGAATGGAGTTAGGCTGTTCTCAGTGGTGGCAGATGACAGAACAAGAAGCAATGGTCTCAAGTTGCAGTGGGAGAGGTCTGGGTTGGAAATTAGGAAACACTATTTCATTAGGAGGTGGTGAAGCACAGGAATGGGTTACCTAGGGAGGTAGTGGAATCTCCATCCTTAGAGGTTTTTAAGGCCCGGCTTGACAAAGCCTTGGCTGGGATGATTTAGTTGGTGTTGGTCCTGCTTTGAGCAGGGGAGTGGACTAGATGATCTCCTGAGGGCTCTTCCAACCCTAATATTCTATGATTCTAAGTGTAGTAATTTAGTACATTTTAATGTTTTACTTAATCAAGAAAGCATTTAAGAAACTTTAAACATCTCAATGTTGAATAATCAGTGCATTTATCTTTGTCTTATTTTAAAGTAAGTTTTTCTTTCTTGTCATACATTTTAAGATAATTACATTTTCTCTTGGGCACATTACTTTTGTTTCAGTTGTATTATACTGTACCATGAAGGTGATCAGTTGGTTACTACACTTTAATTGTATTCTATTCACCTTCCAGAATCTATACGAAGTGTAGTGAGACTGTAAACTTAAACTAATCTGGCGGTCTTCCTAACTGTGAAAAACATCAGTACATTGTAGAAGCTGTAAAGATAATAAATAATAACATCACAGTAATCAATAATGCACTAGCCATTTGCTTCCAAGGATGTACATTCCATGATAGTCTAGATTATTATGAACGAGTTTGGTGTTCTCATTCTAATTCCCATTTGTGTACATCATAAAACCACCACTTCAAAAAAAAAATCAGCTGCAGAATGTTCTTTAATGTAGTCTGGGAGCGGAATAATAAGGGTGAGTTAGGTAAGTATCGAGATGAATTTGCAGAGTTCTATAGGAGATCTTGCACAGCATTGGCTTGTACTGCTGGCTTAGATGTGCTATTACTTCATTTTCATCAGCACTGAACTTTGTCACAAATACTAAATAGAAACAAAACTTACTTTTTCTTTTTTCATTGATTATGTATTTATATATATATATGATTTGTAATGCTAAATATTAACACATATATGAGTGTGTAGAGATATATCGAAGTGGAACTGAGAGGAGTGTGAAGCCCTTACCTTTACAATCCAACTCAACATAGTTAAGACTTCTTTCAGTTCACAGTTTCTGCTTTCTTCCCAATTTTAATAGGATGTTCTTTTCAGCTCACTGATCCTCTGTGGAATTCAAATTAAGTAGCTGACGCACATGCATGAGATGTCTTCTGTCCCTCTCCCAATTTAATGGCATAAAGACTAAGTGAGGTCAGGAAAGAATTCCTCCCTCCCCAGATCAGATTGGCATTGACCTTGTGTTTTTCTCCACTTTCCTCTGCAGTGTGGGGTGCAAGTCACTTCCCAGGATCATCTGGGTATCTCTCACTTAATCAATTTCCTGCCATGGCAAGGGCCTCGGATATTGGTGCACCTCAGTCCCTCTTATTCTCTGCATGTGGCACATACTAGTTTAATCTCCCTGGTCTAATTTCAGTTGTTGGGCTTACTATGAATGTGGATGGGCTGTGATACTCAGGAGGTCAGACTAGATGAGCTGGTGGTTCCTTCTGGTTTTAAATTCAATGATTTTATACACACACAACCAGATTCTTATGCTCACTCTCACTAGATTCTAGATATTTGCCAGTGATTTTTAACTATATTACACATAAAACAGTACATTAAAAGAAGGTTGCAAAGTCAAGCATTCAAAAGCTAGGAATTTCCAGAATTAAGATTGCCTATGCACTTGCCTGAGCACCAGCAGGAAAACAATTGAGTACATGAGAGGCAGTCTCCCTGCTCTTAGTTCCTTTGTCTGGTGCCAAAGTGTCTCACTGTTCCACAGGAATATGAAGGAACAATTGCAGGGAAAGTCTTGCTTAGTCCCTGCAACCTCAGGCTGGAGTACGCTCAGTTGCTCTGTGGGATGATGCATGTGTAGTCTGGTCACATGTAGTTGCTGTGTGGGAATGGAGCATGCTCAGTGCAGCTAAAATCTTCAGAGAATTTAGCTACCAAATTCTATGAAGTCTCTACTTAGCATGTGTAAACTGAGATTTTGTCAGAGGACATGTACTTGACCAGAGTTGGGTGATTCTTCATGGGAATAACAAAAAAGACTCATCCCTGACACAGTGGCGACCCTTCTGCCAAATTTCAAGTTCCTGTTCCAAAGCATTAAGACCATACAGCTTCTCAATTAAACAGTTGTAAGACTATTTTTTAATCATGAGCAAAACAATGTATGTTCACTACTCTCATTCTTGGAAACAGCTGAATCACGTTAGCTGAAACTTTTAAAAAAAATTCAGCCTGAGACAGACATCTCAGATGGGAAATTTCAGCCCAAATGGTTAAAATTGGACGAAGTTATGAGCAACTGAAAATAGGGTCTTAATAGAAAGTGTAACATAACCTTAAATATAAGCAATTTTACCTGATCTAAATATAATATGTGCCCAGTCCTACCACTGATAATCACTTTTAGGAATTTGATTATAAAAAAGTAGCATAAGGGATTAGATTATTTCACCTCCAGGACTAGGGTCCACATCAATTCTGAGATTTTACATGAAGTTGTAACCTTTGGTTTGTGTATTTCCAGTTAGTATAAATAAGAATTAAAACCAAACTGAATTCTTTAAGGTTAGAGGCTCCAGGGTGATAACAGATAATATAAATTTAGTGGGGGAGTGTGAATGCCACAGTTAGCTAAGCAAATAGGTATTACAATTTAACCATACTGTACATTTATACTCATATTCTAAGATGAAATAATACATTCAGGGATTGATCATCCCTGAATGAGAAGACTGGGTATAATCCTTTCTCTAATGGTACCTTGATGATGGATGGGCGCACATATCTAAAATCAACATATAACCCCTTTTATAATCAATTATAATAATATCCCTTAATTAACTAACATTAAATCCACCTTTTTTACCATAATTCAGTATTTTGTACTTTCTCATTAGCCATTGAAAATTAAGCTTATTTTTAGTTAACACCCATTTAAATGCCATACCAATTACTCTAAATATAGATAAAATGTTAATGTTTTGGAAAACGTTAACTACAACACTTGTAAAAAATTTTGGACCAAAACATGTTTACAACATAACCCTAGGTTATGTCCTAACTTATCTGTAACTTACCTCTGAATTGTATCACTTCATTTTATTCATATTTTACCAGGCCTTGCTTCACTATTTTAGGAAATAAATTTTTGGGCCTACATACAATTCAACACATTTCTATATAAACACAATCAATCATCATCTCTGTAGGCTACAAAGTGAATGTGGTGGTCTTGGCTCATTTCTCACAAATTGACATCACGAACACCATAATTTGGTGTTGGCATTCTCTGCTTCAGAAAGGATCAGTGTTGATCATATATGGAAATATAATTATATATTTCCTCTAGAAAAGGTGTCTATTTTAGGAGAGGGTTGCAGTTATTTGTGGAATGCTATCGGGAAAAAACATACACTAAAGCTGTCAGAGTCCCTAACCTATGGACTAAAAAACTCAACTAAAAAAAAAAAATTAGCAGTATCTATGCAGATATTGCTATGACCCCAATCACCATAATATCAACACTTCTGATACTTTCTGATTGGGTCTATTTCTTCAAGCATCATGGAAACAACTATTTGAAGGAGAGTTGGGTGAGAGAAACAAAAAGAAATAATTCTTTTGTACATTGAGACCTTAGAGTACACTCCTAGTAATGTCTGCACTAGTCTTAGGCCAGGTCTATACTAAAAAGTTAAGTTGACCACCTAAATTGCTCAAGGGCATGAACAATCCACACTCCTGAGTGACACAGTGAAGCTATTCCTCAGTATAGACAGCACTAGGTCGAGGGAAGAATCCAAATCAAACTTGCTATAAGCATGTAGGACAGTTTTTCGGCTGGTGTAACTCATTGTGGCTTCATTGACTTGGAAATTGGCCAGCTGAGGATCTGGACCACTGACATTCGAAACAACAACAAGCACAGACCATTAATGTAGACATTCTTATATATTTTCTGGTGAGGCTTCACTTTTCTTTCTGCTAAAGTTCCAACTCAAGTTGTTTCTATCAGCCTGTATTCACACACGGGGGTATTAGAGGTCTCCATGAGTGAACAGAACACTACTTATTTGAGGTCCAAAGGAAAAGGAATCCCCTGCATCCGTCCAATCCAGGATCACTACGGGACTGCAGTTTTAAGGCTGCATTAGGCAACTTTACTAGTGCATGGAGAAAGCAGGTGGGTTGCCTGATGGAATCACATAGTCTTGGATGCACTTTCTTGCATTCAAAAATTCTTACTTCTGTGACACTGAAATGGACTTCATAAGGCACAGCTACCAAGAAGGCAGGGGTGCAGACCCAATGCACAGGGTCTCATACCTATTGCCATTTGTGCAGTGTGGAACTGCAAAATGGTGATCCAATAACATGGTGATAGGTGTAGTATAAGAACCTAGAACAATTAGACTGATAGTTCTGCTACTTATTAGTTTTTCATTCTCCTTTGGGATGAGTGGATGCAAGACACAATGCGCTTCCAAGTAAGCACTGGAGTTTCAGCTTCCCTTCAGTACATCTTGGGTAATCACAAGTAATCCTCTCACTGTGCTGAGATAGACTTATTTCAGCTTCACCACACATGTTCAATAGGACTGTACATTTGGAGAATTACCCTCATTTGATGGTCACTACAACTCCCCAGTCCCGTTATAATCGAAATGTTGGATCATTAAAGTCAATCTTCCAGGTGGAAACCCTGACCACCGTCTCACTCTCTCTCTCAATTTCCCATGTAAGATGCAGCCTGGCAATAATTAAAATGGTGTCTCTCCTCTGATATGGCAGGAAGTAACTGGATTAGAGAAGGCAACTTCAACTATTTACAGAATGCTTTTACATCTTTGAGGCCCCAGTTAGTTAGGTCACTTCAGTAAAGCTAAGCCATCAACATCCCTATAAATCATTGTTCATTTGTACACAAGCCATTGTTT
Source organism: Chrysemys picta bellii (assembly GCF_011386835.1). Lineage (NCBI taxonomy): Eukaryota > Metazoa > Chordata > Testudines > Emydidae > Chrysemys > Chrysemys picta. The sequence goes on from NC_088795.1 coordinate 84,470,743, forward strand.
CTCAGACAAGTACATTTAATAAGTGGAAATACACCCACTTTCTTTCTAGATATCTTGGAGTCAAGTACATTAGCATTTTGATGCATTGTACCTCAACGTAGCACCCTGTAATCCTCATTTTCATCATTTGTATATGGTTGAGATATTTCATACAAAGCATGCCCTTCAAACAATTGTTCTATCAAAATATGTGTATCATAATTGTATATAGAATTATGATATATTGTATGTCCAGGAGATGCCCACAGCTAGTTCTCCAGTGGCAACAAAGGAGGTGACCCACACCCAAACAGGCGTTAAGTGATCATCATGAGCTGAGCTATTGACCAGCAGCAGAATTATAAACAAAAGATTTACAATTCAGTAAGAGACAGTTGTGCAAAAACCATACAATGAGGACTGCTCAACTCTATGACTCAGCAAGGCCTACCAGGACATGCCTGGAACATTTCCTGGAACATTAATTGAGAGTATAAAATAAGGGACAGTGGCATCATGAGACCACCTCTCTCCTCCCCCCACCTACTCTGAAGGCAACAAGAATTCTGGGAAGACAAAGACTTTGAACTGGGGTAATTGGTCCCAGGCTGAGAAGGGAATTCAGCCTCTGTATTAACCTGCCTGCAACATCCAGTGGGGTGAGAAAAGCTGTTTGATTTAAATCTTGCTTAGTTTGAGAGTTTAGGATTTAGAATGTGTGTCTACTTTTTATCTTCTTAGGTAATATCTGACATTTATGCCTACCATTTATAATCACTTAACACCTTTCTGTGGTTGATAAACTTATTTTAACGATTTATCCTTACCAGTGAGTTTGTCTAACATGCTTGGGGAATCTGCTCAGATTACAAAGGCCGGTGCATGTCCACTATCCTTTGATGAAGTGGTGAACTAATTAATGAGCTTGCATTGCTCAAGAGAAGGTCTTGAGCAGTATAAGATGGTACATTTCTGGGGTGCAATGCTGGGGGGGGATTTGCTGGTGTTTCCCTATGTATAGTTCATGAATGGCTTAGAGAGTATTCATGCTACTTAGTTGGGTATGTCCCTGCATGTTGTTGACTGAGTGATCACAGCATCAGAAGAGGTTTGCTATGTGTTACTAGCAAAGCATTGTGAGAGAGAGCCCAGACTGGAGAGTTAAGGGGGCACAGTGGTCCCAGTTTCAGGTTGTACCCTGGGGACCCCATCACAGTCATCAAGCCTACTGTACCATTAGAGGAAGAAAATATTTTTCCATTCTACACTGGCTACAATCTTATTATGACTTAGCTATAACTGTTATGGCATCAGGACAAGAATATGCAAACAAATTCCTATGCTCCATAGAAAAACTACGTTTTCCATTTCAATAAAGCAAGTCACTGAGTTTTTCCCCCCACAGAAGTAACATAGTCCAAGACAATCATAATAACCAACTTTTTATTGACAGAGAAATTTCACTTTGGGCAGTGACTAGCTGAGATAATGACTCATTATACTAAGAGTATTTATTTTCAGTGGTGATTTAGAAGTATTCCCCCTTAATATTAATAATTATGCCTAGCTCAGATATAGCACTTTTCATCAGTAGATCTCAGAGCACTTAGAGTTGTGTGCTTCACTCCCAGTATTCTTTTGTTGCTGGAAGAGTTCCTTTATGAGTAGAAATATGTTAAAGTGTTTTCTGTCAGCAAGAAAGGAGTATGGTCTGCTCCAGCCAATTATTTCCCCAGTATCATATGGAAGCCATTGTTGTTATAACATTAAAATAATATTTGGAGCAGACATACTGACTCTGAGTAGGATTTTATTTTGGACATATATTTGACATGCTCACTATAATAACCCACTCCTATTTTAACTGCAAACACTGCAATGGTATTTGGAGTGGGGTTAAGCAGATGTGAAAGACCAGCTAAATTTGGCATAAACACTGAGAAAAATGTTAGGGATAAGAAAATGTAATATAACATATTACCAGTCAGATGGCTTGGTCATATAAATCAGTATGTTTGACTTTCGGACTTCTCATACTAGTGCTCATTTTGATTCCTTGAGAGAAAAAGGATAATTCCATTGTTCTTCAACACTTTCTTTTGGCCAATCGATGGACCAGTAGAAATATCAGTTTGGTAAAAAGTTAACTAAACAAACACTTCTTGTACCTTGTTTGAGTCAAAGCAATCCCTGTAATATAATAAAGTACATAATATTATCAGGTGCAAGAAAGGAAAGTGATGTGGTCCCTTTATAGATCATTTACATAGTGATAATTGGGCCTACAAATTTACTCTACTTGTGAACTCAGCTGTAAGAAGTATGTGAAAGTTCATAAGATGTCACAGTAACCTAGAACAACAAATGTTAACGGGAACAGGTATGAAAAGGAGACAGAAAGACTGCATTAGTCTAAGCAAAATGGCTTACTAATATAACTCAAGGACTGTTAGGATCATGCTTGATAAACAAGAAAATGTGGGTGCAGAAATCAGTGAACCAAAATTGGTGTGGACAAAAAAAAAAAAAAAAAAAAAAAAAGAGGGAATAGACTATTCCACCCATCATTTCCTTTGTGGGTCCTTAAGGGGAAGAAATGAAGAAGAACATATGAAGGCTACTAGAGTGAGCTTCATCATCATGACTGCCACCCACACTATTTCCTGGGCCTTTTTCATCCTGATTCTGAGAGCTGTCCTGACCAGATTGGGCCAGAGAGAGGGATTCAGATGACACTGCCACCCCTACAAGCTCCAGCTGAATCCCAAACACCATCTAAGATGAAACAGGATTGGACATTAACAGCAGCAGCAGCTCCTGTTCATCTCAACTAACTTCTTCTTTCTTACCCAAAAAGACAATTGCCACCATCTTTGACACCACAGAAGACATAGTCAAACCAGGTGGGTTTTCCTTCTAAAACCCTCTCCAGCTAAAGGGAAAGGGAACAAGAGATGTTGTTAAAATAAAAGCTTTATTTAATACTTTACATTGTTTTTCCTTCTTTTCTGTATGTTTAATGAAGGGTTAAAAGGATGTTTGCCATGGTACTAAGAACGCTGAGGATGCTGTATATTATTGTTTAATGCTATTTAATATTGGACATTGACTAGATTGTGGTAACACCTCTGGCCCATTTATTCCATCTAAATTAATACAACAGAATGTAAGAACATAAGAACCGCCATACTGGGTCAAACCAAAGGTCCTCAGAGAGTGAACAGAACAGGTAATCATCAAGTGAGCCACTCCCTGTTGCCCATTCCCAGCTTCTGAATGTATATTGGCCAATCTATGAAACAACATATAAAGTATTTTTAAGAGACTACCCATTCAACCCTCCTTTCTATATTGGGAGTGTATGAATACAGTTAATTGTATGACAATATAGTTTCTCCATTAGGTGTAGACATGCTTGATCATTCCAGGCCAATGGCATCTTATCTACAGCAAGCCCAGAATGCAAATAACATCTCAGAGTCCACTTCCGTTACACATGTGTTGCAAGATTTCTTTCTGCTCTCCTACAAGTAGCAGCAGCAGCCTATGAGCTAACTAGGAGCCAGAAAGACTCTGGGTTTTAATCCCGTCTGAGTCACTGACTCATTGTCTAACTTTGGTTGAAACATGTGAATTTTGTTTTTCCACTTAGTTTTGCTACCAAGTGAATCAAAAGCAGACCCTCACTGACAATCAAATGCTCAGCTGGAATGAAATACACAGGGTTAGTTAATTTTAAAATAGTAAAATTTAGGGTGCTTGGAATGTTCAGGCCTGAGTGAAATAGCAGCAGGTTTATTTTTAATAATTTTTCAGAAGTGACAGTTTAAAATGGGAATCAAAGTGGCATTGGGTAATTTTGGCAGAATTGCAAGAGGCCAATGAGATATAAATACATTTCCAGCAAAAATATGCTAATCATATCTTAACTGTTTGTGAAAGAATTTCACTACATCAATAACAAGTTACATGACAGATATGGAAATGTTATGATAGAAAAACCACATGCCCCCGACTTAAATAAAAAATGGACACAGTCCAAAAACAAAAATGTTGTTTCTTCCAATGAAAAGGCATTTAAAATAGACAGGATTTGAAGGAACATAGAGCATCTAGGAGTTCTTGGGGGAAAAAAACACAGAAAGGTTAGAGATCTGGAGAAGGCAAAAGCAGTATCAGGAAGCTGAACTAGCTTAAACTAATTTATTATCACAGACACCCAGGGCCGGCGCTACCATTAAGGCAAACTAGGCGGTTGCCTAGAGCACCAAGATTTGGGGGCGCCAAAAAGCGGTGCCCCCAATTTTTTTTACAGCGTTCCTGGGCTGGGCTGCCGGCGGCGCACTGACATGTGCGGCTCAGACTCCCTCTCCCAGCACAGCGGTTGCTCCATGCAATTATTGTCATTGCCAGCGGGGGCGGCGTGCTCAGGGAGGAGGCAGAGCAGAGGTGAGCTGGGGTGGGGAGCTGCCGCACGGCTCCCGGGGCAGGGGAGCTGTGGGGCGCACTTCAGGGCGGAGGTGGGGGCAGGGAGCTGCTGCAGGCCTGGGGGGGGCACAAGGTGGAAGTTTCGCCTAGGGCGTGAAACTTCCTTGCACCGGCCCTGCAGACACCACACAAAACTAGACCCATTTTCTGGGCTATGGTTGTTGGAGAGAGTGTACATGGAGAGTACTCAATGTTATATTTTAATCATTAATATGTAAGTGTGAATTAAATCCCAAATTCTGAGGTTGATAAAACGATTGCTGTTGTAAGTTTCCTGTTTTCTTACTGCAGATTTGTTAAAGAAGAAAGGGGAATAAGTTGGCCTGTTGACATTTTGAATGCCATAGCAGAGGCAAGGGGAAGATGGAATTGAGCAAAACAATAATTGCTTTTGTCCCCTTATTTTAGTGGTGCTTATTAGGGAATGTTAGAAAATGGTGCTCTTATTGTTTACTACATTAATGTAACACATATATGCCACCTGATTAGTGCGTAGGAAGGCCAAGATGTTCCCCAGATTCATATTAAATTTCCAAACAAATTCCATTTTCCTAAGTGACTTCCATAAGAATGTAGGCATTCATGCAAGTCTAGCAGTTTTCTTACAGTTGTGTGCTTTAAAAATATATCCTTTGAAAACACTGCAATCCCATGTCAGCTGACAGGCTCACTGGGCTCGGCTTAAGGGATTGTTTGATTGAAGTATTGTTGTTCAACAGCCCTTTAGCCTGAGCCCTGTGAGCCCAAGTTGGCTGACATGGGCCAGCCGTGGGTATTTAATTGCAGTGTAGACATCACCAACAGAAACTTAGGGTAAGTCCCCTAGGAGCCTACATTTCTGCCAATTGGCATGTGCAAAGCCATCTAAGTGCTAACACCACCAAGTTGCTTAGCTTCTAAGCTCCTGCAAGGCTCTCCAAGTAGGCAGGGAACACCCATCTCACCTGTGGGGCCCTATTTCTATAGCTACTTATATTCATTGGGCCAGAAAGAGAATGACTCTGCAGCCCAGTGGTTAGGGAACTCACCTCAGAGAGCCAGATTCAAAACACTCCTCCAAACAATATTTAAGTATTTTATACGAAGTAGAACAGCTTCAACAGTAGAGATTGAGATAGACTCATCTCAGAGTACCCTATTACCCACTGGCTAGGGCACTCACCTGGGAGATGAGAGACCACCTGGGTTCAAGCGTCTGCTCTAAATCAGGCACAGTGGGGATTTGAACCCAGAGTCCCCACATATCAGTAAGTGTGCTAATCACTGGACTATAGGATATAAGGTGGAAGGAGGGGGTTTGGAAGAAAGGGCTGATCAGACTTAGATGCCTAACTCCAGGAGACAATTTACAGCAGTGAATCCACAGTAGAGAGAGGTGCCTCCCTACGGCCCAGAGTTAGGGATTAGGCCATAGTCCTTTCCTTAGTATTTCCTACTGACTTGTATAGGCAACTTCCCGCTCATCTTGCTGAATTCTATTAATCCAATTCTTAGGTGCCTAACTTTCCCCATGCATCATATGGGGAGCCTGGAGGCCTAACTTGGGGCTGTGGATTCCACAAGGTGGTAGGGTGACTAAATATTAGGCATTGCTATGCTCAGTCTGTATCCCCTTTAGCTCTCTGGCATGACCAAACCAGAGCACTGTGGATTATGTGGGAACAGTTTTGAGTACAAATTATGGTATGCAGTGTTGTTGTAGCTGTGTTGGTTCCAGGATATTAGAGAGATAAGATGGGTGAGGTAATACCTTTATTGGACCAACTTCCATTGGTGTGAGAGAGACAAGGTTTCAAACTCTTCTTTGGTCAGAATAAAAGATATTACCTCACCCATCTTGTCTCTCTACAGATTATAGTGTCAATTCTGATGGTGGAATGGAGCAAATACAACTATAAATGGATTTTGCAACCAGATCATTTGAAAATTTGACCTCTTTAAATTTCACATATAGCAAGCTTTTCAGGCAAAATCCACTCCAAACCAATGGGTAAACAATGCCGCACAAAATTTTGTGGGGAAAAAAAGTGTCACTAATTTTGCTCAGCACTAATATTAAAGTACTTTGCAAACATTAACTACTTAAGCTTCACAACAACCTTATGAGGTACATAAAGGCACTTATTCACACATTGCAGAAGGAGGAACAGAGAAATAGAAGGTGTCAGTGTAGCTAAGGTCACTTTGAGCTAGACAAGTAACACAGGACTTTTGATTCTTAGTGCCCTGTGCCAACCACTGTAGCAAAAGGGGATTCCATGTACACATTTATACAATGAGGACCATCATACAAGTGTAGTCAGAAACACAAAACAAAATTAAAAACAGAAATAGTATGCATACATGTGACTGCTAGCCACATGCATTTACTCTTGAGATCTTAGCGTCTTTGCATTTAGAATACATTTGCAATATACTTTTCTTAAATTTGGATACCCAGGAGGCTGGGATAGATTTGAAAGAACCCACAAACATAAATCAAAGTGATTTCCACATCAGTATCTTTTCATGTTGTCTTTCTCTAAGTTCTGTTCAAATTAAGTTTTAATGTAGCTTTTGTTAGTGCTCAGAAGTACTAGGCAAAGGATGCCAAATGTACTCCAAAGATATTTTCCTTCTCTTCTTATATGGTGAACTACATGATCTCAATTGTAACTATTACAGTGCCCAAGTATTACTTTGATCCCAGATTGCTGAGAATTATTATGGCACTGAAGTGCAAAAAAAAAAAAAAAGACCTGTGATGACTGCTAATTGCAACTTCACATTTCATAGAGTCCAAGAATAAAACAGGTTCACCATAATAAATTAGATAAGTAAGCCTGTTTTACTCTTTGTATATTTCACTGATTTAAGCTGCTTAAAGTATGTTCACAGCAATCTAATTAATTTCAAATGCACAGATAACATTGTTGTCAAACCATACTGACTTAATTTACAGCTTGCTCTTTAAATGAAGAAGTACATAAAATCCAAGCTGTTAACTATTATTTTCAAGAACTCTGTATAATGCCATTTTTCAACAAAGAGTATAACCATTTTTCAGTTTTTTGCAAGTGCAAAATGGATTATGTTCCTCCCTTTTTTAAAATCCATATAACTCTTATGGGCTTTGATTGAAAAAGGAATGTTTTGTAGAACAGTAAATCCATAAATAGGATTAGTCCCATTTGATATTTTAAAAACTATTAAATTTAAAAATTAAAATTAAATTTAAAAAGTTTAATATTCCTCACCCATACAAAAAAACAAAGACGAAAACCCCCCACCAAAACCACCCACCCCTAAGGACTTCCATATACAGACTATGATTCTTAATTATTTAGTTTTGTTAGGGTAACCATTCTAGTTTGTTGTGCCTATTATGTTATTTATAGAAACCATCCAATTATATCTTTAATCAAAACAGAAATAAAAATCTGTTAAGACTTTTAATGGCTTTTTAATTTAAATAGTTAAGGACAGATTAGAGTTGTCCATAATTAATTAAAAATACAGGAGCCATGATTCTGTTAGCCATCAGCATGGAAAATGTAAGATCACAGAATCAAGAGTATATGCACTTAGGGGCAATCTTGCAAGTACTTAATTTCAAGCACTCAAATTACTGGGAGTACTCAGAGTACTAAACACTGTGTTGTACTTTGCATCTGCAGGATCAGACCTTTAGAATGGTGTGATACTTTACTTAAACTTTATGGGCCATATTCTGATGTCAATTACACCACTGCAAATCCAACACAAGTCCATTTTCTTCAGTTTGATTTATGACAGTGAAACATCAGAGTCTGGCTAGATATGTTCTATGGTAATCCTGGGTGTGTTAGCTTCCTCCGATGTTTAGTATTTGGCCCCTGAAGATATTCAAAAATTCTTGTACTATCCCTGGGTGGTAATAAAATATTTGGGCCTAACAGTGTCTGAAGTTTTGCAGAGGCTGGCTACAGTAGGGAAAGTTGAGCGGTCTGGTGCTTAGTTGCTATTGGATGTCATTTCATTTCTCAGATTTACCTTATACTTTGACCAACTAGTCTCGAAAAAAAAAATCAAATTCGAGATCTTGTCATTCTCTTGCTGATGACAAACCTGTTGATCTCTACAGTAAGTGGAACCACAATGATGTCAGACAGACATGTTCCCTTGAGATTCACTGTGCAGTAGGTGGTGTGGGATTGTTTTATCTTTAGATCCCCGCCCCTCAAATTGTAAATGATCTTTATTTAAATAGGACGAAATATTTGCAAGAGCTGGATGAATAATATTCATTTAACATTTTGAATCATTGAGTTTTGGTTAAATTGGTTAAATTGTTTAATTAATGTTTGATATTATTCAACCAGCTTTATAATATGGTTGAACAATATTCATAAAATATTTATTCAATTAGTTTTTGCGTCGCTGTCAGATAAGGTATTCTTGACTAATTCTGTATTTTGTTTGATCATTGCTATATATATATTGAGATTTGCTTCCTGCCTACTATCATATTCTCTATCCCATGATCATTTTTTCTGCCATATGTTTAAGTTATTTCTATGACTATTTTCTTTGTTCTCTAGACCCAGTCCTGACTTCTCAACCCGACATACCTTATTCCTACAGATCAATTCTTGAGTTTTGGTTCAGGTCTACCATCCCAAACTATGAGGTCCCTGGAATACAGATCTAGGTGTTAAGCCAAACCATTTCACAGCTGGAGTTCATGTCTACTTTTTTCTTTTCTCCCATCTTTTCCAACAAATCATCAACATGCTGGTTAAAAACTTCTATTTGGGTATCCAAGCAGACAGATTAAGAACCTGGTCCAAAGTCTTAGCATTCTATCTTTCATCAAGTCTTGTCACTTTTCTTTCCATAATATTTCCAAAATTTTCTAATTCCTTTCTGTCTGCAGTGAACCACTAGAACAAATCCTCAGCTGATGTAAATGAGCTGTTTAAAAACAAGTATTTGTGACCACTTCTGAGCTCCTTATTCTGATGAGAGTTTTGCTTGAATGAGTAATGCATGATCAGGTCCCTAGTTCATAGGTGCATTTCTAAACAGCTTGAATGCATATTTATATAAGAAGCCCCAAAGTGTCTATTAGGTCTATTTCATTTACTGTTTTGAATTAGTTCTATGTCGAGTATTCTTTTCAATTCTCCTTCTTTCCATATCCAAAGGATAGAAATGCCCACAAAACAGCCATTTTTATTTCATTAGTAAATAATGTTTTCACCCTTCAGCTCATAGAGAGCAGAGGCTCCTTACTAGCTTCCCCCCCACCCCCAACCTGGCAGCTATGCCTCCACCTCCCTCAATCCCACACTGCCCCATTCCCTTTGGGGAACTCTAGAATAGCTGATGACACTAACCCTCCTTGTATGCAGATTGTGCAAACCAGAAGATTCCGGCTGACACTTGCATAGGCAAATGTTTTGGGGAGAGCTTTCTGAACTTTTTTTCCTGCCCCTCCGCTCCCCAGGCACTGACACTGAAATAACCAGAATCTGGTCCAAAGTTTGTGCCACAAACTGACAAAAGCCAGGAAATGGAAAGATACAACTACTAATCTTCTCCTTAAGAGCAGCTGTGCTATTTAATGTCTTACTATATATTTTGTGCATGAATGGAGGACAGAGTGCCAGCCTTAACTTTGAACATCCTGGTTTTTGTCAGTTCATGCCACAGTCTTACTGTTTTTCCAACTTAATTTTCTGCCCTGACAGTAATTTGTTTTGTGTGGTTTTAACATGTGTGAACTGGAGATATGGGAGGTTATTGATAATAATAAGGCTTTGTTACAGATTTCATCTCATTTTCCTTCAAGCATTTTTATTTTTACAGTGCTTCCTTAATCAGACTGTTCCAAACACCGTGACTAACAGCTGTATGGAAGGATTCTGAAAAACCGCAGTGCAATTTATCATGAAAGATAAGATGCTAAAACACACACGAGGAAAATGGTAAATCATATTTAAATTAACAGCTCTTGAGGGCCTTTTGACTAAGGGGGTCCTTTTAGTTGTTGTTATGTTAATGTATCTCCATGCTTCAACAGAAATCCAAGTCTGTATTTCAACAATGCTAATATGCCAAAGGTCATCCAGTAACTATGGAATATAAGCAGATTCGGAGAACATTAATAATTTGAGAACAAAATTATTTCAGCAAATAAAGATTAAGATAAAGATGCACAATTGAAAGAAACTTTGTGACCAGAATTGAGATGCAGTAAAACTACTCTGGGGTTTTGGTTCTTTAATATCTTATTGTCTTGGGAGGTTTTTACTTCCAGCTAGTGATGTGAGCATAAACTATCCATTGTGCTTCCCCCAAAATACCTCCTTTTAGCCTGCTGCACTGACCCTATGCTAATTCCTGAAGTACAATGGTATGTTATGCAATGCTTTCAGTAATTACCTTTGTGTATTAGCAAATGGGGTTCTGGCACTGAAATGCCTTTTTTCTAAATCCTTAACTCCTGGAGGGGATTCTTTGAGAAGATTACAGTGCACCAAGAGACATAATGTTGCCCCCAAGACAGTAAAGTACTGGATTAAGAATATATATACTCACCACCATCTTTCCATGAGAGATCAAAGCCTCAACTACAACAGAGACCTACATTTCTGGAATGCAATTTTATAGTCACAGTCTTTCCAATTTAGAAATGAGTCATTGATATCATCATTAGCAAGGATTTTTTTAAAAATGTTATCTGGAGGGAAACAAACTCATGCTATTGTTTATTTAGAATTTTCAGTTTAAAACAAAATACAAGGGACTTAGGGAAATTTTTTTACCAAAATGTTATTACATTAGTCAGACGCATAGAAAATTACCTAATTCATTGCTCTGCCAACGAAATTGTTCCCTACAGTTCAGTTTTGTTTGTTCCCTTTGATCCATCTTTAACCCTACTTACATGCCTTGTGTCCTCCACTCTGCCATTTCTACTTCCTTTCAAGCTCCCTTTGTATCAAACTTCCAAAAAATGCCTCTCTGTTTTCTGTCATCATTCCCCTTATCTGAAAAGGTCTCTTGATCCAATATTCCATACAACCTCCTTTAAATACCATCTCAAAACCCACTCTCACCCCCAATTATTTAAGGCTGACCTCCATTCCCATGCTAACATAATCAAAATAAACTTTAGGAGCCAGATTGTCAGCTGGTATATATTGTCAGTGTCACAGAAATCAGTGGGAGTTATTGCCATTTCACATAAGCTGAGAATGTGACCCACAGTACATAAAGGTGCTAATATGATGCACACAGTATGAAAATAAGTGACCTCATGATCTTAGATTGTGTAACTCTCTCTGCTGTTCTCACCCCACTGCCTGTTGACAGCTGTCCCAGTGTTGAGTCTTATGTAACCTAGACTTTAATCTCTTATGTTGTTTTTCAGATCCCTGAAGTCAGCCTCTATGTTACCCTATAGCACAACTTTATGTATATGTGTCAACAGCATCAAATATTTATAGTCACTGAGGGATCTTTTTAACTTTGAGGAACCTTGAATACTACAAGAGCTCAGCAAATCATACAAAAAGAAGATTTGTCAAAAATTTACTAGAAAAATATCACAAAATATGTTGTGTAAATCAATGAATATTTTTCATACCGACTCTAATTGTTAGTGCCTAAGTGCCACTAAGTTAATTTGACTTTGCCTCCTCTTTTTTTCTTACCCAAGAGCAGTGTCTTGCGTATACTTTAAAAAAAAATTAATCTCAAAACTACTTCTAGCAGTCACGGTAATTACTGTTTCCTTAGCTGACAGGTTGAAACGAACTGTACTTGATGGCATTGAACAAGCATTTGTTCAATAACTACAGCACTAGCTAATCTCAATCTGTTTTCAAACAATCTATTTTTTAATGTGATTCAAAACAGAACAAAAAACTATCTTGGGTGGTAGACAGGAAGATGGAAGAATCTTGGCTAAGACAGGAAACTGTGTTTAAGAATCCAAAGAAATCAAGACAAAATTTGATAGACAATTAGGATTCAGGCCAAAGGTACAATGGGAGCTGGATGAGGCCCATAGAAGTCAATGGGAAGACTTTTGGATCTTACCCAGTTCATAGTGGTGGAGATAGGGATGTATAATCCTTTTATAATAATAACTTCTTTACATTTAATTTTCTTTTGCAGGGATACTGTGTTGGGTTATCCAGTAAAGGGTCATCAAAAGTAAACTGATCAGAAAGTTCACTGTTGGACAGGTTTAACTTTGTGTCATAATGAGCAACATAAAACCAGTGCAACTATATGAAACAATGCAACTACAAAGAAATAGCTTTGAATATGAAGCAAAACTTGTAGATTTTGAAAAGCTTTTCTCCAAGTTCATGCATTGACACTAGAGCTTTGCAAGTTTTTGCCAGTAAGAAACGAAGAGTAATTTTTGCAGCAAAGCTATTTTTCCCGCCTAATAAAAATTAAACTTATACATCACAGTGAAGGGTGTGAGCTCAAGGTCAAATACTATATTCTACTTACCGTGACTTAATTTTACAAAGGTGGCCAGCAGCTTTTAGATTTGCCACATGGAAAGATTTCTGCGTTGTGCAGGGACGGATAAAAAACTTAGGAGAAAGTCCACTACTGTATTTCAGTTTTTTGTGCAAGCTTGGAAGGAAAATAAAAATAGATTATCTTTGATTTTAAGAGCCTGCAATTCTTTTTATCTGTGAGGAATAAAGACATATTGGGCTGCATTCTTTTTGCCTTCAGATATACAGATTCAAAAATGCATTAACTATGAGAAATTGCATGCATGTAACTGAGGGCAGAATTTGACCCATTATCAAGCTATAAGCATCAAACTACATAAAATGATGTTTTAGAGTCTAATGCCTAAAAAGCTCACATCCATGCTTACCTATAAATAGCTCCTACACCATTTGAATTAGAAGCATGAGGGAAGATTAGAATGACCGTTAAATACAAAGCAAAATATAGTTTCCTCAACTAAGGAAAAAACATACTAGACATATTTAAGAATAAATGCCAACAGCATCACGAGACTTATCTGACCAATCACAACTAAACAACACAGCTCATATTGGTTCTAATTAGGGCTGGCCAGGAAACAAGAACTCAATTTCATGACAAATGCTGAGGTTTCAACATTTGTTTCCAATTGGATATATAAAGAAATCAAGTTCTTTTGACATTTTTTTGCATCGAAAAAAAGACTGTGTACACCCACCAGAGAACAGCCAATATGGTCAAGTGGTTAAGGCAGTCAGGTGGGAGACCCAGTTTCAAGTCCCTGCTCTACTTGATTCAGAGTTTAATAAAAACTTGAAGCATTAAATATGACTATGAATCAAAATTAACAACTCATTACTTATTTATGAGGTTGGGAGGGATGGGGATTGTTGGGTGTCCTATTTCTTTATGCTTCCCAAATACAGCTATATTTTCATCAGCTGTCAATGTACCAAAGCTGAATTATTTAAATTTCATTTTTACAAAATTAAGTGAAATTTCAGCACAAAAAACCCCAAACAAACACTAAAGGAAAGCTACATTTTATGAAATGAGAACAAATTTGCCAAAGTGCAAAGGCTAAAATTTGACAGTGAATATTTGTGTTTCAGAAAGAGTTTCGTTGCCCTGTGATTCTCTTTTCCTAAAAGAAAGCTTAATTTTGACTATAGAATAAGGACCTGATCTTGCAGCTGTCACTTATTCAGGTAGCTTCTTTGACTTAAAATGGGGCTACTTTGGGGCCTAAAAGATGCAATATTTGGCCTTAACGATGTCTGATCAACGGTCTGCCTCAGTAAACTTTGATTAACAATCTATGGCAGATTTTGAACTGGTAAACTAGAGCTGAAAAGCGTTAAGCGCCAATCCCACAAGCAATCCACCTATTCCCTTTATGAGAAGGCTCTATTTTAAAATGTCAAGAAGAAATAAAAACCAACTGTAAATGTTCTGGAAAAGTGTCTGAGTGCAACCACAGCTTTGATCTGTGAACATTCCTGAGATTGAGACATTTGCACATGGGACTGATTTGTGTGTGAAATCACTATTTTAATTTTGATTTTGGAATCTCAACAGCAAAGACTGGGAACAGACTAGAGGAAAGCAGAGTATTTTGCTACCTTATCCTCCTTCAAATCCCTTAAGATGTGCCTATACTGTGATCAAGTGCAATTCTGTTTTACCTCCAGCCACTATTTCCACGGAGGGCCTCCTGAAGCAGGACACCAAGATGCATATGTCCCACCAGTCATGTGGACTTGGGAAAGATAGAAAGCCTTTAGAGGAACCAGACAGGGACTCAGCAGGCAGCAAACCCAGAAGCATCTACAGTATGGATCTTCAGTGACTGATGATGTCATCAGACTCTTTTCCCAGTTTTTACTCTGGACATTTTTCCCCTCTGTGCTGATTGGCTTTTACTCCTGCACAGTCACCTCATTTCAGCCTCACTTCACACACCCTTCATGCCTGCTTATCCCTCCCTTCTCACCTCTTGCTCACCCTCAGCATCTCCTTTCTTCTTTTCTCATTATCTAATCATGCTTTAACAAATTCCCCATAAAAAATAAAAATAAAAAGCCTCACCCAAAAGAAAAAAAATCATGGAACTAACACATCATTTGCTGATCATCACATTGCTCACTATGCTTTTGTTTTCCCCCACCCCTTGTCTGAGTTGTCTATTTAAACAGTAAGCTTTTCAGGGTAAGACTGTCTCTCACTATACAAAGTGACTAGCACAATAGGGTCATGATCTTAGTTAGTCTCTAAGTAGTACCTTAACACAAATAACTGGTGAATAAAACCGCTACCATCTGACAATGGCTGAGCAAGTGGAACTGAACTGAGACATAAACTTGCTATAGCAAAAACATGAGTTACTATATTCAGCTTTGTGCATTTTATTGCTCTCTCATTTTACCAATCTCCTCCTCCCATGCTTGTCTATTTCAACTGTCTTCTGTCCCCTGTCATATCTAGATCATAAACTATTTGGGACAGTGACTATTTTCTCCATGTGTTTGGACAGCCATGGCACAATGGGATCCTGACCAGTGCCTGGGGTCCCTAAATGTTACCATAGTATAAATTATAACAACAACAGCTTACCTATGCCACTAGCAGACAGGGACAATATCTTGTTTTTCATGTGTTATTTCGGGACCTCTCACTGCCCTGGTCAGAAAAAAAAATGGCCTTCCAATATGATAGCAGTGTGTTATAAATGGCAATTAACCTCCACTGTGGCATCATCCTATAGGTAGAACTTCTGGGAATTACATCACAATGTGTTCAGTAAACTATAGCCACAGATAATAGAGTTAGTAGTCATCTAGCAAGTAGTTAAATGCCTGCCAGGCAATTAGTTCTGACAGCGACTTCTATGCTTCATAGGGTAAATCTTACAATTTCTGGTGAGTTGATTCAAATCTACAGAACTAACAACTAACAATCATAATATCCAAAATTACAATAATCTAAAAATTATAATATCATTAAAACTATTTGGAAAATATAGTGCTCATTCAGGGGGTCAGATTAATAATCCTGGTTCATAATATTTAAACATCCTACTACAATCTCACACAGTTTTCCGTAGCTGGCATTTTGTTAGTAGCAAGTGTGGACTAGCATAAAGGGATTTAATTTATGAAGAGCTTGGGGACATTATCTGATTGCTTAATACCTTCTTGATTGATGCTCAAACAAGATAATTGTTACTTGGTATTTGCAACTGTCCAACTCTTACTTGAAGTGTTTTGTGTAATCCTTTTAATCCATAGGAAAAGCTAGAATAAAAAGCTAGATAACTACCTCACAACAGTTCAAGATTTGTGATATTTTAAAAAGCATAAAGGAAACATTTATATTGAACTGATGCCCTAAACTCTATGGATTGCCTTAGGACTAGGCATGCTATAGTTAAATATGCAATATAAACAGTGTTGCTCTGAACAGATTGTTGTGATCAGATGTATTTACCATACCTTGATTTTTGTTGTGACAGATATGGTAATTTCCTGCAATATCTTTAAACCTTATTGAACTAAGTTTAAGTATATTTGGGGTCCATTGTACTAAATACAAAAATGTATATAGTATTATGGGCTGGGACTGGATATAACCTGTCAGTACAGCCTAGATGATCAAAGGACTATATTGAACAATGTGCCAGACAAGAATAGACTTTAGAGACCATAGGCACCTACTCTGTGGGTGCTCCAAGGCTCAAGCACCCATGGAAAAAAACCTGGAGGGTGATCATCACCCACCAGCCACACTGGTTTTGGCCCCTGGGCTGCTTGCCAATCAGCTGATTGGTGGGGCACTGGGACTAGCCACCGATCAGCTGTATAGGCGCTTGGGGAAGGGGAGGTGGAGAGGAGGGAGTGGTGGGCAGGTGGGGTGGGGGTGGAGCAGGGGAGGGAAGATGTAGAGCAGGGCAGGACCTTGGGGGGAGTGGGCAGAACACGGGCAGGAAGAGGTGGAGCAAGGGCAGGGTCTCGGGGCAGATAGGCGGTGGAGCACCCACCAGGAAAAATACAAGTCAGCGCCTGTGTTAGAGACAATGTGTGTGTGAAGTGGATTTCATGGGAAATCCTGAGGAAAGTTAATGCAAATTCCCCATCTCTGGTTATGCAAAAACCCTGCCTTATGAAGCTATGCCCTGAGGCGAGGGTCTTTATTTGCTGATGACCTCTTCTTGGGCATTTGACATCAAAGGCCAGAGCCATATAAAGAAACAGATGAACTGCCCCACTGGTTGTTCTTGTTCTGAATCTGAGACTAGAGACTGTTGTGAATTTGTAACCAGAGGAATACTCAGTTGTGGGTTTTGGATGACTGACACCTACCACAGCCCACAGGTGGAGTTGGGGTGATTTCTGATAAGCTTTTTAGCATGTTTGTAGGTTCTGTCATCATTTTTAATACATTTTATCTGCAATGTTTTCACCTTAAGAATAAGTTTGCTTGCTTAGAAAGAGTTGTGTGATAACTATTGACTTTTGGCAACTACACTGTTTAGAGCCTTCAGGGAGAAAGCAAAATGCAAAACACTGGTCTGTTTAGGAATTCTGACTTGCTGGGGAGGTTGGCAGGGAACTGCACAGCCTGGAAAAAACCCTGGTCAGGAGGGAGTGTGACATAGGTGATGACAGGCCCAAGAGAGCTGATGGCTGAGGAGCTCAGAACCTAAAGTGGTTTCTCTGAGGGACCACTGATGGGGGAAATACAAGTGCAGCTGTCCCAAACTCTGACATCACTAAATTAAGAGAGTGGAGGATTTATCCATGCCTTTACTCTTCCACAGGGCTGATGAGGTGTTTCCAGATGTACTTCCTGGAAGAATGACCCCTAGGAAAAGTGCAATTATACTATTATAATTAGCATACCTTTCATTGTGAAATATCACAAACCACTCTAAAAGATTTATGCAGGAATTACTTTGTCCTCCACTGAAAGGAAGCCACATCTGACTTGAAATGTAGCATTACCCTGATGAGCAGTATTACACAACAATTTAGAATAATAAGTTCATATCAGATCTAACAAGGAGAGGGGTAGGAAGATAGAATTAGGAATTTGTACATCTTATATGTTAATATCCATATTCTTGTGACGAGTACTGTGAAACGTTTTAATAGCCACATGTGGTGAAAGTGTTAGAGCTTAGGGCATATTAGTAGATGTGTTTTCCCCCTCCACCCCCCCAGTGCTGTGACTGATGATACCAACCTGCAAAGGGGTGCATAAAGTTACAGGGATTGCCGGGGTCTGATATTTGCATTTTAGTTCACTAAAGAGTATCATGTAAGGTTTCTACTGAAAGTCTGTGTCACACTGGTCATAATTACTTTGTGCATTATCTGCACACACATTTTGCAAAGAGATAGGTATGTATTTTGGAAATTATGTTCTTAGGTCACCCAGGGGTAGCTTGCCTTAAGGTAGTGTGACAAAGTTCCTCCTCTATCTTGGTGGGTCCTGTGCTTATTGGTGGATTTTCTTGCCTCAGAGATTCACCATGTGGGTTGGGGAACAGCCCAGAGACCTTCCCCTCTGGGAGAGCCCACAGTCCAGGTCAATTGGGAGGTTTGGGGGGGAACCCGGGCCTGCCCTCTCCTCTGGGTTCCAGCCCAGGGCCCTGTGGACTGCACCTGTCTATCATGCCTCCTGTAACAGCTGCATGACAGCTACAACTCCCTGGGCTACTTTCCCATGGCCTCCTCCAAACACCTTCCTTAGTCTCACCACAGGACCTTCCTCCTGGTGTCTGATAACGCTTGTGCTCCTCAGTCCTCCAGCAGCACACCCTCTCCTTGCACCTCTTACTCCCAGCTCCTCACACTCACATCACAAACTGAAGTGAGCTCCTTTTTAAAACCCAGGTGCCCTGATTAGCCTGCCTCAATTGATTCTAGAAGCTTCTTCTTAATTGGCTCCAGGTGTCCTAATTAGCCCACCTGCCTTAACTGGTTCTAGCAGGTTCCTGATTACTCTAGTGCAGCCCCTGCTCTGGTCCCTCAGGGAACAGAAAACTACTCATCCAGTGACCAGTATATTTGCTCTCTACCCCACTGGTCTGGGTCTGTCACAGTAGGTTTCACCACACAGGTAGTGTGAGACACTTATCTCCCTAAATGACTTGGGTATTATGGAGTTTAGTGGAAGTTGATTTGCATACGGAGTCAAATGGTAATGAAGAGATTGTGGGGACCCTGAAAGAAGATATTAACAGGAAGAGGTGAATAGCCACAGAGGGAATCCTGTTTATAGCTAAAGAACAAAAGACTGGTTAGTATATCTATACTGGCACTAGAAAAGGTTTAGAAAAGGGCAACTAAAATGATTAAGGGTTTGGAACGGGTCCCGTATGAGGAGAGATTAAAGAGGCTAGGACTTTTCAGCTTGGAAAAGAGGAGACTACGGGGGGATATGATAGAGGTATATAAAATCATGAGTGATGTGGAGAAAGTGGATAAGGAAAAGTTATTTACTTATTCCCATAATACAAGAACTAGGGATCATCAAATGAAATTAATAGGCATCAGGTTTAAAACAAATAAAAGGAAGTTCTTCTTCATGCAGCGCACAGTCAACTTGTGGATCTCCTTACCTGAGCAGGTTGTGAAGGCTAGGACGATAACAGAGTTTAAAAGAGAACTGGATAAATTCATGGTGGTTAAGTCCATTAATTGCTATTAGCCAGGACGGGTAAGGAATGGTGTCCCTAGCCTCTGTCTGTCAGATGGTGGAGATGGATGGCAGGAGAGAGATCACTTGATCATTGCCTGTTAAGTTCACTCCCTCTGGGGCACCTGGCATTGGCCACTGTCGGTAGACAGGATACTGGGCTAGATGGACCTTTGGTCTGACCCGGTACAGGCTTTCTTATGTCCTAATGGGTGCATAAAGACACCCTGGCATCCTTCATCTGGGGAGACAGGCTGCTAGCAGTCTTGTTCT
Source organism: Chrysemys picta bellii (assembly GCF_011386835.1). Lineage (NCBI taxonomy): Eukaryota > Metazoa > Chordata > Testudines > Emydidae > Chrysemys > Chrysemys picta. The sequence goes on from NC_088795.1 coordinate 84,490,669, forward strand.
CACCAAAGGAGGGTCTCACCCAGCCTGGTGGAGCAATGCTGTGAGAAGGACTTTAAGTATGTAGTACCTTATTAGAGATCAGGGCATCTTGTTAGATAAATTTAGTCTCCAGAATGTTTATTATTGTTTTATACAAAACCCTTTGTTTCCAATATTTATGTTCACTAGCACTGAATCTGTTCTTTGTTAAATAAATATACACTGGCTTTCTCTATAAAGAAATCTATGTGTTAAGCAGAGCTGTGTTCTGAAGGTGTGACTAGTAAGTTGTGGTGTACTGTTCCTTTGGTAACAGCAGACCTGGTAATTCTGTGAGTATCCAGGGGTTAGTGGGCTGTACGCCACAGGGAAATGCTCAGAGGACATGGGGGTTGGAGCATGCCTCTCACTAACCTGCATGAGATGAGAGGGGAGTGCTTGTGTTGCCTGTGACTGGGAGGGCCAGGGATCTGATCCCTAGTAGATACAGATAAGGCTTCTTTAAACCAAGGTCAGGTGGTAATGGAGTGCCTCATAACCCTGGAAAGAATCACAATTGCCTCTAGAATACTTAGCTTTTTTTATTTCATTTTAGTTCTTTTTTTAAATCCCTTCAAAAATTCTCTCTGCTATTGAGGTGCACAGAAATGAACACAACATTCCAGGTGCCTCCCAAAGAGGCCAAGGGACTACTGCCTCCCTATTTTATATCATCATGGGTCACTCATTTTTGTTGCTGTATTACCTGACAAGCTCATATCTGATGAGATACCTGCTACCATCACTAGATCTCCATTATTACCGATTCCCAGATTTCTTCCTCCCATTGCATATATACATTTCCAATTATTTTCTGGTCCTCTATTAGTTTCTCCCTTAAAATTATGCTGCAGCATATGGAAACATTAATGTATTGGGGCTCATATCTCATGTCTAAAAACATTGCCTGCTGGAGAAATTGACTAACAGCAACCAGATTTAGCAATAAAGCAGTTTCAGGATCAATCTATTGGCTTATCAATTTGCTGCCTATTTTTATTATGCTTATCATACACACCATGCAGGACTGTCCTACAAGACAGCTTCAGGTTCTTGGAAACGTGGAACATTAAAACTCATCTAAACAATGCCCTGGAAGATTATTTTACTTGGAGCTCTATAGACTGAAGACATCTGAGACTATATTTATTCATTTGATTCTCTTGCTGCAGGCTGCTTGCTTGCAGATATGTTTTTCAAAGGATGGATTTATATTTTATTTTCAGAGTAAAGTGTATTTTCAGAGTAAGGAAAAAAACATTTTAAAAATGTTAATAAAGTTATTGAAAAAATGCTCACTAAAATCTGGATAATTACAGGATTCTTAACTCTTTTCATTAACTTTCTCCAGGTGCCAAATTTTGGTGACAGTGGGTAATTTACTGAGGCTGCAGCTATCCACCACCACTATATGGCAGCATGATGAGATGCGTATCTAACTCAGGCTGCAAAAGGGTAATACGGGCATGCGGCCAATTGCCCAGCCTGGGTCCACCTAGCAGGTAGGCCAGGACTAATTAGAAATAAAGCCCAGCTAGGAAAGCAGGGTTTGTCTCCATGAACACAGTGCCCCAGTGAGCCTGGATGGGGATATATTGGGACAGCAATTTTGCTAGAGGCAGAAAACCATGCATGATAGAACTGAAACAGATTTCGATGGCATGTCAGACTTTCTAAGTAAAACACCCTTAAACATATGCTTTCTGGCACTGGTCTCAATAGTATTTCTCATCTGCATTGAAAAAAGCCTTGTGAACTTCGGTAGACTGAAAATTGGATACATCTTGTTTTGTTCTTTATGCACATGTTGATTGGTGCCACCCTTCAATGATTGCCATTAACTGCAACTTATACACGCAAGCCTTGTTCCTTTTCCAAAACCTTTTCTTAGAAATACTTTGGTATCTGGGTGGGTGGTTTCCCCCCCAGATGAAATCTTCTACATGGATCTTCTGGGACAGGGAGCTCTAGGAGCAGGAAGAGGACTGCAGCACTATACTTCCCACTGCCCTGAATCCCCTGCAGGGGGCTGGTGCATGGGGAAAAAGGTGGGAGAGGGCAAAGTCAGGTTGGGAGTAATTCCATTGTAGAGGAGAACACTCACCTGGACTCTCCTTGCAGCTGCATACCATGCTGTAGTCCTGTTTGCGCTCCCAGAGCTCCTAGGCCTTGCAGCCTTTTATCTGAGCCTGCTGGGCTCTCATTGGGTGTCCCTAGCCCTTTGAGGATGAGGTGTCTATATATTCCAAGATGGCTGCTTCAAAGAGACTTCTCTAGGGAGGCCTGGAGGATCTACCTTCACTGCACCCTTCCTCCCATCTTGCTTCCTTTCTGGGGCAGGGTGTAGTAGGTCCAAAGGGCCTCCTGTAGGTAATCACAAAGAACAGGAACACTCTGTCACATTCATTCTCCCCCTTGATGCCAGTGATTAATATACTCCAAAGTTAATACAATCTGAGACTGCACTGACTCTAACATAAAGCAAACACTCCCAGAGATTTGCAGGGGCAACTTCCAGTAGCAGAATCCTTTGCAGCACATGGTCTCTTTACTTAAGTGACTGTGTCTCTTGTACACATGCTGGGGGCTAAACCTTCTGATTATTCCATTAGAAAAATTTGGAGGAATCCATATGAAGGCTCTTTCCTGCAGGCTTTGCATTAGAGGGATGTGAGATAGAATGAGGTAGTCTTAAATTGTTGGATGCTGAGTAATTTTATCTTAAAAATTACTGAGTGTTTAAAGTAACAAGAAGTTGTAGGCAAGCTCTTACTAATTGTTTCTCTTTCTGCCAACTCAGGGGTGTGGTTCCCACTCTTTAGGCACAAGAGTTTCATAGATTCATAGATTATAGGACTGGAAGGGACCTCGAGAGGTCATCGAGTCCAGTCCCCTCCCCTCATGGCAGGACCAAATACTGTCTAGACCATCCCTGACAGACATTTATCTAACCTACTCTTAAATATCTCCAGAAATGGAGATTCTACAACCTCTCTAGGCAATTTATTCCAGTGTTTAACCACCCTGACAGTTAGGAACTTTTTCCTAATGTCCAACCTAAACTTCCCTTGCTGCAGTTTAAGCCCATTGCTTCTTGTTCTATCCTTAGAGGCTAAGGTGAACAAGTTTTCTCCCTCCTCCTTATGACACCCTTTTAGACACCTGAAAACTGCTATCGTGTCCCCTCTCAGTCTTCTCTTTTCCAAATTAAACAAACCCAATTCTTTCAGCCTTCCTTCATAGGTCATGTTCTCAAGACCTTTAATCATTCTTGTTGCTCTTCTCTGGACCCTCTCCAATTTCTCCACATCTTTCTTGAAATGCAGTGCCCAGAAGTGGACACAATACTCCAGTTGAGGCCTAACCAGCGCAGAGTAGAGTGGAAGAATGACTTCTCGTGTCTTGCTCACAACACACCTGTTAATGCATCCCAGAATCATGTTTGCTTTTTTTGCAACAGCATCACATTGTTGACTCATATTTAGCTTGTGGTCCACTATAACCTCTAGATCCCTTTCTGCTGTACTCCTTCCTAGACAGTCTTGTCCCATTCTGTATGTGTGAAACTGATTGTTCCTTCCTAAGTGGAGAACTTTGCATTTGTCTTTGTTAAACTTCATCCTGTTTACCTCAGACTATTTCTCCAATTTGTCCAGATCCTTTTGAATTATAACCCTATCCTCCAAAGCAATTGCAATCCCTCCCAGTTTGGTATCATCCGCAAACTTAATAAGCGTACTTTCTTTGCCAATACCTAAGTCATTGATGAAGATATTGAACAGAGGCGGTCCCAAAACAGACCCCTGCAGAACCCCACTTGTTATACCTTTCCAGCAGGATTGGGAACCATTAATAACTACTCTCTGAGTACGGTTATCCAGCCAGTTATGCATCCACCTTATAGTAGCCCCATCTAAGTTGTATTTGCCTAGTTTATCAATAAGAATATCATGCAAGATCATATCAAATGCCTTAATAAAGTCTACCACATCCACCACTTCTCCCTTATCCACAAGACTCATTATCCTATCAAAGAAAGCTATCAGATTGGTTTGACATGATTTGTTCTTTACAAATCCATGCTGGCTATTCCCTAGCACCTTACTACCTTACAAGTGTTTGCAGATGATTTCCTTAATTACTTGCTCCATTATCTTCCCTAACTGGTCTATAGTTTCCTGGGTTGTTTTTATTTCCCTTTTTATAGATGGGAACTATATTTTCCCTTTCCAGTCTTCTGGAATCTTTCCTGTCTCCCATGATTTTCCAAAGATAATAGCCAGAGGCTCAGATACCTCCTCTATTAGCTGCTTGAATATTCTAGGATGCATTTCATCAGGCCCTGGTGACTTGCAGGCATCTAACTTTTCTAAGTGATTTTTAACTTGTTCTTTTTTTATTTTATCTTCTAAACCTATCCCCTTCCCATTAGCATTCACTATCTTAGGCATTCCTTCAGACTTCTCGGTGAAGACCGCAACAAAGAAGTCATTAAACATCTCTGCCATTTCCAAGTTTCCTGTTACAGTATCTCCCTCCTCACTGAGCAGTGGTCCTACCCTGTCCTTGGTCCTCCTCTTGCTTCTAATGTATTGATAAAAAGTCTTCTTGTTGCCCTTCATTCCTGTAGCTAGTTTGAGCTCATTTTTTGCCTTTGTCTTTCTAATCTTGCCCCTGCATTCCTGTGTTGTTTGCCTGTATTCATCCTTTGTAATCTGTCCTAGTTTCCATTTTTTATATGACTCCCTTTTATTTTTTAGATCATGCAAGATCTCATGATTAAGCCAAGCTGGTCTTTTGCCACATTTTCTATCTTTCCTACCCAGCGGAATAGCTTGCTTTTGGGCCCTTAATAGTGTCCCTTTGAAAAACTGCCAACTCTTAAGGTTAGGGTTAGTCACTGATCGAGACCAAGGAAGTTAACCCTGGCTATATTAAAGGAGACAAATGACCAAATACAAAATAAACTGGTTACTTCTGTAACAATCCCTTGTATGTATCTCTGTGGGGAGCTTTTAACAGAGATTATACCTTTGATAGTGAATCACCACTAGGGGTGCTTCCCCTGGTAAGCCAAGCCCAAAGTATATTTTCCAAAATTGTGAATTCAGTTTTAGAATCTTATTAGACACTTAACTGTTTATGTATGGGCAAAATTTCTTTAAGGACAATTGAAGCCTGTTTAGTTATTAAAAACCTAAGCAGGTTACTTACTATAAAGTAAGCAATTTAAACTAAATCTTATGAAATCAAAGGAGCCATTTAAGGATCTGTCTTAAGACAGGCCAATTATGAATCTTAAAACCAGTTCCCATGACATTCTGTTTACCAATGTTTAAACTTTAGGCCCTGTCTCTTCCCAAGGAATACATGATCTAACCTCCTGGTGACTAACAGCAGAAACTATTGGTGTTTCGAGTTACAATATTTCAATATCCTAAGAAAATCATTACAAGAGTTCTAAATCTAATCATTTGGGAGTATCTTAAATTAACTTCCTCTCACCAATCCATTGGAAGATTTTTTCCTGGGTGGGTTTCTTCTTGAGTCTTTTCTGCTTTTCTTATCTGTCTATGCAGGGTGCTTATAGAGTACTGTGTTTCAGCAGGATAGCTAAATGTGCATAGGGGTGCTCATGTCAGAGTTTAAACCCTTCTCCTTACTACATACATGGAATTGTAGGAGCATACATCTCTTTCAGGTTTGTTAGATTCAAAGTTGATTTCTTTCACCCTTTCATTGGCCGGTTGGCTTAGGTGATACTTTCATCTCCTGAATAGGCAAACTGTTGAATGACTATGCAACAGTTCTTTAATTGCCTTTGTTCTTATGATAGGAAAGATCTAGACTTTAATTCAATCCAGTTTGAGATTTCTTTCAACTATATTAGTTTGTTGGAAAGTGAACTTCTGCTTTCAAAAAAGTTCCAATGCTCCTGTTCTTTATCCAGAAAGTATAGTTCTCAAAATGTCATTTTTTTTAAATTTAAGAAGACAGTTACACGTTTTTCATTTTTAAATAGTTAAAAATTGTTCACTTCAGAAGACAAGAATTCTGTCTCCAGAGTTGGTTGAGGCTTTGCTTGTGCACTGCCATAATTGATTCCCCATTAATATAGGTATTCTGTACTTAAATGGCCTCTTATTATTGTATTAGTTTAGCAAGGTCATTAGAATTCATACTGGTACATAAAGCGTGTTACTATTCACATAGAAGTGACATTAGGAACTCTGCATTTAGCAAACATTTGCAAGTACTCGTTTCAAAGGTGTTTGTTTTAAACTTATTTCATAACTGTTTCATATTCAGTTACATATGTTTTTTTCCCCCTCAAGTTAAGAACACACACGTTTTCTTGTAAGATAGTAGGAGTTGGTCGAGCCCACTTTAGCTAGATTTATTGCTCTGATATCACGCTGCATTCCTTTTTACAATTACACCTCTACTTAAAACATGAATGTTGCACATGGTCTTTCTTCTTGATGTTTGCTTGTCCTTGGGATATAGAAGCAGACACCTTTTGGAGCTTCTTTTAATAGCTTTATCATTCTGTAATATAACTAGCTAAACATATGCATTATATTTCCAAGAATCCCAACTATAACATTCTTGTAGCTATATCTTAGTATTCAATAAAGGTGCAAAGAACCAATAATGTCTTAAATATGAAGTTGTAATAAATTATTTTTTGTAAGGATATTGAGGTCTCTCCCTAACAGGGACTTATTTCTATGTCTGTCCTCTTTTCCCCCCTCTTCATGTCTTTCATTTCAGAAGTCCCTAACTCACCCTGCCACCATTCCTTTCCCCATTCCATCTGTTAATATGATCTGTAATAGTTACCCAGGCTTTTAGAGTACCACTGACTGAGCAAAGTGAGGCCTTAACTTGATGGCATTTCTGTCTGATACTATTTTGGGCAATAGATCCTTCAGCATGACTTTAAATGAGTTACAGGATAGAGTTTATTGTAACATGTAAATACACCAAAAAAGACTTCCTTTAGTGATGGCTAAGGTATAAGTACACACCTCACCAATTCAGTCCGAGAGTCAGGGAAATAAGGGGAAAGTCTCCTGAATTCCTTGTAACTTTCACATCAAAAATAATGTAGGCAACATAGTAGAAAGTTCTCATTACCACCTCCAACGAATTCCAAAAAGCATTATGTACCCCAAACTCCCACGCTAGCATAAAATCTTAATAGTGACCTCAGATGCTCTCATATGAACATGATCACATTTCACTGTCACACATCCCATAAACTTGGGAAGTTATTCTGCTTCAATACTGCAGAGATCACAATAAGTGTTTCATAAACCTGGCGTTGGTTCGCTACAAAGTGATGAATTTGATCCTTTCTGAATAGAGCCTGCCCTGATCATATTGTAGATTCTTACATGTAAGTGTCCATTGCTTATATTTCCACCAGGTCAACTGATCAACTCACCCCAAAGAAAACTCACTCCAAGCAATTTAGTGTTCAGTGTAGCTAAATTATCTCCAGAGGGAAGTGCATGCTTTCAGGGCAAAGTGGCATCTTTCTACAATCTTAGTCTTATGCCAATCCTTTTTTCCTGTTTCTCCTAGTTTTCCTTGTCTTCAATTCTTTCTCCCACATTGTCAGTCTTAAATAGCCCCTTGTCTACTTTCAGTCAAATAGGCAGTAAGCTGCATCATTTGTAGTCAACAACCAATGCTCTGATTTGTTGGCATTGCAGGAAAATAGAAGATGTTAACTTCCTTCAGGAGATACAGTGCAGTTTGCCACATGCTTAGAATTTTCTCTGAACTGGGCCTGGAGCTCTCCAACTTTTTCTTTAACTTTAGTTTCACAGCTAGCAACAAGAGGACTTTGGGTCATATTAGCGGTGGGTAAAAAAAAAGGCTCAACTTCACTGAAGTTGCATCCTCTTACTTCAACAATGAATTTGTCCTTGTACAATCTCTTTTTAACAGTCTGTTTTAGTCTAGCTCTTCCTTTTTAACCCAGAACCAGTGTTTGTATATGTTTAATACAAAACATCACTGTATGAAATGTTGTGGATAACACTTTGGAATTAAAGCTAATTTACTTTAAAAAGTTATAATTTCTACAGAAGTCCTTTTTAAGGAGTATTATGCTCACAGCTGAGGCACTTGTACATAGGTTTACAAGACATTTCTAAGAGCATATGTCCATTATCCTGTCAGAGGAGAACTATTTCTTCCTGATTTCAGAGCTGCACTACCACAGAAAAGACAACAATGTGCCTTCAATCCTTCTTTTCTAATTATACTCTAATGGTCTTGAGGAACGGAAAGGATTTTTAGAAACTAACAGTCAGCAGATCAATAGTTTGATATTTTCTTATCTGAAATGTTGTAGTACTTTAATAGAACTGATCTTGTGGCATGGAGCCCAGGGGAAGCTTCAGAAATGGGGGGATAGTGCATCTCAATGTATTCCTTCAAATAAGTCTATTTCACTTCTTTAGAGAGATCTAATAGTCCCTCCTTGCCAGAGCAGGTAGCTATTAGCTCTCTCCAAGGTACACTCAAATTACGTGCCATGAATACGGTTTGGTCTATATACATCATTAGAAACTGCTAAAGTTGAATAGCAGTTAGCAGCTGTCCTACAATATTTGACATCTAGCAAAGAAATGCATCTGGGAACCACTGAGAATTCTTCACCATGCCGATTAATATCTAACAAGTGTGGGAAATGAAGTGGAATAACTATCCCTGTACCCATTCATAATGTTTACAAAATAAGTATTGAGTTTTTCTCCCAAATGCTGGGATTGATTTTGTTTCCTCTGTTGTTGTTGTTGTTTTTTTAATAGCAGTGGTGTCTATAAATAAGTGGCAGGAAAATTACTTCTCCTGTTTCACAATGCTTTTCTTATCTAGCAGGCACAGCTGTCACATATCATAAATAAAAGCATTTAGGTGTCTATGGCTAGACATACTAGTGCCTATGTCCTTTAAAGAAGTACATATTAAAGTATTTTGTGAATTTTAACTACTTTGCGAATTTTAACAAACATGCCAATTTTTGCCCCACTATAGATAGTGGTTGATGTATCTTTCTTACAAAATATATAAAAAGTCTCATTTTCCCTCCATATCACGTTACTGGGTTAACTAGCTGAGGTGTTATAAACCAGTTGCTCTCAACCAGGGGTATGTGTGCCCCTGGGGGTACTTAGAGGTCTTCTGGGGGGTACATCAACTCCTCTAGATATTTGCCAAGTTTTACAAGAGGCTACATAAAAAGCACTAGTGAAGTGAGTACAAACTAAAATTTCATACAATGATTTGTTTATACTGCTCTATATACTATACACTGAAATCTAAGTACAATATGTATATTCCAATTGATTCATTTTATAATTATATGGTAAAAATGAGACAGTATACAGTTTTTCAGTAAGAGTTTGCTGTGGCACTTTTGTATTTTTATGTCTGATTTTGTAAGCAAGTAGCTTTTAAGTGAGGTGAAACTTGGGGGTACACAAGACAAATCAGATTCTTGCAAAGGGTACAGTAGTCTAGAAAGGTTGAGAACCACTGTTATAAACTAACACATGCACATATTAAAGGTCAAACTCTATTTCTAGTCCTTTGCCCAGACTCTATGAAAAGAAAAAATAAAGTGTCAAAACCATGTGCCTAGTAAAAACTACTATATGTTTGTGTACACTAGTCTTTGGGGCAGAAAGAACACACACACACACACACACACACACAAGGAAATTAGATCTAATTTACTTTTCACAATTTATTTTTGGTAGATATACGTTTTGCATTTAATTCAGTTTAGTAAATGACATTAAATTTATCCATTTAACTGTTTTTCAAACCAGTAGTATAATATTATTGTTTATGGATTTCCAATGCTGCAACAGAATGTTTGACGCTGCAACTGTATTTTTTAAAATCTATTTTAGGGTTTCTGAAACTTAAATATTTATGCACAAAATTATCTCTAAAATTTGTCTTCATTTGTCTATGAAATCAGTTGTAAAGTTTAGAATTTCAGAATGAAAATCCATCTATGATATAAGTTGTATCAAATGGTATTGAGGGAGATTGTTTTTAACCAACTAGCTTCCAGAGAGATGCTAAAGCTGGTCCAAGGAATGGATATGGAACCCCAATCTCAGTTACTTTAGGGAAAATCATTTTAAAATGTAAATTGTTAGTTTTTATTATCAAGATTGAGGGTTGACAAATATCACAATTAAAAAAGACATTTAAAATTAGGAAATTCCATACAAAACTACAATGAGAATATTATTGCATGGTTAATGACTCAAGTCTGGAATATCTATCCTCCTTTGGGTATGCATTATGATAGCCTATAATCACATCACATCATCCTGTTAAATAATACACACTTATCTCATAATTAACTTTCTCATTCCCTGAAGAGTACAGAAAGAAGACTTTTCTGGCTGAAGGAAATGCATGACATATGGCTGCTGATTGAGGGTCAGATTCAGCTTCTCTTAGGTCTGGTCTACACTGCCACTTATGTCGATGTAAGAAAAAAATCACCCCCCTGAGTGACGTAGCTTACATTGACCTAAAGCGGTGTCTACACCATCTATGTTGGCGAGAGAGCACTCTACCACTGACTTACCTTCTGCCTCTTGGGGAGGTGGAGTAGTGAAGTAGATGGGAGAGTGCTCTCCTATCTACTCATCACATCTTCAGCAGACCTGCTAAATCGACACCACTGCATCGATTGCAGCTGAGCTGATTAAGCGTGCCAGTATAGACAAGCCCTTATTCACGCAGTAACACCTTACTCCAGGAGCAGTCCCACTGCAAACCACGAGGGGCAGATTCTGGTTTTAAATTATACCAGTGTACACCTTTAGAGAAAAGAGAACTTGTCATAAAGAAGTCCGATACTTTTGTAATGATGTCTTAGACTGCCTACATCACCATAGTATTTGGGCATTTTCCAATAGTGCATTAAGTGACATGACTAACATTTGTCCTGTGTTTCATTCTCTCTCATCCTCGCCCTAATGGGAGAATTAAGTGTACAGTGTTTCGGTAGGGTTGAACATAGGAAATACATATTATAAAAAGGATCAATTTGCTCTGTGTTTGTTAGAGAAGGCAAGTGTGTCTTGCATGTGGCGTGGAAAGTGGTAAGATTTGTGATGGTCTTTAGCCCCTATTGGCATTCATTCTCTAGTCTTAGTTTGACCACAGAGAAAGTTCTGTTTCTTGTATCAACAAGCTTTAGGCTTGTGGTAGAAAGTTCTGTTCTGCATGAAGAGTGAAGTTATGATCCATAGTCCTCATCTCAGAGCTCTAGGTGATCATTTGCATGCTGGACCCAAACAAGTGAGCACCTGGTAGGGTTGGACTGATACACTAACCTACTATGGACAATGAAATTACTTTATGCCAAAGTCAATAAAAAGCTAGAAGCTATATGTATCCAATGAGGTGGAAATTAGTACATTTATATTGTATAACTGGAGATCTAATATGGTCAAATAATTAAATGCCATATTGTAATGGATATACAAGGAGGCAGAGTTAAAGTTCAACTTTTAAATCTTAAAATGGAACAAAATGTTTCCATTCTGTGAGATAAAAGTAAAGCAATTGTAAAAAGCTAGCAAATAAAACATGATGAATGGTTACCCCTGACAGGATTCTATGTCTCTTGCTTCCCTGTTCATATTTTCCCAACGTTTGGGGGGAAAGGGAGGGGAGAAACAAAACAAAAAGACCTGTGAGAGAGGAGTGCTGCTTCTAGCCAAGCTAATCATAAATTGCTGGGGGGGGGGGGAATCAAAGTCCTACAGGTCCTTATAATTCAGTATAGATAAAACAGTCTTATACAGAATGAAACAGAAAATGGAATAGTATTAGCCATTTTCATAATTAAAACTTGCAGAACAGCAGGAAATACACTGCCCAAGGCATGCTCCGACACCCTTGTTTAATCCTTCCTGTAAATCGGTACCAAAAAGTTATTGTTAGAAACTGATCAGAGCTTAGTTTACATCACTACATACACAACTAAGAAGGAATTCTCCAGAACTGCATGAGTGTAGAAAACCATACCCATTGACAGGGCCAGAAGGAAGACCTCTCTTCATATGGGAATAAGACCATTCAAGAGTACCAGGTTTTGCCACCTATGTAATAGACACAAACTTCTCCATTCGGGATTAATTATTGCAGTCTAAATGGAGAAAAGTCCACCATCCTGTTGCATAAAAATATTAACCAGCTAATATAGGGTCCTGATCTAAGCCCATTGAAGTCAATCAGACCCAATCTTTTCTATCTCTTGATATATGGAAATGAATAGCCTCATACAGTCAATAATTGAGAGAACACTGCTTCTAGCAAGGTCCAAGTCACTGGGTGAATAACTCACTTTTTTTATTTCACAGGCATTTTGAAGAAATCTTTCAGTTTCGTGTTAAATTAAAAACTCCAAAGTTTTTGGCTATTGAATTTAACTCCATTTTGGGAGAGACCCAAGTTCAAACCTCTTCTCCAATGAGCAGTCAAGTATTTTAAGAACATAAGAATGGCTATACTAGTTCAGACCAAAGGTCCATCGAGCCCAGTATCCTGTCTTACAACAGTGGCCAATGCCAGGTGCCCCAGAGGGAATGAATAGAACAGGTAATCATCAAGTGATCCATTCCCTTGTCGCTCATTCCCAGCTTCTGGCAAACAGAGGCTAGGGACTCCATCCTGGCCCATCCTGTCTAATAGCCATTGATGGACCTATCCTCCATTAATTTATCTAGTTCTTTTTTTTTTAACCCTGTTATAGTTTTGGCCTTCACAACATCCTCTGGCAAGGAGTTCCATAGGTTGACTGTGCATTGTGTGAAAAAATACTTCCTTTTGTTTGTTTTAAACCTGATGCCTATTAATTTCATTTGGTGTCCCCAGTTCTTGTGTTATGAGAAGGAGTAAATAACACTTCCTTATTTATTATCTCCACACCAGTCATGATTTTATAGACCTCTATCATATCCCCCTTAGTTGTCTTTTTTTCCGAGCTGAAAAGTTCCAGTCTTATTAATCTCTCCTCATATGGCAGCCATTCCATACCCTAATAATTATTGTTGCCCTTTTCTGAACTTTTTTCAATTCCAATATATCTTTTTTTGAGATGGGACGACCACATCTGCATTCAGTATTCAAGATGTGGGCATACCATTGATTTATACAGAGGCAATAGGATATTTTCTATCTTATTATCTATCCCTTTCTTAATGATTCCCAACATTCTGTTCACTTTTTTTTTGACTGCTGCTGCACATTGAGTGGATGTTTTCAGAGAATTATCCACAATAACTACAAGATCTTTCTTGAGTGGTAACAGCTAATTTAGACCCAATAATTTTATATGTATAACTGGGATTGGAAAACATAATGTGCATTACTTTGCATTTATCAACATTGAATTTCATTTCCCATTTTGTTGCCCAGTGACCCAGTTTTGAGAGATCCTTTTGTAGCTCTTTTGTAGCTCTTTGCAGTTTTCCTGGGACATAACTATCTTGAGTAGTTTTGCATCATCTGCAAATTTGGCCACCTCATTGTTTTTCCAGATTATTTATGAATATGTTGAATAGGACTGGATACAGTTCAGACCCCTGGGGGACACCACTATTTACCTCTCTCCATTCTGAAAGATGACTATTTATTCCTACCCTTTGTTTCCCATCTTTTAACCAGTTACCAATCCATGAGAGAACTTTCCCTCTTATCCCATGACTGCTTACTTTGCTTAATAGCCTTTGGTAAGGGATCTTGCCAAAGGCTTCTGAAAATCTAAATACACTATATCCACTGGATCCTCCTTGTCCACATGCTTGTTGACCCCCTCAAAGAATTCTAGTAGATTGGTAAGTCATGATTTCCCTTTACAAAAAAAATGTTGACTCTTGCCCAACAAATTATGTTTATCTATGGCGTTGGCTACACTTGCGAGTTACAGCTCAGCCCCGGGCACCCTAGCTCACTCCCCGTCCACACTGGTAAGGCACATAGAGCGCTCTGACTCCGCAGCTACAGCACCTGCTGGTACTCCACCGCGGCGAGTGGAATAACATTTGCTGCACCCCTGCTGGAGTGCTGTGGCACCAGTGTGAACGAGGTGTTGCATTACTGCGCTGTGATCAGCCTCCGGAAACATCCCATAATCCCCTTAAGTCAAGTGGCCACTCTTGTCATTGTTGTGAATTCGGCTGCAGGAATGCGGAAATGCCTTTTCAAAGCTCCATTTCAGAGAAGCCGGTTGCTAATCAGCTCAGAGAAAAAGCAAACATTTGCTGTTTGCTTTGAGTGAGTGAGAAAGAGGCAGGGGGAGAGAAGGGGGATCTGAACTTACAAGATAGCATGCTGATACACTCTCAGCACCCCAAAACCCCACTGTCTCTCCCCCCACATACACACACCCCATCCATTTGAAAAGCACATTGCAGTCACTTGCATGCAGGGATAGCTGCACATAATGCACCGCTCCCAATGCTGCTGCAAGTGTTGCAAATGTGGCCACCCCAGTGAGCTTGAAGCTGTCAGTGTGGACAGACTGCAACGCTTTCCCTACTGCGCTCTACGAAGGCGGGTTTAACTCACAGTGCTCTACATCTGCAAGTGCAGCCATGCCCTAAGTGTCTGACAATTTTGTTCTTTACTATAGTTTCAACCAGTTTGCCCTGTACTGAAATCAGGCTTACCAACCTGTAATTGCCAGGATCATCTCTGGAGCCTTTTTTAAAAATTGGTGTCACATTAGCCGTCCACCAGTCATTTGGTACAGGAGCTGGTTTAAATGATAGGTTACAGACTACAGTTAGTAGTCCTGCAATTTCACATTTGAGTTCTTTCAGAACTCTTGGATGAAATACAATCTGGTCCTGGTGACTTATTACTGTTTAGTTTATCAATTTGTTCCAAAGCCTCCTCTTATGACACCTCAATCTGGGACAGTTCCTCAGTTTTGTCACCTAAAAAGAATGGCTCAGGTTTGGGAAGCTCCCTCACATCTTCAGCTGTGAAGACTGATGCAACGAATTCATTTAGTTTCTCTGCAATGGCCTTATCATCCTTGAGTGCTCCTTTAGCATCTTGATCATCCAGTGGCCCCACTAGTTGTTTAGCAGGCTTTCTGCTTCTGATGTACTTTAAAAAAATTCTTGCTATTACTTTTTGAGTCTTTGGCTAGCTGTTCTTCAAATTCTTTTTTATCTTTTCTAATTACATCTTTACACTTCATTTTCCAGAATTTATGCTCCTTTCTATTTTCCTCATTAGGATTTAACTTCCACTTTTTAAAGGATGCCTTTTTGCCTCTCACTGCTTCTCTTACTTTGTTGTTTAGCCACAGTGGCCCTTTTTTGGTTCTCTTACTATGTTTTTTAATTTGGGGTTACATTTAAGTTGACCCTCTATTATGGCATCTTTAAAAAGTTTCCATGCAGCTTGCAGGGATTTCACTTTTGGTGCTGTACTTTTTAATTTCTGTTTAACTAACCTCCTCATTTTTGTGTAGTTCCCCGTTCTGAAATTAAATGCTATGGGGTGGGTCACTGTGGTGTTTTCCCTGCCACAAGGATATTAAATTTAATTATATTATGGTCACTATTACCAGGCAGTCCAGCTATATTCACCACTTGGACCAGATCCTGTGCTCCACTTAGGACTAAATCAAGAATTGCCTCTCCTCTTGTGGGTTCCAGGACCAGCTGCTCCAAGAAGCAGTCATTTAAGGTGTCAAGAAACTTTATCTCTGCATCCTGTCCTGAGGTGATACGTACCCAGTCAATATGCTGATAGTTGAAATCCCCCATTATTATTGAGTTTTTTATTTTAATAGCCTCTCTAATCTTCCTGAGCATTTCACAGTCACTATCACCATCCTGGTCAGATGGTCGGTAATATATCCCTTCTGCTATATTCTGATTATTCAAGCATGGAATTACTATCCATAGAGATTCTATGGTACCATTTGGTTCATTTAAGATTTTTACTTCATTTGATTCTATGCTTTCTTTTCACATATAGTGCCACTCCCCCACCAGCATGACCTGTTCTGTCCTCCTGATCTATTTTGTATCCTTGTATTACATGTGTCCCATTGATTATCCTCATTCCACCAAGTTTCTGTGATGCCTATTATATCAATATCTTCATTTAATACGAAGCACTCTAGTTCACCCATCTGATTATTTAGACTTCTAGCATTGGTATATAAGCACTTGAAAAACTTGTCACTTTTTAGCTGTCTCCCACTACATGATGTAATTGAATAAGACTTTTTTCATTTGACTATTTTATACTTAGTGGAACAACAGGAGACCTTGAGGGAGACATGCTCTAGAATACCCCATAGCACAATGGCTAGGGCACTCTTGGAGGTGAGACTCAAATTAAAATACTTGCTCCATATCAGGCAAAGGGTAGACTTGACCCTGGGTCTCCCAAATCTTGGGTGAGTGCTTTAACCACAAGGCTTGAAGTTCAGGGGGTCACTACCTCTTCCAGCTATTTTGTGATCAGCACCAAAGTCCCCTTACAATAAGTATGGAATGGGATTACTTAAATACTGCTAAAATAAGTACTTTGTTTAGTCTCTTGCAAGACTAAGCCACCAGTGCTTTAGCCACAGGGCCATTCTTTCTCTCTAAAAATCCCCAGTTACACCTTTTTCAGTTCAATAAAATTAAGGAAATCTGGTCTATTTGCTTTAATAAGAGGGAATTTAGGTACATTCCTGGTAATAAAATCGTTTATAGGTTGACCAAGACAAGAAGGTGAATGATAGACAGACAGATGGGATAGGTTTAAACAGGAGGCTCCAATCTTTATTAATTATGCCCTGGGGAGGGGCAGTATATTGCCTGCCTTAGCTCTCACGTACCAGGCATTTAATTGGTTCTAGTGTGGTTACAGGACTTTTACCACAAACCAAACAACTCCTCAAGGTAGACCCTCTCCTTTCTACTTCACAAACTAAGTTCAGTTGTGAAACCTTCCCCTGCGTCCCAGTAGAAGAGGAGTGGATTGACAGAGGTTACGAGTGAGAGAACCTTTCTCTGCAAAGACTTCAAGTTCCTCCCCCTCTGGAAGCACAAGGTCAACTGCACAATCTCAAGTCTTATTTACCTCTGGGAGCCAGTCTATTTAGCCTTTACCAGCACTAGATGCTAGCCATAAATTGCAGCCAATCAATAATCATAACAGCATTATATGAACTTTGAATCCTATTACATCTGTGGTCAGATGTTGGCTCTGTGTGTGCTGTCCCAGCTTTGTGCAGATAGCAGATCTCAATTAAACTGCCCAATAAATCCACCGACTCGGTTTTTAGCAAAGGCACCCAGCCAGGTTTATTGTTAATGAGGCACACTCTATAGGTCCGCTAACACATGTATGCCTGTTACAATGGACCAGCTCAGTGAATGGCAGGACTTCCCATTCCAGCCCAAGGCCAGACAAAGACACTCCCTCTGAGATACATCTTTATACACCGATAAACAAGTTACATATTGCCCCTCTGACATATTTGGGTGCCCCCCATTGCCTTGTATCTGTTGGGTAAATCAAAACATCTCAGTCCATCATGCTGTTATCCTGGCCTTTTCTTTGGGATGGGTCAGTGTGTTCCTGTTATCTTTGGGGAATGTGCTGGTATCGGGGTGTTCTGGTACTACCCTTCTAGAATCTGTTTGAGTGAGTGCTCTGTGCTTAGTACCTCTTAGGAATGTGTGTTTCTGCAATATCAGCCCTATTCTTGCTCTGTTTTGTGAGCAGGTCCTGCCTAGCTCACAGCCTAACTTTGCTTTAGATCAACAAAGGTTTGACCACTACTTTAGCCCAGGCCTCAGGCCTCATAACAGGCCCCTGCACAAGGGTTTACATTTCAGGCCATCTTCCTATTATAAGATCTAACTAAGCTGTGCTATCAGGAGGCTGCAAGGAAAGCAAAAACCCACCACGGTACATGTCAATTTATCCCAATGGGAAAAATTCCTTCCTGACCCCTAAAATAGGCAAAACAGTCATATGTACAGAATCGTAAGTGGCACAATTCCTAATCTACAATTAAGGGAAGACAAGGCAGGGCAGCTAACCAGGCAAAGGTTTTTGACAAGCCTGGGCTAAGCTCAAATATCAAGGTAGAGCACTTAGCAGCCAATCAGCTGGCCCCAGACCCATTTACGTAGCCAATAGCTAAGCAGAGAATCAAAGCTCCCTTCTCTGCCTTGCATGAATTTGGACTTCTCTCATTCCCTGCTGTCTAGTCAATCACTAAAGGAGTTTTCTCATAGTTAATTTCTTTTCCCATAGTTTGCTCTTAGCCTCTCATTTCCAGTCTTCTCTTTTCTCTCTTTACCTTCTTTGGAAGCAAGGAATCTTTTTAACATCTACATTCTTTCCAAAAGCAATAAAATAAATTTAAGAAGAAAGAAAAGGGAATCTTTCCAAGAGCAGAATATCAGCAGGAATTCCATGCAGGCAGCTGCCAAGTTATAAAATTCAGTTCAGTAAGGATGAGCAATTACCATATATTCATAAGTTCTCCTTTGGCATAATAGATATTTTCTTTTAATAGAAATTCTTTACTGAGAAAGATTAATAGGCTTTCTATTGAACTCACCAGATTCTTTGAAACAGGGTGCTGGTGGAGGGGGAAGATTTTCTGGGCTTACTTGAATCAAGTAATGGAGTAAGTGCAAGAGAATTAATATGCATGAAAATACATTAAATAAAGGTTATAGTCCACGTGCTTGATCTTACATCTATTGAAGTTGGAGACAAGAGTTCTACTGACTTCACTAGGCTCAAGATCAGGTCCTATGTGCTCCTGGGTAGCAAAATGAACTCTTCAGCTTCAAAAAGCTACTGAAGCATAGGAATGTGCCTATTTATAGCTCACCTATGTTTCCCCAAACAAAAATAATAAAACTACGTTAGGGGTGAGTATATACATTTATAATTTAGGGTAAAATATATATTAACGGGACTTAGCTACTATCCCAAAAAAGCAGCATTATAAACCAGGAAACTCAGAGTTGGTATTAAACTTTAAAGAAATCCAAACATGTTAAGGTGTGGAAATTCACAGTTAGGGCACCTAGACAATCTTGACTCTGCCTTGGAATGATGGCATGCAGTAATAGGCACATGGTTATGCTTACTGCATATTAGTGTTTGTGGTCCCAGATTAGATTAAATTGATTTTAAGAACACAGTTGATTTTTTCATATTTTTAAGAGTGTGTTCCCCAAAAGGAATAGAGCCTGGACAGCTAAATTAGTTTGTCCAAAAAAGAAACTTACACAGAGGTTGCATCATTCTGAGATGAGGTTAAAGGTCTGTGACACAAATAGCTAAATTAGTGTCTTCTCATATTAAGTGATCCTTTTGAATTAACAGTATCCAAACACTTATGAAAATATATATAATATAGAAGCCATTTATTTCTCAAACTCCTTTATTTCAGTTGCTCTCTAATTTAGAATACATGTGGAATTATTTTTCACAATATCATTTTGAGCCAAATTATTCTTAGTCACGCCTTCGCTTCTCCATTAATGTCAGCGGAGCAGCAGAATTTGGCACAATGACTCTTCCTTACTGAGAGGATGTGTGTAGATTTTCTTTAAATCTGTAACAGGAAACTAGTCAGGTGAAAAGGCTTTGAGAGAAGCTCCAAACTGAAGCAGAGTGAGAGAGTCCTGCAGCTTTAGGGATAAAACTGTTATCCTTGCTCAATGTTGGACGAACACAACTCTGACGCTATACCATTATCACATGACAATTACTATATCATATACGGTAAAACCTGTACTTATGACCACCTGCTCACTGCAGTTTCTATCTTACATATTAAAATTCTCAGTTCCTATCCCCTCCATTGTAATTCACACTGAATTATGTAGCCAGCTGCATAACATGCTCCTGACCACCTGGTGCCCCACATTGCTGTCTACAAAGAATTTCAAAGATGCTGCTAGGACAGGTGGGAATGGAAAAGTTTTGTGGACCCCCTATTCTCCTTTCCTCACACATGGTCACAAAAATCAAGGTCTTACAACAGATTGAAAAAACATTAGACTAATGTTACCAATACAATTAAGTTTATCCTTAATGTTTTAGTGTGCATTATTGCCAACTCCATATTGTAAAAAGTCTGAGACAAGCTGCTCCAATAATTATTTATTATCCTAATTTAATCCATTAAGCTAACACACACAAAGGCACTCAGCATGAAATGAATGTGCACATGAGGACATAGCGTGTAATAGCTACGGTGCTTTGAATTCACTTATTTCGCAATAGCTTCCTTGTGTAGATAAAATAATTTGAGAGATTATATATAAAATAAAAAGAACAGTGAAACCTGCTAAAATTAACAGCCCTTAGAATTCAACCCCACTTCATAACAATTGGCACAAGAGCCAAGAAATGGCTCATTGCAGCTCTAACTGTAACCTACTCACCCATATCACTTATAATATGGCCTTTCATTATACTGAGGGTTCTCAAACATGTTCTTAATATGGACCACATCTTAAGAGATATTGCTTTATAAACCTCCCTGTCCAGTTTGCACAGGCCACTACCTCTTCCATTCCTGATTGCATTGACCATCTGCCCTTCTGTTTGGGATTGCATAGCATTCCTGTAATAGCAGCTATAATTGTTTACATGGAAAAGTAAAGTATTTTTAGATTTTTGCCACTGTGGTTTAGCATCTGGAAAAAAGGAATAGAATGAAACACCCTGTGTCTGATCCAAAGTCCATTAAGTCATTATAAAGTCTCCCATTGGTCCAACGGGCTTTGAAGAGTAGGGTCAATGGACCACCTTCACTCTAGATGCACTAGTTTGAAGACCAAAGCGTTGCGATGGTAAATGATATTTCCCCCCATTAATTTATCTTAAAAGATTAATACACCTGCTTCTCAGGTCCCTTATACATGGTCTATTTTGTGATCAAGTAATTTTTTTTAAAGTTTGTTGATTAAAATGAGTAAGTTATGTAAAAATAAAATTATCCCCATCCAGGGGATCTCATGGAAGCAGAAATCCCACTGCAGCAAAATGCTTTCATAAGCACTATACAATTCAGGCTATTCAGGTCATGAGAGTAAGAGATTTGGTAGCAATAAAGACAGACATAGCACAGGCTAGATTCAGATGTGGTATGGACACATGCAATCCAGGTTTCTGTCAAGTAGATTTGCTATTGTAAAATAAGTCTGAATCCCAGCAACTCTCCACCAATGTTACAGACTTGGAAGTTTGAGTAGATACTGGCAATTTCAGTGCAATTATCCATCTATACATGTTAGATATGTATATGGCCTCCATCATTGTCGTGTCTGAGTGTCTCTGTAATCTGAATAGAGGTTTTGGGACATGGTCAAATGCCCATCAGGAACTTAGATGAAGCACCAAACTCATTTTCATTATAAATCTAAGCAAGAATTTAGTCTCCAGAGGTGCCAAAATAAAAATAAAAGTAGTGCATTAATCCAGTAACACACTTAGTCCTCAAGATTAATATATATAGAAATAGGAAAAGAGTGTAATTTCCTTGTTATTGTCAATGTAAGTTTGTCCCTTAATGTGATTTATCAGAGTTATGTTTATCTATTTTACCTTTCTATTTCCATATAGAGTATTCTTATCTTGAAATAGAAAGA
This sequence comes from Chrysemys picta bellii, assembly GCF_011386835.1. NCBI lineage: Eukaryota > Metazoa > Chordata > Testudines > Emydidae > Chrysemys > Chrysemys picta. Next base: position 84,512,391 of record NC_088795.1, read on the forward strand.
TCGAATGGAAAGATAGGGATAACTCCCCTAAATCAACATTAAAGTTTTAATATAAACCAACTATGGCAAGGAACATTTTTATTTTTCTGTGCATGACTCGCAGCACAGAAGTAGCAATGAAACAGTTTGGCTGTTAAAAGTATGGCAATATATAGAATCTATCACATCACAAAGAGTAATGAAACCTCAGCAGTTGTAGTATCTAAACAGTCAAAGTGATATAGAATCATTTATAGAAGTTTGACTCTGAATTTCCTAATTTTTTTCCTGCATTTCAATCAGACCATGAACATTTACTTTAATGCATAGGTTTAGTATTTAGTTTTCTTCTTTTGAAGTAAAAAATTCTTCCCGTTTCCTAGACTAATTAAACTGGCAACATCACTAACAAAATAAAATTAAAGGAAGGGGGAACATCTTTTTAATAGGTTCCAATTCTCTCATATGATGATGGCTGTCATTTCATAATGAAAGAATGTTGGTTTTAGGGTTTGTGAATAAGTACATTGCTGTAGGGTCCAATTTATGACTTACACGACCTACTTAGAGACAGCAGACCTGTTGTTGCTTCTGGAGAAGGAGATATACTCAATATAATTGAAGCTTCAACTTACATGGTACTTTGTTTCTTGATCAAACCAGGAGTTATTTTCAACAAGCTTCAAACACTCCCCCCCACATCTTTTCCTGTTCTTCATCACCAATTAGTTCCTTCATCTCTCATTGACTTCCATGGGAGCTGAAGGAAAAGAACTGAGGACTGAATCTAGCTGTGTGTGTTTAATGCTGTACTGGCAGCCTGGAAGCCATTACCTTAAAGAAATGCCATTTCATTACTTTTATCTATTTTGCACTTAAAATACAAGTACACTGGGGGAAAAGAATCTACCTTGAGCATTTGGTTCTGTGGTTGCCTAAGAAAATTTGTAGCTGATTTTATGTTAATTTAACTTTTTTGTTTATGTAATAGGGATGCCTGTGGGGGAAAATGCAACAAAAGGAAAGTATAAAGAAAATAAAAGGGGTTATAATGTTAGATTGAGATGAACTAAAGTTTTAGGTCCTTGTGCTGTAGTTGTGGAAATGAATATGCAACTTTCTGACAGTGATATTTCCTCTTTACTATGTATTAAAAACATGTGATTTCTTTGGTATCATTGAAGATTGTGACAATGAAGTAAAATGAACTTTGACAAAGTTTCGAATGTGCCTGGTGTGATGCATCCAAGGGGTACACCAGGTTGTGAGGCACCTCGCTACCACCTTCCCTTTGCATGAGGAAACCATTTCTGTGCCTGCCATGGTCAGTGCCCCAACTCTACCAACTATAGGCAACACAAGCACTCCCCTCTAGACCTTGAAAGCCCTGCTATTACTTTACATGTTAGTGGTTGACAAACTCCAACCCTTGAGCCATCAGACCAGCCTCTGGACAACTGGACATTTGCAGTATTCATTGCTTCCAAAGAAACGGTACCCAACAGCTTACCAATTCTACCTCAGATCACTGCTGTGCTTAACACCCAGAACTTATATATTTTTATAGTAAAATCAAATGTAAATTTATTTAACAAAGCACAGAAATTCAAGTACAGTAGTAGGAAGTAAAAGTTTGGAAACAAATGGTTATACATAAAGTCATAACACACATTCTAGAGCCTAGACTTAATAAAAAAAGATACTGTCATGTCTCGTAGAGTATTTATTACTCACCCAAAATCTTTGCTGCATTTTACAGCCAAGCTTGGCTGTGACCCTCCTTTTATAAGGCTTGGTCCACACTGGGACGGGGGATCGATCTAGGAAACGCAACTTCAGCTATGAGAATAGCGTAGCTGAAGTCGACGTTTCCTAGATCGAACTAAGTTTACTTACTGCTCGTCCATGCGGCGCAGGCAAGCTCCCCAGTCGACAGCGCTTCCTCCTCTCGGCGAGCAGGAGTTCCGCAGTCGACGGGGGAGCGCTTCTGGGATCGATTTATCGCGTCCAGATAAGACGCGATAAATCAATCCCAGAAGATCGATCTCTACCCGCCGAATCAGGCGGGTAGTGTGGACCTAGCCTAAGATAAGAACACTGTCAGTTTGCCTGCCAGGCAAAGGATTCTATGTGTTTCTTTGCAGCCCAAGATAGACCAGAACAATCTTTGTTTTTTATTCATAAACAGAACACCTGTTTATTTCATCCTGTAAATTTCATATCTGGTAGATTTTGCAATCTTTCATTCTGCCCTGCTCTGTATGCAAATAGGCATATATTATGAGGCACTCTACACAAATGACCAGTCAGGGAGACTGGTATTTTCTACCGCCTGCCTTAAAGGAACATTTCTGTGGTATGTCACCTCCTGGTGACCTGTCTTAACTCCAAGACCTTAAGAATATATTTTTATATAGATACATAACTCATTAAACATTATCTCTACATACATTTTGCAATGATCATGACCATCAGTGTGCTACTGGCTTTCAGTAGAGACCTCATATGCCACCCTAGAGTGAACTATTATGCATATATCCAACCCAGAGGATCCCTGTAAAATTATATTCATCTCCTGTGCCCTCAGCCAGTTACATCAAGGGGTCATATCGGGACACTAGAAAACTTTCAAACTCTACAAAAATCTGTCATTTTTAATTTTATTTATTAAACCATCCATCCATTCTGCTTGAAAACTTTACCTTTCTTTCACAGTGCCCTGCACTGTAACTGTTTGCAAAATCAATAGCAAGCCTACAATAATCACTGTGAGTATGAGTGCTTTGGAGGAGAACATATTTTGATAAGCCAATGGTGCTCCAGTGCCAACCTTCCAAGTGGTTATGATAAACAAATGATATTAAAGATTATTGAAAATGCACTGACAACGTCCTTTTAAAATGAGCTGACTTTGCTGTCAGTCCAGTGCAAAGGAAATTAAATCAGTTGCAGTGCCCAATTGACTTTGCTGTCATGGCAGCTTATGATGGTGTCCAAACTGCCCAATGTGTCTAGAGCCTGCTGAACTTTTCAACCAAAACAATTATATTTCTTCTTTCCTATTTTATCCTTTATTTTCCAACATAAAGCTATGTGACCTTTTCTGTCAGAGCAATTTACTGAAAATGGCAATATGAAAAGTGCCTGGCCACTACAGAACCTTCAGATCAAGAATATAATAATTTTCATCCTTTTCTTCTTGTTTTCTAAGTTAAATCTATGTGGCGTTCCTGTCCGCCTAGTGAAACAAAAATTAAATCAGTGCCCAACTGCTGAAACACTAAAGAAATATCAGGGACAATACAAACGCAATGATTTCACTTTTGTTTTTATAACTTAAAGATAATGGACTTTGCTATGGTAGTTTATCAGATTAAATTGCACTGCATGGAGTTTTGAGAACTGTGATGCTTGTGGGTTGTTTCTGCACTGGTTTGGCCCATTTTCAGTGGCAGAGTGCACAAGACTTGTCAGAAGCAACAGAGGGTCCTGTGGCACCTTTAAGACTAACAGAAGTATTGGAGCATAAGCTTTTGTACGTGAATGCCCACTTCATCAGACACAAGTAATGGAAATGTCCAGAGGCAGGTATAAATCAGTATGGAGATAACGAGGTTAGTTCAATCAGGAAGAGTGAGGTGCTCTGCTAGCAGTTGAGGTGTGAACACCAAGGGAGGAGAAACTGTTTCTGTAGTTGGATAGCCATTCACAGTCTTTGTTTAATCCTGATCTGATGGTGTCAAATTTGCAAATGAACTGGAGTTCAGCAGTTTCTCTTTGGACTCTGGTCCTGAAGTTTTTTTGCTGTAAGATGGTTATCTTTACATCTGCTATTGTGTGGCCAGGGAGGTTGAAGTGTTCTCCTATAGGTTTTTGTATATTGCCATTCCTGATATCTGACTTGTGTCCATTTATCCTCTTGCATAGTGACTGTCCAGTTTGGCCGATGTACATAGCAGAGGGGCATTGCTGGCACATGATGGCATATATAACATTGGTGGACGTGCAGGTGAATGAGCCGGTGATGTTGTAGCTGACCTGGTTAGGTCCTGTGATGGTGTTGCTGGTGTAGATATGTGGGAAGAGTTGGCATCGAGGTTTGTTGCATGGGTTGGTTCCTGAGTTAGAGTTGTTATGGTGTGGTGCGTGGTTGCCGGTGAGAATATGCTTAAGGTTGGCGGGTTGTCTGTGGGTGAGGACTGGCCTGCCTCCCTAGGTCTGTGAAAGTGAGGGATCATTGTCCAGGATGGGTTGTAGATCACTGATGATGTGTTGGAGAGGTTTAAGCTGAGGACTGTAGGTGATGGCCAGTGGAGTTCTGTTGGTTTCTTTTTTGGGCCTGTCTTGTAGCAGGAGGCTTCTGGGTACACGTCTGGCTCTGTTGATTTGTTTCTTTATTTCCTTGTGTGGGTATCATAGTTTTGAGAATGCTTGGTGAAGATCTTGTAGGTGTTGGTCTCTGTCTGAGGGGTTGGAGCAGATGCGGTTGTACCTCAGCACTTGGCTGTAGACGATGGATCATGTGGTGTGTCCGGGGTGTAAGCTGGAGGCATGAAGGTAGGCATAGCGGTCGGTGGGTTTTTGGTATAGGGTGGTGTTAACGTGGACATCGCTTATTTGTACTGTGGTGTCTAGGAAGTGGACCTCCCATGTAGATTGGTCCAGGCTGAGGTTGGTAGTGGGGTGGAAGCTGTTGAAATCATGGTGGTAAGTTCTGATCCCTGATGAACCATTCCCCACCTTGCAGCTGGGTGACACCCCATCTTCCATACCCTCTGTCCAGCCCCCTAGTACAGGCACCTTGATATACCCCTCTCACAGAACTGGGTGACTCCCCTTCTGTCATGCCACCCATATTGGCCCTACAGCCTTTAATCTCTTCCCCCACTGCATCCCCACCCACTTCTGTCCCCCCCTCCAACACTTTCTCCTATCCCCCACGCTTAACCCCAGGACACCAAACTCCTTTACCCTCTCCCCACTATAGGTCATGTGTGGGGGTTGTTCCTCCCCCAGACTCCTCAGCCCCATCCGGCTCCAGCATTTCTGCCGCCCCAAGCAAAAAAAAAAAAAAAAAAAGCCACGATCGCGATCGGCGGTGACAATTGGAAAAAAAAAGCCATGATCGGCTGCGTCAGTTCAGCAGCAGGTCCTTTGCTCCTAGAGGGAGTGAGGGACCTGCTGCCCCCGAATTGCCGCAGGTGCCGCCCCTCTCCCTTAGCCACCCCAAGCACCTGCTTGTTAAGCTGGTGCCTGGAGCCAGCCCTGTCCTTCCCCCACCGCCCTTCTGCATCCCCACAACTCTCCTCCAGCCCACCCAGAGCCCCCATTACATCTGCAGGTCCCCTGATCTTCCCACTTCACCTCCAGTCCTCTAAGTCCCTCCCTTTACACTCTGCCCTCCATGGGCCATGTGGGGGCCTGTGTGTTTTTAGGGGGTGTGACATTGCACTCCATTAATGCTTTATAGAAATATGCTTAAGAGTAAATATGACATAACTAGAATATGTTTTATGCTAGATACACCATGTAACATATCTTTGCAAAGGTTATAGCCTCTCCACCCCCAAAGGATACCTGAAAGAAACAGGAACAAAGAACAGTAACCACAGGGATGTGAGTGATTGCTGGACCCAGACTAGAAGGAGGCTAGTCTGTAAAAGACGCTTACTGGAACATCTCTGAGGGTGAGATTTCATCTGTAATCACTTTATTACTGTATTACGCTTAGACTTGCGTGTTTTATTTTATTTTGCTTGGTAATTCACTTTGTTCTGTCTGTTATTACTTGGAACCACTTAAATCCTACTTTTTGTATTTAATAAAATCACTTTTTACTTATCAATTAACCCAGAGTATGTATTAATACCCGGGGGAGGAGGGAAGGAGCAAACAGCTGTACATATCTCTCTATCAGTGTTATAGAGGGCGAATAATTTATGAGTTTACTCTGTATAAGATATACAGGTAAAACGGATTTATTTGGGGTTTGGACTCTATAGGGAGTTGGGTACCTGAGTGTTGGAGACAGGAATACTTCTTAAGCTGTTTTCAGTTAAACCTGCAGCTTTCTGGGGACATGGTTCAGACTTGGGTCTGGGTTTGTAGCAGGCAAGCATGTCTGGCTCAAACAAGGCAAGGCACTGAAGTCCCAAGCTGCCAGGGAAAACGGGCTTAAAGGTAGTCTCAGCACATCAGGTGTGAGTTCCCAAGGGGGTTTCTATGATCCAACCCATCACAGGGGATGTCTCAGTTCACCACACCTTCCCTTGATTGCCAGTGGGGGCATTCCCCAGCTGTTCACATCTGGCTGGAGTGTCTGAAATCTTAGCTCCGAGCCTCCCCCGCCCCGTTTCCCTGCAGGGATTAGAGGGCATCTAGTCCAGGTCATCTTGAGAGGAAGCTACTGTGAGTCCAAGGCTTGGCAGTGTTTCAGACTGGGCAGAGTCAATGCTGCTGTTTCTTCTTGTAAGTTCATCTTTCCTGGTATTATGGTCAGCCCCTTCCCCCCCCCCCCAGCACAGAGCCCTTTTAAATAGGGCCAGCTATGTTCTCAGACTAAGAAGCTCTAGCACCACTAATCGTATTTGTATCATCCCCCCATTGGCTCCTAATCAGAAATCTCATTGACTTTGGCCCACCTCCAGGGACCAATATCCCCAGATTGGGGTCTTGATGTCTCTTAGTGTTAGTCCTTCAACGAAGTTTCAAATACCTTTCCCTGGCAGGGAATGTAGTACCATGGATTGTCTTTGAGCACATCCAGGCATGTGTAGTCACAGTGTCTAATATTTCCACACATGGTACAAGACTGAGTCAAATTGTGAGCTCTGACATAACCCACCAAGTATCTAATGTACCAAGAAAATATTGAATTTTAAACAAAATTTATTCTTGCATTGCTGACAGTGCACCACAATAAAAACACAAAGGTTGGCAGTACCGAGTGGGCCTTCCTGCTCAACATTTCCAAGAAATTTCAAACAAAAAGAAAAGGTTTCTTTACAGTAACTATGGTTAGTTGAGACCATTGCCTCTATGTATTATTCACGGTAGAGCAACAAGGTGGGTGAAGTAATATCTTTTATTGGTAATATCTCACTTCTGCTAGTGAGAGAGACAGGCTTAGAGCTGTTCTTCAAGTCAGTGTCACAGTTAAATATAAGATGGAACAGATAAAGAGTTATCATGTGTTGCAAGAGACAATTCAAGATGAAGGGGCAGTTAACACCCTGTGCAGTTGTAGGACAAAGGATGGTTAGTGGGTTACAGGGAGTTGTAATGAGCCATAAATCCAGTGTCTTTATGAAGTTCACGCTTTTTAGTGATTTTGGTTGTTTTCATGTTTGTAGGCTATGCAGTTGAACTTTTGGGAACCATCTAGAGAAGCAGTGTGGGTCAGGATGAAAAGTCACCCCTCACAGTGCTGAATGGTTGGAGGCAAGGTTAACAAAATCATCCAGGTTTTCCCCTCTGCGTTAGTCCCTAGTGCTGAAGTCCAGACTCCTTAAGAGATTAGAATTCAAAGGGAGAGGGTGGGTAGTATGAATATGATGAGGCAACACCCAAAGAATTACACTTACAGATAAATAACCTTACTTTCTACTTCAAGATGGCCTCTGCACATTCTTATTTGTGGGAGTCTTGTAAGCAGTACAACCTGCAGGTCGATGAGCTGAAGAATTCTAATGAAACAAGGCTTGCAGAATTGCTTTGTGATGGAGAGCATAAGATAGAGATGCCCAGCCAAGAGAGAAGTGCTGGGTTAAAATGTGAATACATCTCCCAGTAGCAGCCCTGCAGATTTCTCGGATGGAAAGATTATGGAGAAAGGCCATGGATATCATTATATCCCTGTTGAAATAATGCCTTCAGGCACTGACATCAAAGCTGTAGGATAACAGGGCAGATCTTTTGCTTGTCCAGCTTGAGGTGCAACATTGTATTATTGTGTTTGAGCACTTGTACAATGAGGCCTTTGAGTAAAGGAGAAAAATCCATTAGAGCCCATATGAGGGCTGGCAGCTCTAGCCCATTTACTTGGATTTTTGCTTCTAAACTCTAGGTTCTCAGATATGAACTCCCACTTCCAGAGGTCGGCATCTGTGATGAATACAGCTGAAGCAGAGCTGCAGGACTGAAAGAGAATCCCTTCAGATTGTTGCCCTGTAATTCCCACTAGTGACGATTTGGAATTCTGAGCACATAGTCAAAAGTACATTCGTATTCTCTACATTTCCATTTAGGGTGCAATTTGCTTCCACTCAATGTTGTGATGGTCCAATTTGCATATAGTATCAGATTTGTGAAGGAGGCCTTGAGGCAGCAGAGGAAAAAGAGCTAAACAAATGTATTGTGGCAGTCCTGCTTTCATGCCACCATGGTGTCTCTTTTCATATTAGGATGTCATCACCATGAGAGAAGTTTAGGTGACACCAAACGGCTGCAAGGCAAACATCTGAATTGGAACGTATTGACAGTCAGATGAAAGAATGAGTTGTCACTTGCATACGTTAACACATTGTAAAAAACCCTGACATATTTTTAAAAATCCTAAATAAAAAAATATAATTAAAATACCTTCTCCATTGCAATGAAATGATCTAGACTTAATTTATTACCATTGGATGGGCAATCAATTTTTTAAAACTATGAATTTCAAATGATGTTTTCCTCTTAATAGAAACAATTGTTTGATTGACATGAAGTAAAATAACTGCAAAATTACAAATAATTGAAATTAAAAGTTAACAAAAAAACTTCACTTGCACAGACCTGGGTTTAGTGATACGTGTTTACCATACAAGTATTGCTGGCATAAAACATAAGCAGTACAGGGTGCTACTGTGTAGTACCCTGCATTCTGTATACCACTTTAGGTACTAAAGTTGACATCAGCCATATCAGGAGTAGCACATAACCTGGGTCTTGGCAGATCAGTAGTGATGGAATTATACAAATATTTTATTTCAAAATGTGTTATAGCAATTTTTTAAGTTTGCATATAGTTTGAACATTGTGGCTGAATGATTTTGAAACTAAACAGATTAATTTCTCTCAGCTTCTATATTACAGTGAAAATCAGAAGTGGCCATTACAACAATGGATGAGTTCCTACTTCCTTTTTACCTCTCTTTCTAACATAAGCTTCTTTGACACAGAAGTTTTCCATATTAGGTCTCAGACAACAGATGAAGATATCTTGAAACTGTAACTGAAATTGGTTGAAGCATTTTTGAACGATGGAAGTCTACATAAATGAACTTAACTTCTTTTTCCCCACTTGGTTGTTTCCAAAACACTGTATAAATGAAACTTCAAACTTATCTTGTTTTGTAGATCTTGTTGAGACTTGGGCCAGATTTTCAGCTGGTGTAAATCAATGTAGCTTTTATTGTAGTCTTGTTGACTTCTAGCTGACTTCAATGGAGCTATGACAGTTGACACCAACTGAGGTTCTATCCCAAAATTATGTTCTAGTCTCAACAGTGTCCACGTAAAATGGCACATTCTTACCCAATAGATCTATCCACTGTGCATATTCAGGGATACACTTGCTTATTTTAACAAAAATAAGTGTTTAATGATTTTTGCTCCTGTACACACTGCAGAGCCACCAGTGGTAAGACTCAATGAGCTAAGTTATTTTTCTTAATCACCATCAACAGAAATTGTTTGTAAAATTGCAGGTTAAGTCTGTGAAACATTGATGAAAGTAATATAGTAAATAAAGTAAAATAGGCAAGACCACTTGCCTCCTTCTTCCATCTGAACTAGATTATAGGCTCTGTGAAAGTCCAGATTGCTGATGACCCTGGCAGAGTGCAGTCTTTGAAAGAGCTCATTAATAAAGGGCAATGGTCCTGAGTAGTAACCATATTTAATGCCTGGTAGTTCACATTAAGTACTGGAGAGAGGAGAAAAATGCCAACCCACCTCAGACCCCTGTGTTGGGGCTGGAGTTTGCCATTTCCTGAGCAGAAATATAGACTGGACTTTTCCAGGGCAGCTTGATGGGAAGTATCCCAGTTCAATGCAATACAGGCATAGGCCTGATACTGTAAGCCAGTTTTAATCTGTGTTGGAGAGACACAGCTAAGCTTGACAAAGCTGCATGGATTCCAGTTGGATGAGGACACCAGGTGCTGTCAGACAGGACCTGGCAAGACCAGTGAGGGTTGGGACTGCCTGATGGAATACTGCCCAGAAAGAAAGTCAATCTTAATACTGAGCTCAATCACGGCATCCAGGCCAGCCGGTGGCTCTATGCATGCAGGTTCATCTTTGGTCTCATCTTCGAGGCCAGATTGGAAGAGGTAGCACTGCAGAGCCTCACTCCATGTGGTATCAGCTACCAAATGCTGAAACTCTGCAGCATAATTAGAACTGTCCAGAGTTTCTGTGGCAAGGTCTGGAGTGCAGCCTTGGCTGTGAACATGGCTCAGGTCATCAACAAATAGTTCCATGATGACTTCAACAAAGTCCTCAAACTGGTTCAGGAGAGGGCTAGAATTTCCAGGAGTATGGAGGACCAAGCCAATGACTCCTTGGTCAGCAGGCTAATGGTAAGTCCCACCAGCGGAGTATCATCGCCTAGGCCAACAAGGCCTAGGCCTAGGGCGGCAAATTTTCAGGGGCAGCAAATTTAAAATAGCAGTCCAGCATTTTTGTACTTGCAGCATTGCACGCCGCGATTCTACCAATCATGATAGCGCGTATTGAAACCACCAATGACGGCGTGACGGAGACGCCATTTAGTAAGCAACATACTCAGGACTGGAGTCATGACAATCCTAAGCGTTAATTAACAGTATGACTGGAAGGAAGAAATTAAGCGGTGCTCAGTTAAAAAAAAATGCTATACAGAAGAAAGAAAGGGAAAATGAAATGATAGCAAAAGTGTGCAAAATTGATTCCTTTGTTGTATCAGTTAGTGCCGACAGTGAGACAGAAAAAAAAAGTTGAAAGAAGTAGTGAAGTAAAAAGTGAAAATATTGATGTGTATAAAGTACATATTAAAACCAATGAAGAAATTCCAGCTGCGGTTAGTGTTGAAGAAAATGTTCCAAATACTAGTGTACACCAGGAATCATGTTGATCTGGATATCTTTGACAATATTGCAGAGATTTGCAAATCACATCAATCAGAAATTCAATCTGACATTGGAATATCTACCATAAGTGACGATCCGGCCCAATGGATATTGAATGATGCTACAATTGAGTATTTATCAATGCATAGTATTAAACAAAATATCGATAGTGATTTTACTAACTCAAAAAGGCAATATACTGATAAAAGATGTGTTCTAACAAAAAATGTGTTTGAACGACATCTTTTAAATGGTGAAGTAAAGCCACGGCAATATCTTGTATATTCAGAGAGCAAAGGAGCTGTGTTTTGTGCCCCGTGTTGATTATTTGAAGGGATCTCTAGTCTGGCGACGAGTGGATACCATGACTGGAAAAACATATCAACTCGACTACGTGAACATGAAAATTCAACTGAACATAAAACGTGTGTACTGACAATGGTGAGGAGAGGCGAGATATCCGGAAGAATTGGTATGAATTTAAAATTTCAAATGGAAAAAGACATTATGTATTGGAGAAATGTGTTGAAAAGGATTGTAGCAGTGGTAAAGAAACTTTCAAGCAGAGGACTTGCATTTAGAGGTAAAGTGGAAAAATTTGGATCACCTTATAATAGCAATTACATGATGGCCCTTGAGTTTGTCGCAGAATTTGACCCATTTTTAGCAAGTCACATTGCACGTTATGGAAATGAAGGTCGAGGTAACGTATCTTATCTATCATCCTATACATGTAATGAATTTATAAAACTGATGGCTTCAGATGTGATGTCAATTATTATTAAAGAAGTAAAAGAAGCCAAATATTTCTCGATAAGCGTTGACTCAACTCCCGACATATCTCATGTTGATCAATTGGCTTTTATACTGAGATATGTAAACGATGATGGCATACCAGTAGAGAGGTTTCTTTGTTTTTTACCAAATACTGGCCACAAATCAGAACAGTTAGCTGATGCTGTACTTTCAACTTTGAATTGTTATGGATTAGATATCGCAAACTGCTGTGGCCAGTCATACAACAATGCCACTAACATGTCTGCTGTATATAGCGGGTTGCAAGCAAGAATTAAGAATATAAATCCTTATGCTGTGTATGTCCCTTGTTCTGCGCATTCTTTAAATCTGGGTTGGAGTATGTGCAGCAGAAAGTTGTCAAGAAGCATGTTCATTTTTCTCAACTGTCCAACATCTTTATTCATTTTTTTCTGCTTCTACTCACCGGTGGGAGATTTTACTATCTAATTTGAAGCCAGGCAGTAAAGTAATAAAAAGACTTTCTGAGACTTGCTGGTCATCTCGAGTGGAAGCTTGTCATTATTTGAGTGAAAACTGTAATGCTATAATTAAAGCCTTAGAAACAATGAAGGAAGATTCTACTGAGAAACCTGTTACATGTAATGAAGCTGCAGGCCTGCAGCGAAAACTCGATCGACTTGAGGCAGCTTTTATGGCTGTATTTTGGAGCTCATTCTTGGAAAGATTTCATATAACTAGCCAAAAACTGCAAAATGTTTATATTGATATACAGACAGTTGTAGAACTCTACAACTCACTAATAGGATACATTAACTCTACACGGGACTTGTTTGATATGTACGAAGAGAAAGCCAAAGAAAAATCTGAAATTGAAGACTATGAATTTGACACAAAGCGAAAAAGAAAGCATAAACTGCAAGCTGAAGGGACACACGAAGTTGAAGTGGAAATGTGTGGTAGAGATAAATTTAAAGTAGATACCTTTTTAACAATACTAGACCTTGTATGTTCCAAATTGAAATGCAGAAGTAATGCGTATCAAGAAATTTATAGCAGATTTCAGTTTCTCTCTAACATTATCAATACTTCAACAGCAGATATAACAGTTCATGCTAAAAAATTACAGCTATGCTACCAAGGAGATTTAGAAGAATCATTTGTGAATGAGTGTCTACATTTTCGATCTTATTTGGAAGGTGTCGAAATTCCTGAAAATGAAAAGAAGTCAATTATAAGATATTGCAGCCTTCTTCAAAATCGAAACATTCATTCAGTATATCCAAATCTTGATATTGCCTTCAGAATATTCATTTGCACACCTGCTACAAACTATTCAGCGGAACGATCATTTTCGGCTTTAAAAACTACTTAAAAACATCAGTGAAGAAAAATTAAACTCCCTTTCTCTCCTGACAATTGAAAAGGATCTAGCAACTTCTCTGGATTATACAGAATTAATTAATATGTTTGCCGCTCAAAGATGTAGGCGTAAACAAATGTAATTACTTACCACTCAAATACTTTTATTTCTTTCATTGCATCTACATAAAATAAAAAAATAAATATTTGATATACACCGGACCCCCGCTTGAACGTGGAGTTTTGAATCCATGTGTGCGGTCCCACGCGGTAACCGAAATCGTGCTATACAGACTAAAACTAAAAAAACTAAAACAAGTTCATATGGGGTCAGCCGCCGGGGGCAGCAATTATTTCAGGGCCTAGGGGTGGCAAAATCATTAATCCGCCACTGAGTCCCACCCGGGACTGGTCAGTGAGGGAAAACTGCTGGTGCAGCAGGAATAGGTGCTCACACTGATTTCATAAAACTGCAGAGCTGACTGCAGTCAGAATCAAACTTATTTGTTAGGAGAATTGTAGGTTCCAAAGAGGGAGGAGTCACAGGTGAAGAAGCCTGAGCCTGCAATATGTCATTCTGCATCTGTAGGGCATTTACCTGCATCTGTAGGTTCTGTAGGGCACCCACTAACTCCATCAGGATGATGCTAGCCTTAGTGGGATCCATTCCAGTAATCAACCTTCTCCTGTCCCTTTCTTTACCTTCTTGTTTGTTTGGGCTGTTCAAACTGTCATGGACTGGGGCATGAGTGGTCAGTCCTAATGCTCAGAGCAGTGACAGTCAGTCCTAGTGGTTGGAGCTGAAGTCAAGAGCCAGAAGCCAGAATCAGTAAAACATGAGTCAGAAACTGAGTCAGGCAGAAGCAAGGCTGGGAACAAGATAGGCACAGGAGCAATGGCTGCTGTGGGCATAAGTATTGAGCAGCCACTAGCCAAGTGCTACTGCTAGGTTAAACAGCAGCCTTGGAAATGCCAGTCAGTCAATCTGTCCGATTAGGTATTTCAGGTGTGATTAGCTAGCTGATCCCAGGTCCAGCTACAGGCCCTTCATTCCTGTCTCCATTCCCTTATGAGTGCTGTAAATGTAATGTTGTCCTGATATGTCTATTAACAAAATATAACAGATAGTCCATCCATTTGACTTATTAGACGTAGTCCACAAGTTCCACAAGCTCATAACTGTCTTTCATTTGCTGTTTCCATTTCTCACAGTAATCTTTATGGTCTCCTGGTGTACATACAGAGTTCATAGGTAAACCAAAGACAATGTCAATGGGCAAAAGGGGTGAATTCCACTTAATAAATAGAAGGGTGAGAACCTTGGAGCTTAATTTTGTGTACAGTTATAGGCATAGATGACCTTATTAAGGGAGCCCTTCCATTTTTACTTTTGTTCCTCTAGCAAAGTTCTGAATGTAGCTCTCTGAGCTTGGTTCAGCCTTTCTATGTCCCCCTTGCCCTGTGGATAACATAAGGTTGTGTAAAATGTTTCAGTTTTACAGTAGTAGTGTAACCTTCTAAATAAATTATTTGCAAATTCTGCCCCTTGGTCATGATGAATCTGTTTGGGGAATCAAATTTTAAAACAAAGTCATTGAAGATCTTGTCTGCCACAGTCTTGCCTGACTTCTTGGTGATAAGGGAGGTTTGGGAAAAGGAGATGAAATAAGTCTATCGATACACGTGCAAATGGTTCTATTGTAACTATGTTAATTAGCGAAGCTGGTGACGTTTTTTTGCTTGATGCATGTACAGACTAACAACAATGTCCAATGTTGCACTTCATCTTTGGCCAATAAAACTGATCTCATGCCAGACTGATTACTTGCTTTGCTCCTAAGTGTCCCATCTCTTCTGGTGACATATCTGATTAAAACAAAACAACTTTTTGCTGCAGTTTCACTGCAAGTCATCGGAAGTGCCCAGAGATTCAAAATCTCTTTGGTGCTCATCATTTAGCTGGTATCCAAATCATCCTACCCAAATGAAGTTCTTCTAGCTCTCTCCCAGCCATTGTATTTGCAAATAATTAAATCTTCCTTGGCAACTTTTCCTGGAGCAGTCTGCAGCAGCTGAAGATAGGTAGGTTTGTCTTTTGGAGAGATGGGATAATTGCAATTCAGCCTCTCCTGCCTGTACATCCCAACTGTTACACTCCCAGGCCAGGGACAGTTTTAAACTTAGTGTCAAAAATACAAACACATATAGCTTGCACAAGTCCCATTGCTGCTTAGTCTTTTCAAAGGACACACAACCAGATCTGTCCTCTTTGGCCCCTCAACAGACCTTCAATTCTTAAAGGAACAGGGCACAGGTTAATTTAGCTCAGACATTTCCTTAGGAGTGCTACACTTGGAACTTCCCTCCCTAAAGATCCCTCTTCTTTTGCTTCCCTGACAAGTAATGATCATCCAGCTTGGCATTAGTTGCCTTCTGGCAGCTGACATGGTGAGCGTGATATAAGACCTCTGGACCTAGCCCTTTTCCCAGAAGGTGGTTTAAGGTAAGAAATAATTGTGGGGCAGATTAGGATGAGAATAGGTCCAGTGTGAAGGGAAGAGGAATGGATGTTCAATGTGGTAGATATTTATAGTGAGGTATCATGAATATTTAAATTAATTTGTCATTGAGCGCCTCTGAACTCAAATATGATCTGAACCACCATTTACTGTCCATCTCTAATTTAAGTATTTTTTCTTTTCCTCCTGACACCAGAGGCTACGTTAAATGTGTGGTGTTTTTTGTTGTTTTTTTGTTATTTATGGATACATTCTGCTATTTTTAAAATTTCAAATAGACAATTGAAACCTTACAAAAATCACTGGGACAGGTGTTAATCACTGCTCAGAAATAGCTGAGAGAAGTTGTTTGGCAGTTTCCCAAGCAGAATTGAAGACAGACATCATGTGGTGGCCAAATGAATGTTTTGACATCAACCATTGGCTCACTTTGGAAACAGCTGAGAAGAAGCCAAAGGCTTTGGCTACACTTGGCTGTTTCCAGTATGACCTGAAGGATGATGCAAAGCAAATGTAGAACTTCCTTTGAAAAGTCAATTGTGATTTTTTTAAAGCGAAACACATTTTGCTAGCAACACAGCCATCAATATAAGCCTGTGGCCTCTTTTTGCAATTTATTGGTGAGCATTTTTGTGCTGTAAAATCTATTTTTCCAAGATTGGTACATAGTAGATAAAACACTTAACACCATGGACCTTTAAAAGAATGTTCCTTGGAGATTGAAACTTCAAAGTCCTTCACTGTGAACTGGAGTTTGGTCTTGCAAGATCAGGCTCTAAGACTAAGTTCTTTTGTACTGCAACTTCCTTTATATTTTGTGCAGAGCATGTTTGTGAAGATCAATAAATCATAATGAAATTCTTGAATTTAAAATGGCCTCCTGGAAAAGTACTTAGGGCACCATACATCATAATACAACAAAATGCATTAACATATCAAAATAAAAAAAATAGCTTCTAAAAGTTTAACAAACTAAAACAGAAAAAGGTTTTATTTTTAAAGGTGGAGACGGGCAAAACAAATTAGGGCCAAAAGTGGCCAAACCAGAAAACAGCTTTAAGTGCTTGTGTAGACATGAAAATTACAATAGTATAAAACAAAACATTTACAAGATTTCAAACCTGTAGGTTTCAAGGACAATTAAGAACATGACCATAGTTTTTATTCTGCAGCTAAATCTTGATCTTGAACAAGGAATCAAAAAGTTCAGTGACAAGCAATTAAAGGTTGACAGATTAATACATTACAGGCTGATTTTCAGTGTAGGCAAAGAACCATACATGCACATGCATTGCTATTAGGATTTGCATGCACAGCATTATTTTTTACTAGTGAACTTTTCCTCTATGAATTCTCACCTGCTCATCCAGGCACTGGAATGACCTGAACATGCAAATATTAATACAGCACAAGTGCACAGGCAGCTGTAAGTATTTGTACAGTTGCATGTGCAGAAATGGTGGTTGGGTTGTGAAAGGGCTGTAAGGAGTAAAAAAAAATTATATTATACAGACCCAACGTTCAATGCACCTAAGTCTTTTTGCAGCTCTTATTGGTGTTATGTTTGTCCCTCATCTCATCATATCCATTAGTGCCTGTCAGTCTCTCTGTAGTTTACTCTGTAAGTGTCCATGTATGGACTTCTGCTGTGTGTGTAAACTCAGTCACTTTTTCCTGTTGTAGTGTAAACAGTTTGCTCTGAGCAAATATTTTTAAACCAATTATTTGATTGATTTTGATTTTCTATGTATAGAACAGGCAGATAGCAATTTTCTCTTGTTCACATATTCTATTTGTGATTGGACGTACAAGTCACATGATATTGTTTTTGTTTTGTGATAGGCTGAATGCCTTTCATAAAGTTTCTGCTGTAAGTGTTTGAAGACATCTATTTTAAATTTGCTTTCCATAAGTTTTCAAGCATGTGAGTTTACAACTTGCTTTCAGTAAGAATTCATACTAAAAATATTTATTATATTAGTGTTCATGGGAAGTGACCATAAAAGGGGAAAAAAAACAGTCAAATGAAATTATCATTTACATTCAAACAAATGCTCATGAAAATATCTTTCATTATTTACCCATCTCTAATGTAGATAAACGTGACATTGAAAGTCTGGTTATGAAAAGGCAATGTGCAAAGAATATTAATATCTACATTTGTGAAAGTCACACTTTAACCACTGAACTATCAGGTCCCACAGCAAATAGTGTGATTTGAAGACAGTGTAGAGTGTAAGAAGTTGTCAAAAATACAGTGGAACAAATAATGACATATAATCCATTATTTATAAAGGGAGTAAGGTAAAAATAATTTCACAGAATTGTAAAGGCAAATTGAATGATAAATTCATCTTTTTTTTTCTTTCTTGCTAGAGTCTTGCTCATATATAGACTAGAGAGAGAGAGAGAGAGAGTTGATGAAGCTTAGAGCCAGATTACAGGAAAAACTATACTTGGAGCTTGCTACAGTGCCTTGCCACACTCAGATTCCCAAACAGAATTCCTCAGATGCCAACATCTGGTTGTCAGGATGTGTATTAATTATTTAGACTAAAGCTGTGAAATCATTGTGTGGAGGGCAGGGATCAAACCAAACCACAAACTGTATGATGGGGCCATATAAGAAGAGACAAGTCACGAATGCATGATTATACCAAAGCTTTTGTGAGAAAAGGCCACAGGTTTATTAAAAACAAGATTCACATAAATCAAGAACAAACATTAATCACTAGAACATCTTGTACTACCATACACAGTAAAAATGACATTTTCTTTACTAGCAGCATTCACAAACATTCCTTTAAATTCAAAGCCATTCTTCAAATCAACCATATAATTTGTGGCTCCTCCAATTTTATCTTTGTTTTTTGTTGTTGTTTTTTGTTACACACACACACACACACACACACACACACACACCGCTCCACAAGTTAATTAATAGAGTCTTTTTCATGTCCTTTCTATCAGAACCTTACCTCAGGAAAAGATGAAACTAGGAAACTCGTGACAGTGTATAATTATTTTTTAAAGTCCTAATTCCAGCAATTAAAGATTGAATTGGTCCATATCAAACAGGGAAATCTTGGATCTTTCTGAGTTTGAATAATGATCTTTCTGTCTTCCAGAAGGGGCTTAAGCCCTCTTACACTGAGTGGGGTGGAGTGGAAGGAGATTGAATGGAGCCCTCCCACTCCAAATGGTTACTTGACCTTGAACTCACCAGCAGGGAGCACACACAAAATCACACTAGCTAGCATCACGCCCTCCTGTCCTCTGTATAAGCAGGCAATAGCAAAGTGTTTTAGAAAGGGCTATAAAACTATAGCAGGATAAGCTGAACTGAAATTCAGATGACACAGTGGGATGTTAAATTATTATTTGTCACAGAAAGTGTATGTAATAAGAACAAGGAGACCATAACCATTCAATGCCTAGTAGAGGAGTCCTCACCAGAAAACAAAGATATATTGATTAACAGGGAAGAAAAAGTGGCAGAAACTCTAAGGCCATGTCTACACTTCGAGAGTAGTTCGATTTTACTTAAATCGAATTTTTGGAATCGATATTGCAAAGTCGAACGTGTGTGTCCACACTAAGGACAGTAATTCGACTTTGTGAGTCCACAGTAACGGGGAAAGCGTCGACATTCGAAGCGGTGCACTGTGGTAAGCTATCCCACAGTTCCCGCAGTCCCCGCTGCCCATTGGAATTCTGGGTGGAGCCGCAAAAGCCTTCTGGGTAAAAAAAATGTGTCCAGGGTGCTTTGGGGTAACTGTCGTCATCCGTCCATCACTCCCGCCCTCCCTCCCTGAAAGCGCCGGCGGGAAATCATTTCGCGCACTTTTCTAGTCAGTGACAGCGCGGACGCCACAGCACTGCGAGCATGGAGCACGCTGCGACCATCGTTGCAGGTGTGGCCGCTCTCAACGCCTTGCAGCTTATCATACACCTTTCCCTGAGGCAGATGCAGATAAGTCAGGCGAGGAGGCTACGGCACCGCGGTGAGGGCCTGAAGTCTGAGAGTAGCACAGACCTCTCAGAAAGCACGGGACCCAGCGCCGAGGACATCACGGTGGCAATGGGTCATGTTGATGCCGTGGAACGGCGATTCTGGGCACGGGAAACAAGCACTGAGTGGTGGGACCGCATAGTGCTGCAGGTCTGGGATGAATCCCAGTGGCTGCGAAACTTTCGCATGCGGAAGGGAACTTTCCTGGAACTTTGTGAGTTGCTGTCCCCTGCCCTCAAGCGCAATGACACCCGGATGCGAGCAGCCCTGACTGTCCAGAAGCGAGTGGCCATAGCCCTCTGGAAGCTTGCAACGCCAGACAGCTACCGGTCAGTCGCGAACCACTTTGGCGTGGGCAAATCTACCGTGGGGGTTGTTGTGATGCAAGTAGCCAAGGCAATCGTTGATGTACTGCTGCCAAAGATAGTGACCCTGGGAAACGTGGAGGCGATCATAGATGGCTTCGCAGCGATGGGATTCCCAAACTGCGGTGGGGCCATAGATGGAACTCACATCCCTATCCTGGCACCGGACCACCAGGCCAGCCAGTACATTAACCGAAAGGGCTACTTTTCCATGGTGCTGCAAGCACTGGTGGACCACAGGGGACGTTTTACCAACATCTACGTGGGATGGCTGGGCAAGGTTCATGACGCTCGTGTTTTCAGGAACTCTGGTCTGTTTAGACGGCTGCAGCAAGGTATTTACTTCCCAGACCACAAAATAACTGTTGGGGATGTGGAGATGCCTATAGTCATCTTCGGGGACCCAGCCTACCCGCTAATGCCCTGGCTCATGAAGCCCTACACTGGCGCCCTGGACAGTGAAAAAGAACTCTTCAACTACCGGCTGAGCAAGTGCAGAATGGTGGTGGAGTGTGCTTTTGGCCGTCTCAAGGGGAGATGGAGAAGCTTACTGACTCGCTGTGATCTCAGCGAAACCAATATCCCCATTGTTATAGCAGCTTGCTGTGTGCTCCACAATCTCTGTGAGAGCAAGGGGGAGACCTTTATGGCGGGGTGGGAGGTTGAGGCAAATAGCCTGGCTTCTGATTAC
The DNA here is from genome assembly GCF_011386835.1 of Chrysemys picta bellii. NCBI lineage: Eukaryota > Metazoa > Chordata > Testudines > Emydidae > Chrysemys > Chrysemys picta. Next base: position 84,533,168 of record NC_088795.1, read on the forward strand.
GCACAGCCAGACAGCCGGGCAATTAGAAGAGACCAGCGGGACACGCTGTGCATCCGGGAGGCTTTGAAAGCTAGGTTCCTGAGTGAGCAGGGTAACCTGTGACTTTTAAGTTTGTGTACAGAGAAGCTGAACCTGCCCCCGTTTCTTTACCCAGTTAATGTTGACTATCCTCTCCAGTTACATACCCCCTTCACCCCCTTCCAACACACATTTCGAAATAAAATCAGTTCTACTTTGTTAATGAACACAGTTTTCTTTACTACTGTTTTCGCGGGAATTTTTTAAAACTGGGACGCAGACTGTGGTGGGGAGGGGGTGTAGTGTAGTGACGCAAATGAAGCTTCTAAACTCAAGGATTGACAGGCTCCGCTGTGGTGGGCTGCTTGTTTCAACGGAGCCTGTCACCCCTCCTGATCGGGACTGTGTGTGTATGGGGGGGCTATGTGACTTTGTGGCAGGGGGAGGACGGTTACAGATCTCCTTCTGCGTGGCTCTGTGATCCTGCATAAGGTCCGCCGCTTACGATCTGTAACTGCCCTCCCCCGCCACAAAGTCACAGAGCAACCGACCCCCCACCACATAACACGAAAACCACCTCCCAGACTGACCAGGGTAACTAGTAACTGCACTGTGTATGTGCCCTGCTGCTGGACCTGCCCCCGCCTATGTACCCTGCCAAAGGTGACTGTCCTGTCCAATTACCAACCGCCTTTCCCCTCCTCCTCCAAAAGAACATGATGGAAACAGTAGTTAACAGAAACATATTTTTTATTATCAACTACACATGGAACTGGGAGGTGAAACTTGGACGGGGGCTTGTGTCAGGCGGGAAGGAAAGAACTTGTTAAATTTTGGGGAATGAGAGCCTTCTGCTACTAGTGATCTCTGCAGGGGTGGAGTGAGAGTTAGCACGGACTCTGCCGCCCCTCCTTCTTTGGACTTTGGGTGAGGTGGGTATGGGACTTGGTGGCGGGGGAGGGCGGTTAGAGATAGACTGCAGCGGGGCTCTGTCCTCCTGCCTCCGTTCCTGCAGAACATCCACAAGGCGCCGGAGCGTGTCCGTTTGCTCCCTCAGTAGTCCAAGCAGCGTTTGAGTCGCCTGCTGGTCTTCCTGCCGCCACCTCTCCTCCCAATCCATGTTTGCTTGGTGCATTTGGGACAAGTTCTCCTGCCACTGGGTCTGCTGTGCTGCCTGGGCTCGGGAGCAGGCCATAAGCTCCGAGAACATGTCCTCCCGTGTCCTCTTCTTCCTACGCCTAATCTGCGCTAGCCTCTGGGAGTGTGATGCCAGGCTAGGTTGTGAGACAGTCGCAGATGTGGCTGTGGGAGTGGGAAAAAGGGAGTGAATTCCTCAGAAAGATAAATGTAGTTGTGAACAAAGAACATAGTCTTTCTCTGTGAACAAGACCATGCACCGCACCTATCACATGCGCACTCAGCACAAGGTCGAATTCTCGGCCTTCGCATTCAGTGCCTGGGGTCTTGCACAGCACATTTGAGAAGCGGGGCAGCACAACGGAATTTCTGTTGCAGGCAGACATGGTAAGCCGTAGACTTGTGGCAGCTTAAAACTTTAATATTAGCACTGGCCTCATTTCACATTGAAAGCAATGTCAGTCCCTGCTGCCAGCAATCCGGCAAGCAGGAACTCTGCCCCTGTCCCACCCCCTCGCGGCTGTCCCCGGGAACGATCCCTGTAGGCTGCCCCTCTCCCGCCTCCACCGCGTGGCTGCAAACCAGCGGTTACAGTTCTGTAAAGGAACGGGCAAGCAGTCTCAACACTAACATTCCCCTACCTAATTCAAAGCAGGTCACCATGAGCGACATCACCCTGATGAGGATCTCTGACAGCGAGAAAGAGAGAATGCTCCGGGAAAGCCTCCAAAGACCAGGGCCGTATGCCGCCCTGCTGTGCAGAGCAATGATTCCCGAGTACTTGATTGTCTCGTGGCGCGGCAACGTGTCGTACTACGGAGGACCCAATAAGGCCGCTCTCCCCAGGAACCTGATGCAATGGCTTTCCAATTACCTCCAGGAGAGCTTCATCGAGATGTCCCAGGAGGATTTCTGCTCTATCCCCGGACATATAGACCGCATTTTACTCTAGCTGCAGTAGCAGGGACTAAACAGTAGAGCGGCTTGGGCAGGACAATCATGCAAAACCGGACATTGCTAGATTTTTTTTCAATAGTTGCACTGCCCATGACTGAACCGTTAAGCGCCTAGGGCAAAGTAATCATGAACAACCCATTTTTTAAATTGTTAATATTCCTGTTCTGTTAAAAATAAATGTTTAGATGTTTACAACACTTACTGGCTGATCCTTCCCCAGATTCTGTGTCCGGGGTAACGGCTGGGGACGGTTGGTAGGGGATCTCTGTAAGGGTGATGAAGAGATCCTGGCTGTCGGGGAAATCAGCGTTGTGAGCGCTGCCGACTGCCTCGTCCTCCTCATCTCCTTCCTCATCTTCCACGTCCCCTAACATGTCCGAGGAACCGGCCGTGGACAATATCCCATCCTCAGAGTCCACGGTCAGTGGTGGGGTAGTGGGGGCGGCCGCACCGAGGATGGAATGCAGTGCCTCGTAGAAACGGGATGTCTGGGGATGGGATCCGGAGCGTCCATTTGCCTCTTTGGTCTTCTGGTAGCCTTGTCTCAGCTCCTTGATTTTCACGCGGCACTGCGTTGCATCCTGGCTGTATCCTCTCTCTGACATGTCTTTAGAGATCTTCTCATAGATCTTTGCATTCCGTTTCTTGGAGCGCAGCTCGGAAAGCACGGACTCATCGCCCCACACAGCGATGAGATCCAAGACTTCCCGATCAGTCCATGCTGGGGCCCTCTTTCTATTCTGAGATTGCACGGCCATCACTGCTGGAGAGCTCTGCATCGTTGCCAGTGCTGCTGAGCTCGCCACAATGTCCAGACAGGAAATGAGATTCAAACTGGCCAGACAGGAAAAGGAATTCAAATTCAAATTTTCCCGGGGCTTTTCCTGTGTGGCTGGTCAGAGCATCCGAGCTCGTACTGCTGTCCAGAGCGTCAACAGAGTGGTGCACTGTGGGATAGCTCCCGGAGCTATTAGCGTCAATTTCCATCCACACCTAGCCTAATTCGACATGGCCATGTCGAATTTAGTGCTACTCCCCTTGTCGGGGAGGAGTACAGAAGTCGAATTAAAGAGACCTCTATGTCAAACTAAATAGCATCGCGGTGTGGATGGGTGCAGGGTTAATTCGATGTAACGGCGCTAACTTCGACATAAACGCCTAGTGTAGACCAGGCCTAAGTGTATGAGAAAGGCAATTAATCTTAGACTACTGCTAACCACCACCATTCCTTGTAGGATATGAAGTGCCAACAGAAGTCAGAATTTCCCTCAAGAAGGGGACTGAACAGGTTTCATCATACTGATGGAAGCAGAACCCAGCTTGTGTGTAGGAGAAGTCAAACCAGAACTGGTCAAATTATTTGTTGCAAATAATATTTGTTGTGATTTTGGTCCTTGTTTGGTTTTACAAATTGTTTTCTGACTTCTGCACACGTATTTATTATTTGTAGCTATTTGTGGGATAGTTTGGACAAGCCTGCATGTCTGTATTTGACTTTAAGCAGCTTCAAACCTTAAGGAATGGATGATGACAGCTAAAAATATCCATCCAAGCAACCTTGTTATGGAGAGAGTCTGCCATTTAGGACATATTGCTATTGCACATAGGGACATATTCTATTCCATTACAACAGTGTGAATAAGAGTCATTCCACCAAAGACAAGGGAAATGACTCCAGATATAAACTTGTGTAGCTGAGAGCAAAATCTTGTCCTCACTAGGCCAATTTTTTTTCAGTCCTCATTAGGCAAAACTCCCAGTAGACATAAATAGGAGATTTGTCTCAATGAAGACCGCTAGATTTGCCCTTCCAAAAATACTGAATGACAAGTAATGGGGGAGGAGGGGTAAACTTAATGTGTTGGGCCAAGCTCTTCTATTCTTTATAAACATGCAAGTCAACTGAAATGTAACAGGGTTGCACATTTTTATGTCTGAGAGCCAAGAGTTTTGCCTGAGTAAGTGAATGGGATTTGGCCCTGAGAACAAAATGTGGCTATTGGGGTTTCTTTGTACATCAATAATAAAGAATTTTTTCCCCTTTAAAATCCTGATAAATAAAGCAGCGCAAATTAAAAAGTAAGTGCATCAAGCTTCTGTGATCTACACTGGGGATTTCATCTCATTATGCTGCACTCATGCCATGTGCTAAAATCTCACTGGTCACAAAGTTCTATATGTGAAGCAAATACAGAATGTGCAAACTAGATTCACGCTGTAACTAACAGGTCGGCTTTGTAGATCAGAGAGAATTTTGACCTAAATTTTTAATCAGACGGACATTTGTCAGAAAGTGGAGGAAAACCAGGAGTTTTCTGCTGGGCATTGTTATTCAATGTCTGATTAAACTTAGTTTTCCAGTAAATTGAGTAATCAGTTTTGAATATTTAATGCCTATTCATCACATTAGAAATTACACTAACTTTGGGGCAGAACAACCTGTATTCCGCTTAGGAATAAGTCTTCTTGATCCAGAGAATAAATCATTTTCAAATTTTTGTAGCAGCTGGCAAGGTAATCTTTTCAAAGCATGCCATACTATACTTATCTCAGACATCTAGACAGCAAAAACAAGTGCTAAATTCACCTCTGCTTTGGAAAAAGCCTTTTTTGTCATTAGCAAAATCTGTAAATAGATGAGTAGGAAGGAAAGTACCTTTTTAATACTGCCAAATACCAAATCATTACTCATTTCTCTATTACTTGATTTATTTGTTACAATACCTGCTGAGATTAGGTGGAATCAGATGTTTGAACCAGATTTAAAGAAACACTATCTAGTAATTTATACTCTCTCCTATCTTAAATTTGCTATAATCTGATAGGAAGGGACATCTACTTAATACATATTCCGCTTATTTTAATTTGACTTAAATGTAATTATTTATGCTCGGCCCCATATTACTTTATCTAGCAGTGTAGAGTCCTGGAGCTAAAACATTTAACATAAGTTAATAATAAACCAATACTCAGAGCTGTGCTGACTTAACAGATAATATTATTGATGACTCTCATCACTGAACAAGGTATTGTTAAACAAGGTAGTGGCAGGTTGGTTTGTGTCAGAGAAAAACTGGCAGATGAAATTATTTGCTAAATTGGGGAAAAACTGTTAGGGATTTACAAAAAATTCCATTAGGTTTGTTTTTAACCAAATATTTAAAAAAAAAAAAGATGGGCACCTTGTGTAGTTTAATGTCCTAAACATAATGCCATAAAAACAAAACTAAAAGAAAAAAGCGGGGAGAGAGGGAGGAGGGAAGATAACTCTTAGCTTGTTCACACATGTAGGTAAAAACCTATTACCTACCAATGAGCCAAATTCTGACTAATGTGGGGAAAGTGGTGTAACCCAGCCAAAACATATCTCTAAGGCCTCTGCATAAGGCCCAATTTGACCCTGGCACACCATAAAGTTCCATTGATCATAGCAGAAGACTAGGGGAGTGGGAGAGGAGCCAGGTTCTGGAGGGGGTTTGCCTATCTGGGTGTCTGAACTCCACTCCCCAACCCCTTCATGTGATTTGGGATCTGTGGGGTCACAGTCTCTCTTGGGGAGTCTGAGTCATGCTCCCTGCCTCCCTATGTGGGTGACAGGATCTGGTGCCCTTGCCCATCTATGGGGTCTGTACCCCATGCCTCCCTCATGTAAGCCAGGTTCTGGAAGGACTTGCCTTTCTGGAGCTGTTTAAATCCCTCATCCCACCATGTGAGCCAGTATCTGGGGAAGCCAGACGGGTGGTGAGCTTAGAACAGGCAAGCTCAGTGCAAGCACCAAGAACACAGTGCTCAGACTGGGGTGAGGAGCAGAGAATGGCTGTGCTCTTATCAGAAACTCTTCCAGACCTGGGGGAGGGGAAAGGAACACCCACTTACTGACATGAATGGATCAGGTTTTAGGTCTCACAGCTTTTGTTTCGGGTTGTATTCATCTCCCTTGAGTATTGTCTTTCAGTTGGGAACATCTCATTGAGAGGAATGAGCCACTTAACACCTCTCTGAGGCAGCTATGCTGTTGACTCATATGTAGACCCTGTCCCCTGCATTCTTCCTCCAATTTCATACAATATTAAAATGCTGCACAGACTGTGTTCTAGCTGAGGGCTTGTCTACACTTAAAAGGCTGCAGCCGCACTGCCGTAATGCTTCTGCCATTGATGTAGGTAATCTACCTCCTTGAGAGGCAGTAGCTATGGGCTTATCTACATTATAGGTTATGTCGGTACAACTCATGTCCCTCAGAGGTGTGAATAATTCGATTCGATTCTAGAAGCAGCCCAGTTGTAATAATTGGGCCTACAAATTTACCTTTATTGTAGGTTTAACAGTAAAAAAGCGGAAGTTCATAAAGTGTCACAATAATCTATAATAATAAACACTGATGGGAAATGTTGCAAAAGAAAGAAAACCCCCTGAACAAGTACAAACAAAAAGTCCTACTATAATTCAAGGACTGTTAAAATCATGACTGGTAAACAAGACAGTTTAAAACCAAAAAATAATTAACCAAAATTGGTGTGTCAAAAATTAGGCCTATTGATAAATAACATTGTAAAAGGATGGACTATTCCACCCATATTTTCTTTTGGGGATTATTTAAAAGAAAAGAGTTTGGTGGGGTGGGTGGGAGGAGTATGGATGAACAGGTGGAGGCTGCCACAATGCTGGCTGACTGAAACAAGAGAAGAGGAAGGAGTGTGGTTCGCCATCCCACGGTATCCTGGGATCCTGGACCTTCTTTGTCCTAATGCTAAGAAATGTTTTGACCAGAACAGGCTAGAGAGACACCACCACCTGTACCAACTCCAGCTAAATCTTGTATACCAGCTAAGGGTTTGTCTCCCCCTGTCACCTTGCCATGTCCATTTTCTTCCCTACTTTGTTTCTTCTCCGTTCTATCCCTCTCATTTTTCCTTCTGTCTAGTAAGAATCTGGCTTTGCCAGCCAAGATTGTGCATTTTGCAACACTGCTGTAAGCCTGTAACCAGAAAGAGGCAGATAAAAGCAAAGCCCTAAACAGCCCGATGTTGGTACATATTTACCAGGTCTCTCAGAACAGCTGGTAAGCAGGGCCGGTGCAAGGAAGTTTCTCGCCCTAGGCGAAACTTCCACCTTGCGCCCCCACCTCCGCCCTGAGGCGCCCCCCCCCAGCTCCCCCCCCACCGTGAGGCACCCCCCCCCGCGGCAGCTCCCCACCTCAGCTCACCTCTGCTACGCCCCCTCCCCGAGCACGCCATTGCTGCTCCACTCCTCCTGCCTCCCAGGCTTGCAGCGCCAATCAGCTGTTTGGCACCACAAGCCTGGGAGGGGAGGAGAATTAGAGCGGGGGGGGGGGTGGCGTGCTTGGGGAGGAGGCGGAGCAGAGGTGAGCTGGGGTGGGGAGCTGCCACACGGCTCCCTGGGCCGGGGAGGGGTGGGGAGCTGCCGCGGGGGGGAAATTGGGGGCACCGCTTTTTGGCGCCCCCAAATCTTGGCACCCTAGGCAACTGCCTAGTTTGCCTTAATGGTAGCACCGGCCCCGCTGATTAGACAGTGTGCCGTGCCTGTGTTTTGCTAGCAGTGAGATTGCAAGTAAAAGCCAATACCAGAGACAGAAACTGCACTTTCTCTCTTTGCTATTTTTTTTCTCTTCCCTTTTGTGGGTGTTTTTCTTGTTTTGCATTTTAGGAAAGAGGATCAGACTTTAAGAACAACAGCAACAGCCTAGCTTAACTATTTTCTTCTCTTTTCCCAAAAAAGAATAATGATTATCATCTTGAATACCATCTTAAAGACTGCCAGCCAAAGGGATTTTTCCTTCTAAAAACTCCCTCCAGCTAAAGGGAAAGGGAACAATGGAGGTTGTTAAAATTAAAGCCTTATTTAATACTTTACATTTCAAATTGTTAACTGTTTTTTCCCCTCTTTCCTGTATCTTTAATAAAAAGTTTAAAAGATTTTTAATGGTGTATTTGCCATAGTACTAAGCAGGCTAAGGTCTCTGTGGCCAGGTCATTACAAACTTGCATTGGTATAACTATGTCAATCATGGGTGTTTACACTGTTATACGGACCTAACCCCAGTGTACACAGATCTGTGTCAATGTGAAGGCTTGTTTTAAAATCCTTAAATGTGTTTTGTTTGGAACAAGCTGTGACGGGTTGGACCCCTCCCACCCTCCGTCCGGGATGCCACCTGATGTACTGGGATTTCACTGAGTCTGCTTGCTCCTCTAGCCTGGGCTCCCTCTCCCTGTTTTGCTGAATCAGACTTTCTGGTCTCTGGCAGCACACACACACAGAAAGGTATGCACCAGCTGTAGAATCACACAGAGTCTGCAAGCAGTTCTCTATGGGAAGATTCAGTTAGGAAATTGCCCACACTCAAGTGCACACCCCATTTGGGGAGTAAAGCCAAAATAATATTGCCTTGCACTGTATAGAAAAGTCTGCACAGTGCAAGCTCATCAAAATTCACCCTTTCCCTCAATATGGAGAGAGAGATGCACAGCTTCTTGCACCCCTCCTGATATAATTGCACAAACTGGGTTATGTTATAAACAAGAAAAGTGTATTAACTATAAAAGGTAAATCTTAAGTGATTATAAGGGATAGCAAACACAACAAAGCCGACTACTAAGCAAATAAAACAAAACATGCATACTAAGCTTAAGATCTTAAAGAGACTGGTTTCAAGAAGTAATTTCTCACTCTAAATGTTGATTTTGGGCAGGTTGCAGAACTTCTTGAAGGTAGCTACTCTGCTTGCAGCTTCAATCTTCAGGTATCTTATTCACAGATCAGATCCCTTTTCCAGCCTGGTTTCAGTACTCCTCCCCCTTTCCCTTTGTCCTTGTTCCATAGGTGTTTCCAGCAGTCATCTTGGGTGGGGATTCAGTGAACAGTGAACCAAGATCAATTTCCTCCCCAGCCTTAAATAAGATTTACATAAGGTGGGAATCTTTTGTTTCCCAGTCTTGACCACCCCCTCCTTTTAGTGAAAAATTACTAGAAGTCCAACATGGTGTTTAATACCAGGTGACATGACCACCTGACCTAATAATGTCACAGCAACATCCCAGGATGCCTCTCAGAAAGGAGAGAGATTAGTATTTTCAAAGTCTTATTGTTTCTTCCTAATGGCCCATCAAGGCTGATGGCCTCTTGTCTGGTGGGTGTTTCCCAAGTACACACCCAGTTGTAATTGTTACATAGTCAATATTCCTAACTTTAGATACAGAAATGATACATGCATACATATTGGATAATCATATTCAGTAAATTATATCCTTTCCAATGATACCTTACAAGACCCATCTTGCATAAATTATCTCAGTTATATCATAAGCATATTTCTATATGGGGGTGTAACATCACACAAGCATGCAAAGCAAAGCATGTAGGTACCTATGACATAGGGCAAGGTAGAAGAGAGGTCATAGAAGCGTCCAGGAACTCATTGGTTGAATTCTCTGAAATGCTTTCAGTTCCATGCACAGGGCCAGATAGAAATGCAGAAGCGCAGGGTCTCAGTGAGTAGAAGAGAGGATAGTGTTTGGAGGAGGGATTTAGGGTTATTAGGTACTGGGAAAACATTTGGAAAAGGCAGAAACTATACAGAAACGATGGGCTCCATCTAAACCAAAAGGAAACCAGATTGCTGGCATGTAAAATTAAAAAGGTTGTAAAGGATTTTTAAGCTAAGGGTTGTGGGACACTGACAGGGGCAGAGGAGCACATGGTTCAGATGAAGACATCTCTTAAGGGAGGATTTATTGAAGCAGGTAACACTGGTCTACAATTTTTGAGAAGTCGTCTGCTTCAGAGATAAAATGCGCTATTTATTATGTATTTTGATGTGCTGAATTCAAATATGACAATTAAAACAACTGATTGGCTACTGTTTCTAAGATATTTAAGTTTTTACATTTTATGTCTATGTATATTGTGTAGATAGTAGAGTTTTAATCATAAATTGTAAACCTAGGTCTTTTCATGTGTTTATGGTTGCTTAACATGATAATATTTCACCTGTCCTGTTTATGTAACACTTTAAAAATCAGCAAAAGGGTTCTATAAATAAAATTTATTATGAAACAAAAGCCAAAAAACTATTATGTACATAGTTTAGTCCTATTCAGTGTCTACTCAGCGCTTCTTGGGTTGTCTCTTGTATTCATTAAATGGAGCATCTCTTGTCACTGTCCAGCAATAGTCTGCAAGCATTGATGGGCTCCATTTGCCCTGATAGCATTTCTCCATTGTTGCAACGTCCTGGTGAAATCGCTCGCCGTGCTCGTCGCTCACTGCTCCGCAGTTCGGTGGAAAAAAATCTAGATGAGAGTGCAAAAAATGTATCTATAGTGACATGTTGCAACCAAGGCTTTTGTATGCCTTGAGGAGGTTTTCCACCAACAACCTGTAGTTGTCTGCCTTGTTGTTTCTGAGAAAATGTATTGCCACTAACTGGAAGGCTTTCCATGCCGTCTTTTCCTTGCCACACACTGCATGGTCAAATGCATCATCTCGAAGAAGTTCACGAATCTGAGGACCAACAAAGACACCTTCCTTTATCTTAGCTTCACTTAACCTTGGAAATTTTCCACGGAGGTACTTGAAAGCTGCTTGTGTTTTGTCAATGGCCTTGACAAAGTTCTTCATCAGACCCAGCTTGATGTGTAAGGGTGGTAACAAAATCTTCCTTGATTCAACAAGTGGTGGATGCTGAACACTTTTCCTCCCAGGCTCCAATGACTGTCGGAGTGGCCAATCTTTCTTGATGTAGTGGGAATCTCTTGCACGACTATTCCATTCGCAGAGAAAACAGCAGTACTTTGTGTATCCAGTCTGCAGACCAAGCAAGAGAGCAACAACCTTCAAATCGCCACAAAGCTGCCACTGATGTTGGTCATAGTTTATGCACCTCAAAAGTTGTTTCATGTTGTCATAGGTTTCCTTCCTATGGACTGCATGACCAACTGGAATTGATGGCAAAACATTGCCATTATGCAGTAAAACAGCTTTAAGACTCGTCTTCGATGAATCAATGAACAGTCTCCACTCATCTGGATCGTGAATGATGTTGAGGGCTGCCATCACACCATCGATGTTGTTGCAGGCTACAAGATCACCTTCCACGAAGAAGAATGGGACAAGATCCTTTTGACGGTCACGGAACATGGAAACCCTAACATCACCTGCCAGGAGATTCCACTGCTGTAGTCTGGAGCCCAACAGCTCTGCCTTACTCTTGGGTAGTTCCAAATCCCTGACAAGGTCATTCAGTTCACCTTGTGTTATGAGGTGTGGTTCAGAGGAGGAGGATGGGAGAAAATGTGGGTCCTGTGACATTGATGGTTCAGGACCAGAAGTTTCATCCTCTTCCTCTTCCTTGTCTGACTCAAGTGATAATGATTCTGGTGCATCAGGAACTGGCAGTCCTTCTCCGTGGGGTCCTGGGTGTATAGCTGATGGAATGTTTGGATAATGCACCGTCCACTTTTTCTTCCTTGACACACCTTTCCCAACTGCAGGCACCATGAAGAAGTAACAATTGCTGGTATGATCTGTTGGCTCTCTCCAAATCATTGGCACTGCAAAAGGCATAGATTTCCTTTTCCTGTTCAACCACTGGCAAAGATTTGTTGCACAAGTGTTGCAGCATATGTGTGGGGCCCACCTCTTGTTCTGATCTCCAATTTTGCAGCCAAAATAAAGGTGATAGGCTTTCTTAACCATAGTGGTTATACTGCACTTTTGTGATGCAAAAGTCACTTCACCACAAACATAGCAGAAGTTATCTGCACTGTTCACACAAGTACGAGCCATCACTTTGGCTAAACAGAAATGTGTCCCTTTGCAAAATCAAACCCTGACAAATAAGAGAGCACAACACTGTATGATTTCTAGAGCTGATATAGGGCAATTTGTTCAGCAGAGTGATGTAAGCTTTGTTATGATTGCATCATCCATGACTTCTAGGAATAACATGATGCAATTCATATCATGTATGACGCAATACCCGCTTCGGATTGCATCATTCATTGTTTTGCCTGAAAAGCAAGTACTGTCCAAACCCAGTCATAGATTTATTCATAGATCCAGTCAAAGATGTATTTTAGTCATTTCTGATTTAAATTGAGATCCCGTCCTTTTATAACTCACTTATCCTCCGCCATTCCCGAGTCAAGGGTCGTATATACTGACCCAATAGCATAGCTTGAAAACTAGAGCCAATCAACAATTTTAAGCATCATTTTCATTCTCAGTGACCCAGAATTAGTAAAGTTTGACTACATTTATTTCAGAAGCATTTTGGCTGTAGAGCGGTGTAATCTATATCCTAGCAAAGAGGAAAGGATAGAAGTTGATAAAGGAGAAAGTCCCTCACCAAAGGCTCTTAAGCAAAGAAGGCAAACATGGCATAAGAGGGAAGGTCCTCTCGTGGATCAGTAGCTTGTTAAAAGATAGGAAACAAAGGTTACGAATCAACAGTCAGTTTTCACAGGGGAGAGAGGTAAATAATGAGTCTCCCAAGGAACTGTACTGGGACATGAGTTGTTTCAACATATTCATAAGTGATCTGGAAAAAGTAGTAAACAGAGAAGTGGCAAAGTTTTCATTTGATTCAAAGTTACTCAAATAGTTAAACCAAAGCTGGCAGCAAAGAGTAACAAAGGGATCTCATAAAACTGGAATGCTGGGCAACAAAATGACCGATGAAATTCAATGCTGATAAATGTAAAGTAATGCACATTGTAATACATAATCCCAACTACACATACAAAATAAGGGTGTCTAAATTAGCTTTCAAAAACAACAAGGAGTCTGGTGGCACCTTAAAGACTAACAGATTTATTTGGGCATAAGCTTCTGTGGGTAAAAACCTCATTTTCACTCTATGCATCTGAAGAAGTGAGGTTTTTACCCACGAAAGCTTATGCCCAAATAAATCTGTTAGTCTTTAAGGTGCCACCAGACTCCTTGTTGTTTTTGTAGATACAGACTAACACGGCTACCCCCTGATAAATTAGCTTTCATCACTCTAGAAAGATCTTGGAGTCATGTTGGATAGTTCTCTGAAAACATTTGCTCAGTGTGCAGAGGCAGTCAAAAAAGTTGAAAGAATGTTAAGAACCATTAGAAAAGGCTTAGATAATAAGACAGAAAATATCATAATGCCATTATATAAATCCTTGAATACTGCAGGCAGGTTTAGTTACCCCACCTCAAAAAAGATACTGGAATTAGAAAAAGTACAGAGAAGGGCAATAAAAATTATTAGCGTTATGGAACAGCTTCCGTATGAGGAGACACGGACTGTGCAGATTAAAGAAGAGATGATTGGTGTGGAGGGGAATATGATAGAGTTCTATAAAATCATGAATGATGTGGAGAAAGTGATTAAGCAAGTGTTATTTACCCCTTCACTTAACACAAGAATCCGGGGTTACCCAATGAAATTAATAGGCATCAGGTTTACAACAAACATAAGGAAATACTTCACACACTGCACAGCCAACCTGTGGAACTTGTTGCCAGGGGATGTTGTGAAGGCCAAAAGTATAACTAGGTAAAAAAAAGAATTAGAAAGTTCATGGAGGATAGGTCCATCAATGGCTATTAGCCAACATGATCAAGGATGCAACCCCAAGCTCTGGGTATCCCTAAATGTCTGGCTATCAGAAGCTGGGGGAGGGATAGCTCTGTGGTTTGAGCATTGGCCTGCTAAACCCACCATTGTGAGTTCAATCCTTAAGAGGCCATTTAGGGAAATGGGATAAAAATCTGTCTGGGGATTGGTCCTGCTTTGAGCAGGGGGATAGACTAGATGACCTCCTGAGATCCCTTTCAACTCTAATCTTCTATGATAGGGGATGGAGCTCTCACTAAATTGCTCTGTTGTATTCATTCTCTCTGAAGCATCTGGCAATGACCACTCTCAAAAGACAGGATACTGGGCTAGGTAGATCATTGATCTGACCCAGTATGGCCATTCTTATGGTTTATTCTTAATCTGTTCCTGTTCTAAAAATAAGAGGGTTAACAAATGTCTTAACGTTTTTAATGTTAATAAATGATTTTTGTTTTATTCTTTTATTTTAAAGTTTGTAATTTGTAAAAAGCAACAGAGGGTCCTGTGGCACCTTTGAGACTAACAGAAGTACTGGGAGCATAAGCTTTCGTGGGTAAGAACCTCACTTCTTCAGATGCAAGTAATGGAAATCTCCAGAGGCAGGTATATATCAGTGTGGAGTTAACGAGGTTAGTTCAATCAGGGAGGGTGAGGTGCTCTGCTAGCAGTTGAGGTGTGAACACCAAGGGAGGAGAAACTGTTTCTGTAGTTGGATAGCCATTCACAGTCTTTGTTTAATCCTGATCTGATGGTGTCAAATTTGCAAATGAACTGGAGCTCAGCAGTTTCTCTTTGGAGTCTGGTCCTGAAGTTTTTTTGCTGTAAGATGGCTACCTTAACATCTGCTATTGTGTGGCCAGGGAGGTTGAAGTGTTCTCCTACAGGTTTTTGTATATTGCCATTCCTGATATCTGACTTGTGTCCATTTATCCTCTTGCGTAGTGACTGTCCAGTTTGGCCAATGTACATAGCAGAGGGGCATTGCTGGCATATGATGGCATATATAACATTGGTTATATATCGCCCACAGACAACCTGCCAACCTTAAGCATATTCTCACCAGCAACCACGCACCGCACCATAACAACTCTAACTCAGGAACCAACCCATGCAACAAACCTCGATGCCAACTCTGCCCACATATCTACACCAGCAACACCATCACTGGACCTAACCAGATCAGCTACAACATCACCGGCTCATTCACCTGCACGTCCACCAATGTTATATATGCCATCATATGCCAGCAATGCCCCTCTGCTATGTACATTGGCCAAACTGGACAGTCACTACGCAAGAGGATAAATGGACACAAGTCAGATATCAGGAATGGCAATATACAAAAACCTGTAGGAGAACACTTCAACCTCCCTGGCCACACAATAGCAGATGTTAAGGTAGCCATCTTACAGCAAAAAAACTTCAGGACCAGACTCCAAAGAGAAACTGCTGAGCTCCAGTTCATTTGCAAATTTGACACCATCAGATCAGGATTAAACAAAGACTGTGAATGGCTATCCAACTACAGAAACAGTTTCTCCTCCCTTGGTGTTCACACCTCAACTGCTAGCAGAGCACCTCACCCTCCCTGATTGAACTAACCTCGTTAACTCCACACTGATATATACCTGCCTCTGGAGATTTCCATTACTTGCATCTGAAGAAGTGAGGTTCTTACCCACGAAAGCTTATGCTCCCAGTACTTCTGTTAGTCTCAAAGGTGCCACAGGACCCTCTGTTGCTTTTTACAGATTCAGACTAACACGGCTACCCCTCTGATACTTAATTTGTATTAGTTGTTTAATGCAAAAGGCTTACAATTTTTTTTAAATGGTGTTTTAAATTAAAGAAGGCTAAGCTGCCAAAGTAAACTTTTAGTAAAATAACACAATGGGCAGCCCCCAGTTAACAAAATGCTGTCTTAATTCAGAGCCTCTACTGCATTGACTGTAAATTATATCTCAAACATCCAAAACTAAAGGCTGTTGCAACACCAAACTCAGTAATTGTTTCATTCTAACATTTTTTCCTTGATATTTTTGCAATCTTTTGGTGCATTTTTGTGTTTTTGCAGTGGTTTTTATGTCAATGGTTTTTGCAATTCTTTGCATGTGAGACAGCACTGTGCCATTATTACAAGTTATATCCCCATAATGACTATGTTGCCACAGTGGCCATTTAGTCCTCCCACCTGTTAGTGGTAAAAAAAGGTGGGCAAGGTCTGTCATAGACTAAAAATGCCTGAAAAGTTTTAGCACCTTTGGGTGCTGCAAATAGCTAAAATGCAAATATGGTTCAAACCCTCCCCTCCCACCCCCCAATCATTTTCTTGTTTCTTTGTAATGGAAGGAACACTCTTGGATAAAAATGCCATCAAGGCTAAAGATTTTTCTCCAAGTAAGCAAGCTTAACAACTAGCGCATAAAAATTCTTATGATTTGTGCAAATGTACAGTTTTAACGGTGTAAACAGCAGAAAAGGGGAATGTTTTCCCCATCTTTACACATCCTGAGCATTACAGAAAAAAAATTAACAAAAGCTAGTTTGTCCCTAAACATCTGTCAAAGACATAACAAAACCAAGAAATGAAAACAAAATTTAAAACTGCTGGTGTTATCATCTGTAAGGTTTAACTGTAATTTATTTAATATTTAATCAAGTAAATTTTGTAAATCCCAATTTTGGAATAAAAAACATGGAAACCTTAAAATATATCTAAGTACCTTTTTTCTTTTCCTTTTTGCTATTTGGTTAAATAAGATTTGTTTGTAATTATAATTCTATGAACAAAGTCAGAGCCTAGATTATTTCATAAAAGAAAGGGATTATGTTATAATAATTGGGACTACAAATTTACCGTAATTGTTGACTCAACTGTAAAAAGCAAGTGAAAGTTAATAAAGTGTCTCAATAACCTATAATAATAAATATTGATGGGGGAAATTGCAAAAGGGAGACAAAAACTGAAATAAAACAAAGAAACAGGTAATAAAATTGAAGGACTGTGTTACAGTCATACCTGATAAACAATACAGTGTAAAACCAAAAAATTAATGAACCAGATTGGTGTTTCAAAATTAGGCCTATTAATAAAATAAAAGGATGGCCGACTCTTCCCATTACTCTCTTTTGTGTGTGTATTTTTTTTAAAAAGAGATTTTGGTTGGGAAATGCGGATGAACAGATGGAGGCTGCGCGATGCCAGCTGACAAAAACAAGACAAGGGGAAGAAGCGAGGTTCACCATCATGGCTGCCTACCCCATAATCTCCTGGAACCCTGGACCTTCTTAATCCTAATCCTAAAAAGTCTTTTAACCAGACTGGACCCAGAGAGCAAGACCCAGATGACACCACCACCTTCACCAACTCCAGCTAAATCCCAGCTACCACCGGGGATGTGAGACTTTGTCTTCCACACCATCCTCCACATTTTTTTCCTTCTCCACATTATTTCTTCTCTTTCCTATCCCTTTTTTTTCTTTCTGTCTAATGGGAATCTGATTTAACCAGCCAAGACTGTATATTTTGCAATATTGCTGTAAACTGTAACCAAAAAAAGGCAGCTAAAGCGCTCCACTAAACATCTCAATGCTGGTACACGTTTGCCAAGTCTCAAAGTGGGTAATAAGACTGTACTGTGCCTGTGTTTTTCCAGCAGTGAGGTTGAAAGTGAAATTCAACACCAGCAACAGAAGCTGCACTTTACATCTTTGCTATTATTTTCTCATCCATTGTGTGTGTTTGTCTTGTTTTGTCTTTTAGGAAACAGGATCGAATTTTAATAACCAAAGCAACAGTGACAGCTCCCGTCCATCTTATCTAATTTCTTTTCCCCCCAAGAAAGAACAACTATTACCATCTTTGATACAATCTAAAAGACAGTCAACCAAGGAGATTTTTACTTCTAAAAAATGTGTCCAGCAAAAGGGAACAAAAAAGTTATTTAAATAAAAGCTGTATTTAATACTTTACATTTGAGATTCTTTAGTGGTTTCCCCTTTTGTATATCTGTAAAAGGTTATAAGAATATTTAATGGCGTGTTTGCCTTGGTACTAAGCAAGCTAAGGTCTCTGTATACCAAACCCCAAACCTTCTTTAAAACTGTTTATTGTTGGACAGTAACTGGGTTATATGTGGCCCATATAGTCCATCTGTATTAATACAAAGTCCACAAAGGGAAGATATGTCAATTAAGACAATCTGCATAGAATCTTTGCTTGGAGTGGAAGCAGTGTCTCGGCTTTCTCAGAGGAGTAGAATAAAAGGCTGAAATGATTAAATTAAATGATGCTATTGTTCCTCTCAAGGACTAACTAGCAGTTCAAGCTGTAGATTTCATGGCTGTAGTTTCTCCAGTTCTCAGGCTATATCTAGACTACAGAAATGTCGGCATAATTTACGTTGCTCAGGGGTGGGAATAAACCACCCCCCTGAGTGATGTAAGTTACACCAAAATCAGCATTTATGTGTACAGCGCTATGTTGGTGGGAAAGCTTCTCCCGCCAACATAGCTTCTGCCGTTCATGGTGGTGGTTTTTTTATGCCAATGGGAGAGTTCTCTTCCATCAGCATAGCAGCAGCACAGCTGCATCGGTACAGCTTCGCCACTGCTGTGCTGTTTGTGTAGCCATGGCCTCAATAACTGAGGGTATGTCTACACTTAAAATGCTACAGCAGCTCAGCTGCACTGCTGTAGCACTTCATTGTAGACATTACTTATGCCAATTGGAGGGATTCTCTCATCAGCATAGGTAATCCGCTTCCCCAAGAGGTGGAACTTAGGTCGATGGAAGAATTCTTCCATTGGCCTAGTGCTGCCTACA
Source organism: Chrysemys picta bellii (assembly GCF_011386835.1). Taxonomy (NCBI): domain Eukaryota; kingdom Metazoa; phylum Chordata; order Testudines; family Emydidae; genus Chrysemys; species Chrysemys picta. Next base: position 84,551,719 of record NC_088795.1, read on the forward strand.
CTAGGGGTTAGGTTGTATTAACTATGCCACTCAGGGGTGTGTATTTTTCACATCCCCGAGAGATGTAGCTAAGCCAATTTAATTTTTCTAGTGTAGACCAGGCCGGAGACTGGGGATAACAACTGATTTTAGATAGACATCAACCAAATTTTAGTTTATTCACTATTTCCAGTATACATGTTTATTTTATTCACTTAATTTTATTTCTGATTCTCTTTTCATATTGTATTGTACTTGCACGTAGCCTTTTCCAAGTGCAAATAAATCTTAGATTTTTATCTGGTTTCCCTACCTTGTGGGCATGTCTTTATTTGAAGTGCTAGGAATAGCATACAAAAGTGGAGGAACATAATCCAATATGATCACCTTCAATGAATGCTCCTTAATATTACAAAGAGATCCAAAGAGAGATATCTTGGACCCTGGTAAATTTAAACATTTAAAATTAATTTTAATTAGTGGAGCTTAAAATGAATTTATTTTCCCATTTTGAAAAAGATCCACCAAAGTGTATTATGTGGGCAGCATAATTGGTTTAAGAGTAGGATAGGGATGAGAAGTCATCTTTTCATCTTACGAAGGTGAAAATCCCAACATAATGACTAATATCCCATCTCATTAAAACAGGTTCTAAAGCTTAAACTCTGTGTGTGCGATTGCTAAAGGCATACTGGTTGGCACACCTTTCCTGTACAGTCACCACATCATCCATATTTAATACAACATTACTTCATACAGTGCTTTGAAGTACTGAGTATTATAAGCATTACATATAAACCAAATTCTATTCAGTGGCCAAACCCTCAGTGAGTTCAATGGGAGAAATTCTGCTTCCACAGTAAGGAGCAGATTGTCACTTGCACTAGTTTGAATGAACAGGCGTGGGAGAGACAAAGAAATGTCAGTTCATCCATGTTTACTTCACAAGGGCTAGGGACAAGTTTGTATTTGGAGGAGCACAAGGACTGCTCCTCTATGAAAGCCTGGGCAGAGGAGGAACCTAAACTGCTCCCAACCAGAAGAGAGAAAGTTGTAGGTCATGGTCCAGACTCTGAACTGACCTGAAGAGGCGTGGGAGGGCAGGGAGCAAGTTGCACTATGCCATTGGATGTCACAACTTTCACATCTTCCCCCTCACAGACTTTCCTCCCACTTTTCTTGATAGCACAAATCCAAAGCCCTTATTACTACAGAATGTGGCTAATTGATACAACTTATTCCTAAATTAATGCTTCATATAGACCTAAAACCCAGGATTCTCCTGTCTCTGTTTTGATCAGTTGATACGTGGTCAATGATGTTCACAATGACACAAGCTTGAGATATATAGTACTCAAGTTAGGAAAACCACATGCTTAGTATTTATCCTGGTAATGGCCTTATAAAAAAGAAATATAAATGAACTGAAGCTGCTTTTCTCTGCATTTCAGTGGTTCCACTGTTTGCATATGAAGACGTTTATCTTTATTGATTCAATTCTGCTAGAAATTTAGAGAACTTTGGGATTAAAAAAGGACATAATGTCAAATATGAAAGGAATAATGTATACCCCTGAAATAATTTTTACCCCTAAGGATCTCCTTCAAATTCAGTTTTAAAATGAATTGTGGAACAATAGCTTGAAAAAGATAAGAATTTAGACTTAAATGTAGTTTATTCCGAATCCCAGGAAAGCATCCAAAATGTAGCAGGCAGGCTATGGACGCAGGCAGTGAGTCAAGTGGCAGAACATCATTAATTTATGTTCCCTTTCTCATGTATCAATCTGTTTTTTTTTCTTTTTTGCAAAACTTTTGTGTTATGGGCTTTATAAGTTACCGGGTTAAAAATGTCATGAAAGGTCATGTCTGCCTCATACATCTTTAAAGTTATATGCAACTGAGTTCATCTCCATTAGCTCATATCTATCCTGAGGCTTGTTATACAGTATTTGAAAACCAATACATTTTTGCCTAGCTCGAATTAAGCTGACACTCTGCCTAGCAGGCTTCATCCTTTAGAAAATTGTTGTCATGTATTAGAATTCAAAGAGAAGGTCGTCACCATATTACAATAGGGAAGACAAGATGCTTTGCACACTTGAAAGGGGTAATTTATTCTCCTTGAATATGATATTAAAGAGTGAAACCCTCTTGAATTGTCCCTAGAAGGAATACACTCAAATTCCTAACCTATATAGAGGTATTGTGGTAGAGTCTTCAAAGATATTGCCTTGTTTTTGGAATCATTAAAAACTGGGGCCCTGGTTGCTGAACTGATAGCTTTAAAAATTAAGCTGATTTTAACTGTTTCAGAGCAAGAGAATGGAGCAGTGAGCCAAGGTAGCATTTAATTGTAAAATGAAAAACATCTGTGACATGAAGCATGATATTTTTTTTCCATAAGAACTGTTAGGGATAAATTATCCCATCCCAGGGCGGCTCACAAGAGAGTTTGATGCAAACTGTACTAGCTCAAAAATATTGTGCTCTTCCTTAGTTCCGTCAGTGAAAGGCAGTGAGTCTATCCATGTTGCAGTCCATGGCTTTGAGCATTCTGTCAGGTATCCGATGAAGGAGTTAGGGCTATGGCTTATTTCAAAATCTATGCCAATATTTATCTTCTGAGATCCCCAATCCATCCAAAATAACTTAGCTTATGATCTGCCCTGTTCACTGAATCCCCACCCAAGATGACTGCTGGAAACACCTATGGAACAAGGACAAAGGGAAAGGGGGAGGAGTACTGAAATCAGGCTGGAAAAGGGATCTGATCTGTGAATAAGATACCTGAAGATTGAAGCTGCAAGCAGAGTAGCTACCTTCAAGAAGTTCTGCAACCTGCCCAAAATCAACATTTAGAGTGAGAAATTACTTCTTGAAACCAGTCTCTTTAAGATCTTAAGCTTAGTATGCATGTTTTGTTTTATTTGCTTAGTAGTCGGCTTTGTTCTGTTTGCTATCCCTTATAATCACTTAAGATTTACCTTTTATAGTTAATACACTTTTCTTGTTTATAACATAACCCAGTTTGTGCAATTATATCAGGAGGGGTGCAAGAAGCTGTGCATCTCTCTCTCCATATTGAGGGAAAGGGTGAATTTTGATGAGCTTGCACTGTGCAGACTTTTCTATACAGTGCAAGACAATATTATTTTGGGTTTACTCCCCAAATGGGGTGTGCACTTGAGTGTGGGAAATTTCCTAACTGAAAATAGTCAAGGACTTACTTAAAAGCTCAAAATCTTAAAAGGGGTAAGGCCATCCCACAAATCCCTGAACCCTACTGTTGTGCTCCTCAGTTGTGCATGTGTGATCCAGGCACAAGGAATGCATAAAGAAAGGCAAGGTCTGATTGCTTTAATACATGTTTTTTGCTGGGTGGGTCCCTGTGACTACAGCAAGTATAGTAACATAGGAGGTGAGCAAACACCAAGTAATGTTAATAATCAAAAGCATTCTCAGAATGGCAGTGATGACAAGGAAAGAAAATAAGGACAAAAAGAACAGGACTGATCTTGGAAAGGAGGGCTTGTTTAGCTCTCTCTCTCTCTCTCTCTCACCTACCCACCTCTACTAAACCTCTGATCTGCTCTGAAAACCATGCTACAAATGAAATATACCATTGCCACATCTATCAGACATGGCCTGTATCATGAATCTCTGGCAAAGCCCCCTCGAAGTGTGACATGTCATCTGCTGTCTGACCACCACAGACTGGTGGAAGCTTGTGCTCCCAGATACCAGTGCATGAGTTGTACAATTCCTCCCACTCCTGGGAAATGGACTGTGACAGATATAATTTAATAAGGTCTGTAGCCAGGGATATCCCATGACATAACTGGTTGTCACCCAGGACAGGTTGTAATCATGATTTTGCAGCACTTGGGATAAGTAAGCATGACCCTTACGACTAGTTTAAAAATGTGATCTCTTTTCTATGAAAATTTTTAAATGAAATGAAACATTTATTGTGTTTGAAAATTTTCCCCAATTTTTTCATTTTATTTTATTTTTTGCCAAAACATTTTTTTAAAGTTTTGTTTTCTTTGTATTTTCTCTCAATTTCTTAATGGACAAGAAAAGGAGGAAAACCAAACTAAACAAAAACCTCAACATTTTGTGTTTAGATTCAAACTAATTTGATCAAACACACACACACAAATCACTTAATTGCATTTCTTCAAAAAACTGGAAATTGTGAAAAGGTACATTGTGTAATTTAAAAAGGCATTTTTCTTCAAAAAAGTTGATAGAAACTTCAGTTATCTTTATGGACCATGATATAAATGACCAGCCGTATGTCTGTGAATGCTTTCCATGTTCTTTATGCACACAGCACTTCTTTAGATGGGATCAGTAAGTGCATATTGTCTTTGTTGGCAAAACCCAAGGCTTTGTGTCCATGTCTTTTTTGCTTTGACATTTGGAGTCCCAATGTCCATTTTTTCTTTCTCTTGAACTTCTTCCATCTTTCCAACTGACTGTCCTTCAGTTCTTGGGTGTGGCCATGGTGTTGGCAGTTCAGCTTCCTAGTATCGCTCAGCTTATCACACCATCTCTGCCAGCATAGATAGCTGTTGCCAAAGCATCTAGGTCTGTACTCTCTCAGGGAGATTTTCCACATATTGTTCCAATATCTGTATGTCCACTGTTTCCCTGCTTTAAGCGTCTCAGGCCTAATTCCACAGGTTAGCCATTCTGTCAGGTATCCGATGAAGGAGTTAGGGCTATGGCTTATTTCAAAATCTATGCCAATATTTATCTTCTGAGATCCCCAATCCATCCAAAATAACTTAGCTTATGATCTGTGTGTAGCAATGTCCTTATCCAGAACTCGATACACAGGTTGTGCCTGTCCCATTAGAAAACCTCAGGACCCCTTTCCATACTGATCTACAGTAGCTCCTCATGCAAAAGTGACCCAGTAAGCCTCTTGGTCATCTAATGATCCTAACTGGAACAGGGAACAGCTAGGGTTTACTAGTGGCCAGAGCGGAGCCACAGAGCCATTGCTGCTGTTGTTCCTTCACAAACTGCAGCAAGGCCTGCTATGTTGTCGTTGGGCTGCAGTCTGGCTTGCTGCTGTTGTCTGAGTCCTATTATCCAATTAATCACTTCTGGCATTTTTCCCTTTGTTTAGAAGGTGTGACACCCAGGGAAGCAGGTGGCATTCATACACACACAACAAAGTAGTCCAGACTTAGCTCTGTTTGTTATTTAAATTCACAATTAAAATAACCCCCCAAACACAAACCTCTACCTAGGTTTCCTCCCACACATAGCTGTTCCTAGTGTTTTTCAGTTCTAAGCCTTATATCTATTCACCCAGTTTTCTCTGCCTTAGATGCACACTGGGATAGAGCTAAAGAGACCCAGCTGATCTGTCTGCCAGGGTGAGTCAGCAGAATCCTATGTCAGGCTGTCAAAAGACCCTATTATTAGTCACTATATCTATACCTCTCAAAGTGTGCTTGACATTTACAGAATGACATGAAAACAAGTTCCTTGCCCCAAAGAACTTACAAAGTAAGGGGCAGATCATGGAAGGAGCCAAGTGCTTATATGTTGCTGAACCCCCACCAACTCCCTCTAATTTCAATGATATAGGAAGGTGTTCAGCCCACAAGGGAGAAGCTCAACACTTTCAGGATTGGAATATACATGGACAGCACACAAACACAACAGAGGCAGTGAGAAAAAGCCAAAAGCAATGTAAGGGAATTATTTGTTTCATTTATAGGTTTAGAAAGAACTTCTTTTTCAGTAAGTTAAATGGAAGGCCATGTAGGGCTAGGAGGAACTTGAAAGAGATGGAAATATACCAGATGGGGTTAGGGAGGTGGTTTCAAGAGCATGGGGCAGCATGGAGAAAGGGTGGGCGCCAACAGTAGAATAGTTGGTATAATCAGTCAGTAATAAGCCACTCTGTTTCTCTGCAGCAGTGTTCTTTTCCATCAGCAGTATTTAACTCCAACAGTGTATTTCTTTCCACTTCTGTCACATTGTAGCTTTAACAAGATTTTAAGGCTTTAGTTATTTTATATATATATTTATAGCAGATGGTCTGCTTTGTGCTAGTGAATCTAAATTCTTTTCATCTATAACCTCCCCCCCCAAAAAAAACCCTGTTCTATTTCAGTGCATTCGCCCTGCAAATGGTTCAAATTAGTGCCCTTATTCAACATATGGGTTGCATATGTTAACTCACAATACCAATAACACAATGACCAGCATTTGCAAAAACAACAATTATTTCCAGTATTCATGTCTGAAGAGAAATAGGATATGTTTATTAGTCAGTACTTTTAAAAGTTACAATATCAAAACAATCAAACAATACAATACAATATCAAAACAATACAATCAAAACAATATTTTGATATGTCTCTATCAAATTAGTACTTTAGAATTAGGAACAAGGCTCTCTCTCATCCCACAAAATGATGATTGGCCTCAAAGTCCATTGTCTTCAAGATACCACGGAGACAGATTCTATACAAGTATCCTTGCTAGATACATATAGGACACTCAGGACCTTGCTAAGAGTGTCAGCATCCTACAAGATCAGAACTGAAAATTTGCATAATATAGTCTGAATAGATGTGCTTCTTTGAGCTTGTGTCAAATTCCTGCCTTTGAGACATGTTTTACCTTGGTTGTTCCATTTTATCTATTTGTAATCCTGTTTTCCTTGACACAGGTGACAGTCCTGTCCTGCTCAACTAGGAACATAGGAAAAGTTACCCTTCATGGACAGGAAATCTTCTGCCTCTGATCACCTTATATCAATTAACTTGCCAAAACATAACATCAGTTGGTCAGGCCAAGTTATTTACATATGTGTGTATGTATAAAACTTTCATTTACATTTATCTGACTGTATGTCATACTAAAAATAAATATAAAGAAAATCATATATTCAGTTATATGTATTCAGCAAGGTCCAGCTGGATACACTGCCTTCTCTGGACTGGGTCAGAATCTCTCAGAAATGTCTACTCTGTGTCAATCTCTTGTAGACCCTCCCACAGCCTAGGGTTAGACACCATCCCAAAACTTCAGAGAAAACCCTGTTAAGGAATCATTTTAAAAGAGTAAACCTTGGTAAGATTATATTTCTCTCCCTGAAAAATGTAAGGGACCAATCTGTCAGCAGCCTTGTTGCACTGAATGAGCATTGTCCCTGGCTTTGCCTGAATCTCCCTTCCTACTTCACTTTCCAGTCCAGGACCAGAGGCACTATACAAATGTTATATCTTTCTATGAAATAAAAACAAACAAAAATCATTGCCATGATGTTTTAAAAGTTGTTGCTCTATTGAGAGTGTTAAGGGAAATCAACAGCAAAAATCTATACTCCTATTTCATTTCTTGAGAAAGGCCTGGCTTTCATAACCAGTTTATTACCTCTCATACAATTGTGATTATTTCAGGTTCCTTTATTAAAGGAAGAGCTAATGTCTTCTATGAACGTTCATTGTATTGAAAAATGTTATAGATATATACATTTTAGGTAATAACTGGTACATCATTGGTAATAACACTGCAAGCTTCCTCACAGTGCCTTGCTAATTCACCTCAGCCCTCTTTTAGAAGAACCACCAGCGTAGGTGGGAAAGTGGTTCATTTGATCATGTTCAGTCTGTCTTTGGCCTCAGTGTTGAAATTACCAAATGTGATTGCAGTGGACATTTGTTCACCACAAACTGGACTCAGACCACCAACTCTCTTCACATAGGACTGACAGATAATAAATTTCATTCCTACTGACTTCAATGGGAGATAGGTAGAAAATCCCAATAAGCACCTATCTGTATCATTAGATGCCTAAATACCTTTGAAAATCTGACCCTCTCTCTTTCTCAGTGGTTCCATTGAATCAGTTTCGTTTCTCTCTCAATTTCTGACACATGAAGCACCATGTAGAGAGTGTCACTGAGTTAAACTAACTTAAATTGCCCCCCTCTGAAGCCAAAGTAGACCAGTGCAACGGGCCACATGGTATTATTACATCAGGAAAGATGTTTCAACAAAAGTCTTCCTATTAAATATTCAAGGTGCTGCTTATTGGAAACTTCTATCACTGTCTTTCTCAACACTTCTGCTGTAGGCTTTGGATATGAAGGGTGTAGGCAAGGGCTGCATGGCATGGAAGCCGAGTGAACAATTGGAGAAAAAATGGAAGGTAAGTCTAATTAAAAGCATACTATCACACTCTTGTTATTGGGCATTTAGATGTTGGCTGATAATTATACTAATATTGAGTCAAGTATCAAGGTTTCATTGTTGCAGAAGATAGTTCTTGCAGAACAAAACTAGGCAAATATAGCTTGTGAATATGTATGCGGAAACAAAGAGAAACTTAAAAATACATTTTAATCTGCTTGGAAGCATCATGCATCTTAATCACTGGATGCTTTTTCTTACTTAAATAAAATTATTAAATTATATACACATACTGAATGGTCTGTAAAAACAGTCTACACCATATTAATTTATATACATATAGCTATATTTGGAACTACAGTGTGAATACTGTCTTCAGAAGGCAAATATTTTGAATCTACATCATTTTGCATCCTTTTCATTTTTAAAGGAAGCACATAGTTTCTAGCCATATTTTCAAAGAACTTCCTAAATTGTGCTTAAAAATATTTGTGAGCACATCCATTTCCTTGTGCAAAATCCCACAGTTGTAATGGCAAATTGGATGATTATGCACTAATTTTCATGTTCTAAAGCAGGACTTTGTGTACACAAATGAATGCATTTACACATTGAGGTGGCTTTCTGAAAGTTTGACCTTAAATGCTTAATAAGGTTGTTTTGAAATGTAATTCACCTGCAGTCAGACTGCTGTGTATAATATGTTTACTGGTTTCTTTAAAAAGGAAATAGAAGATACATCTACGTATCCATAATTTGTTTATTACTCTCAATACTGCTTTATTATTACAACTTCTGGGTGTTATTTTCTTAGTTATAAATTGTCTAGACAAAGTAATAGAAATCAGTGACATTAGAGATGGGCTCAAACCAAAAAGTTAGAATCCATGTCTAGATTTTAAAAAACTTTGAAGTTTATAGGCATTTAGCTCTGAAGTTATAGTTCAGCTCACTATAAAAGTCAGGGATCATTTGTAAAACTTGGATTCAGATTTTGATTTTGAACACCCCAAAACTGGTGGTGTTCAGATGGCTGGCTGTGGGCCTCGCTAACTGAAACAACAAAATCTCAAGTATGACGTTCCATTGTTCTTTCAGGCTGCATTCTACCTTTTGACCTCTCAGTACAAATATGTTTTTCATGTGATCTGCATTACAGTCTCTTATTAGGAAAAGGGAATTCTTTTGGTTACATTTTATGACTTTAGTTAAATGCTTTGTACTCTTGATAGTTTAATTTTCTGGGTCCTGCTTTGACCAGAAATAAATTATATATATACACATGCTGAGAAAATCTGATTTTCATGCAATTTAGACGAGAATGCTTCTATCTATGGTATTTATTATGTCTCCCTTTATTGTAGTATCTGAGTGCCTCACATTCTTTGAAGTATTTACCTCTCTGAGGTATGGAAGTGCTAATTGCATTTTTTATTCCCTAACAGATGGGGAACTGAGAAAAAGGGGCTAAGTAAACAGCTTGTGGTCACACAACAAGTCTGTGGCATGGTAAAGTCTTGAACCTAGCTTTCTCAAGTCCTAGGCTAGTGCCTTAACCCCTGAACAATACTTACTCTCTACACAGCTCTCCTATCAAATTCAAGTGCAAGTTTTATTCACTAGGCTGGAATTTTAGCTCTGGCTGGAGACAGATGACAGGTTTAGTTTGCAAGAAAGGAAGGAGAAATCACAAGTGGATGCAGGATATCAAGAAAGGGGAGGATTGAACTTCAAGGAATTTATGAAACTTAAAAAAAAGTTTTCAAGAAGTTTTATGACTTGTTGTCCACTTAATCTACTACCTGCTCTGTTCGTTCCCTCTGGAGCCCCTGGCATTGGCCACTGTCGGTAGACAGGATACTAGGCTAGATGGACCTTTGGCATGACCCACTATGGTCATTCTTATGTTCTTAGTACCACTGCAAGCCAATTTTTACAACAGCACATCTGCTGTTGAAAACCTGACTGAGTCACAGAGGCAAAAATCTGCTTCCTGTTGATATTACACATATTCCATTGTTCTGCCTTTTTAAAATATATTTTTGTACAAACATCTGTTTATGGTGGATGCTGTCAATAAATTTTGCACAAGGGAGGGTAAATCAGGGTAAATAGAATCCTCTCCCCCAGAGTAGAGTAGTAGCACTGCTCTTCTACTAGCAGCCTCTGTAGTGTGTCTGCCCTCTGCAAGGAGGTTTGGCCAGGTATTGGCAGATACCATGGTTACACTCATGTTCCCGGTCTGTTTACCATGGCACCATAGATAGCCCACACAGAGTACAGCACACAGGAGGGTGTGAATGCCTTTTACAGGGTCACTACATTTTGTTGTTTCCATGTAGTAGAGCTACACTCCTTCCCCTGCCCTTTGGATTATATTTGCTACGAGGAAACAAAATGAAGCCAGATTTAGGCCTATATATGTCTGAATTGCTCTAAGCAATTCTCTGAATTCTGAAAGGCAATGATATGCAGGGTTTCTCCAAAATACTTTTTTTTTATTAAGTATGTACAGGGGGTAGATTTTTCTTCAGGGTTTGAGTGGTCTTTCGGCTCCATTTATGAATAATTACACATACATCTTGGCCTACAAAAGTCCAGCTTAGATTTTGGCTCATCACCAAAGAGAGTACAATGATGCAAACAGAAGGATTCAAGGCCCACGGTGTATATGGTATCAGGTATGACAGCATATGAACATACCACCAGCATTCAAAAACATTCAATACAAAAAGCATTCGCTGGTTTGTAAATGGTTTCAGTGACATTTTGTCTAATATCACAGACTTATGCAAGAAGACTGAACAAAATAGCGTGGATGGAAACCTGTCAAAGAATTTTCTTTACCTCAACACAACCTATCAGATAAATCTATTCTGGCCCATCCGGATTGACAAAATGTTTGAGCTGTTCACTCATGCATCCAACACAGGTCTAGGAGCAGTATTGGTGCAAACCGGGAAAAGTAACAAGTAAAAAATTGACATCCAATGAACAGAATTACTCTATCATAAAAAAGAATGTCATGAGATTATATGGGCCATCAAATAGTAAAGGCCTTGTCTATTTTGAGACAATTTAGAGTCCTGACAGACCATTCTCCATTGGTATGGCAACACAGAGCAAAAAGGTACCAACTCCAAACTGCTACTCAGGAGCAGCTCTCCAAAAATATGGCATGGAAATTGTACATTTAAAAAAGATAGACCAAATATAGTGGCAGACACATTGTCAAGGCAAGAAAGATTTCTGAACCAATATCTATGGATCAACCAGTGAGTGATTCTACTGCATATGTATGTGGAGGGGGGTTGCCCACAAGCCTCTTAGTATGAACTGAGGTGCACAAGGTGTACTGAGGGGCTGCATGGGGAAGAATCTCCTAAGTCTAGTATTTACATTCTCATTCACTGAGTGTCGTGTGAGGTCTCTAATAAAAGCTTTCCACTCTAGTCATCACTGTTGTGGAATATATGTACAAATACTATACACGGAGTTATGTACAGATACTGAATATATGTTTTCAAAGTCTGTCTAGGAACTGGTCACCAGCAAAGCTGAAAAAGAGGCTTGCTGTCAGACAAGAAAGGTTGATCTAGTAGGCTGTTTACATGTAAATTAAGTATTGTTTCCCTGTGGGTCTCCTATCACCAGTCTCAACTGAATGTTAATTAAGGATTGTAAAAAATTCAAAGGGAAAAAAGCAACTGGAAGACACAAGCAGAAAGGGGTGGTGGGGCAGGGAGGACCATATATTGAGGTTCACATCAAAGGTTTTTCTCTGTTATATTTGGGGAACAAAGTAGACACCATATCATTCCTCACCTAGGAAGTAAATGGACAGAGAATTTGCTTCATAAAAGTGAGATCTCAACCAGGCTTGGTGAAAAATTCTAGAGGGAACTCTGAGTGAGATAACTAATAATTTATCCTCTTGTCTAAAGAAGCTTAAGTTTTAGTCTCTATAAAGCATGTTATGATTTTGTTTTATATGTAATCATTTGTTTCCACTATTCTTACTCACTATTATATGAATCTCTGTTCTTTGATAATAAACTGATTCTTGTTTTCACTGTAGATGTATCTAAGTGCTGTGGTGATAAGCAAAGCGGTGATCCTGAGATGATTCTTACAAGCTGATGTGTAATGTTACATTCAGAGCAGCAGGCCTGGTAACTCTGTGGGTGTTCAGCGAATAAGGAGCTGAACACCTTGGAATGCTCTGAAGGCTTGGAGATTGGTGTAAGCAAACAGAGCAAACAAGGCCTGCAGAGGCATGGAAAGCACTGTTTGTGCTCCCAGAGCCTGATGATTTCAAGGAGCTGATCACAGCAGCTGGCAATTTGCCCCAGGCCCCGGGCCCCGCAGGGGCCCCCACGAGAATACTTCCTCACTTTAAGGGCAGGTGGTGGTGAGGTGCCTCACAACCCTGAGTACCCCTGGGGAGAGTCACAGAGACATCTATGTAACAAGGCTGGTTTAAGATTGGATTGGTTTCCCAGCACAGAGAAGGAAACCATTTTCTCTTTTGCTGAAAAGTAATTTTTAAAATTGCCAAGTTCCCTAATATGGTTAATGCAGATTCCCCACATCTGTATATGAAATCAATGCTCTGATATCTGATTGACTGATCAACATTTACACTGCTGTACAAATTAACATTCTTTTTACTTATTACCAATATACCATGCAGCTAACACTATTTAAATGCACTTCTTATTCCTGCTTCACAAATTATTTGCACAAAAGACAAATATTCTTATCTAATTTCATAAGGTCAAGATGAAGACCTTAGGTGTGGTTTGAAGTGACCCGATTAAGCACTGTTCTGACAATCATTCTGACCATTTACTTTCCTTATTGTCTCAGGTCTTGTCTTCTCCAGAGTTGAGTAACAATTGTGATAGTTTGAATTATATTTCTTGTTCTGTTGTACACTCTCCAACCTTATGGAGAATAGCCTGTGATCATCGAATTCACTTAAGAACTAAGTCATTTATCCATTAGCTCTCCAGATTTCTGAATGTGATTGTAACCCTTTACAAGATCACTGCCATTGGCACCACAAAGAATATCCATTAGTGATGAAAAATAATGAACTACTGCTATGCTCTCTGTAACCATGTCTTGCAGTCAGACCCAGCTTAATAATAAAAATTATGTAAATAGGTTTTCAAATATTGCTGTACATTGCTGGCCTGTCTCCTCAGCCCAGGAAAGATTGACACCATACCCAGGGTCTTTTGTGGGCTTTTTTTCCACACCAGGACTTAAGCTTTATTTCTTCCAGCTAGCACAAAATCATCAGTTGTCTCTTCCATCTCAACCCAGGGCTTTTGGCAGGAGCCTATAAATTTCCCACATGTTCCCACTCTACTGATTACTTGCCTGACAGTCATCCTGCCCCAAGACCAATCTACTTCCTGTACCTCCCCACCAGGGCAAACAGTCTCAGCTGGGAGGTAGACGATCTGTCACAGGTGAGGCTCAAGTCCCCTAAAAGGGGTAGGCACCCTATTACAGTTTTTTGGGTTTTTTTGTTTTTAAAAAAAGGAAGAAAAGGTAACATTTTGGGCTATATATTGCTTGATCCATGAAACTCTTACTAATATCAATTGAATGTTATGCAAGATTTACCATGTGTGCTTGATTGATCAAGATGAGGAAATAGCCATTGGTTGCATGCATTATTATTTACTGCATACTGACAGCAACTTGGCTTGATATATGCAAATAAATACATGGACACATCACCTGAACTTATATTTTAATGGCCCAGACATGAAAGTTGATGACCACATACAAATGAACCATCACCCACCCCTCAGTTTAGGGGACATCTCTTTCTAGTGTCTAATGTCCTATCTCCAGTAAAGAGTTGTTTGTATTGTTGTAGCACTTAAGATATCAAAGCCCTATTGTTAGGCACAGTACAAACATAATAAAAAAGACAGAGTTTCCAATCCAATTATAAGGTGAGAGACAACAAATAAATACAACAGACAAATGGGGAAGACAAGGTAGTAATGATGTGATTATGATCAAATCAATCTAATCTTGTATTTCAGCATTAATGATACAGTGGAGCATGCACCCTGAAACAAACATTTTTATTGTGTATGATTGTGCCCCAAATAAAATATTGTGGGGTGCTGACCTTTAAAAATAAAATGGTTCAGCAGAGTGCAGAAGAGTCCAAATTGGTCTGGTCTAATAGGTTTTCTTTAGATATTGATGGTGAGACACTTAAGGCAAATATTATGCATGTGGATAGTGATCTGTGGATATTGCATGGCTGGACATTGCTACATAAAAATAGTAGTAGAAAACCACATTCAATATTGATGGATGTTGTAACAAGTCTGGGATTAACTCAGCAAACTTCTCAAGCAATTATCCTGACATATGCAGTATAATTAGGATAGTCCAAAAGCTCTTTCCCACCATAAAGATAGGGCCAGATTTGCATGTACAGGGATGTAGGTATATTACATTGAAGTATTATTGATGCCATTCTAAAACTTGAGCTGACAGTTGTAAGCAGATAGAATATGAGCATTACTTCTTATGGCAGTATTACTTGGGTCACTATAGTTACTATTGTGTCAGCACTTCTATTATCAGCCTATTTTTCAGGGGTTTATAAATCATCTTCATAATTTCACTCCCTTCTTGCAATTGGCATACACAGTCCCTCATCATTATCCCTCATCTCTGTCTCTCTGTCACACAAACACACAGCTGCCATCATTGCCTTGTCCAAGAGACCCTCACAGTTTTAAAAGAGTGGTTTTATTCACCTCCATGTATAAACATTAAAACTGCAAGGAAGTCACATAAAAATGTACATGTATAATGATAAGGTTGTGACACAAACTGACATAAGCCAGGAAATAAGGTCAAGGTCATCACAGCATCTTTAATGCATGTTTATCTTCTCTCAAGACAATGAATGTTCCAGATTCAGTGACGATTATAAGATTTGTTTCTTAGCATTGGTTGGTATGGCCCATACACCCAAACTAAAAGTGTGGTTATACTCTGAGGCACAGAATTAAATAAGTTGTTCCATAATTGCTATTCTTATGTGGCAAATAAATTATTCACCCACAAATACATAACTGGTGGAACACTTAAAAAAAACACCTTTGGAAAACAATGAAATTAATACAATTTATTTTCCCAGTAGATTTGAAAATTAGCTGTAAATTTGCATTGCTCATTTACATATTTGTTGCCTCAATGACTTCCATCTTAAATTTGCTAACTACAATTAAAAAGGTAGCCAACAGAACTTCATATCTAATCTGGTATTTGAGTCCTAGGGCAACATGTATGCTTTCTGGCTTGTGTATTAGGATTATGCAAAACAAATTTTACTATTTAAAGCAGCCTGCTTTGTCTCTTTTTTTGGCTTCTGGTTGTTGTCATTCTGAATTCTAAGGAAAAGTAGTTTTATGCTTCAACTTTCCACAAGAGAGAGTATTTATGTTTTTGTCTAATTTCTCTGTGTATGGTGTGAACATAACAAGGACCAGATCAGTTCAGTAAAAAGGTGTAATGTTTGAATAGCCACTTTTCTGATGGCAACTGCTGTTTAACTTTATTCCAAGTCTATTTTCTTTGCTAAAGTTCATTCATTTTGAATACATTTTGTTGCACTTGAGCTGGATCCAAGAGTTCCTACTCGACTGAACTTTGCAGAGTCAAACTTAAACTAAAATGGAATTAAAAATCCAAATGCTTCCATGGCTTTAGTTCTGTGCTCTAACAATAGTTGAAATACTGGGTGTGAATTTGTTAGTTAGCCCATTCTAGTTTCCTGATTCAAAGGAATGGTATAGTGATACTTGGAATCAGCTTAATTTTAACACATTGTTTGAACTCTAGTGCTTTAATTAGTGAGATAACAGAACTGTGTGTGAGGACATTAGCTCCTCCTCCTTGACTATGAACTGCTGAGGTTACATCTGTAATTTTGGGGGGCATTTTTTTTTTGATACTGCACTAAGAAAATGTGTGAGCATGAAGTCCATGAAAGGGTAAAATGGATTTAGTTACCTTCACATGCTGCCATCAAATAAGAGAGAGTGTTTTAATTATGTTTAGTTAGCACTGTATGTATAGCCAGTCCCATCTATGCTCTGCCTGCTCAATTTATTTTATAGTAGACAGCATTCTAATAGCAACAATTGCATGTGTCAGTTTATCTGGTACAGCATTGCTCCCTGGTGAAATAGCAAAGTAAGAGTAAATGAGATTCTAATAGTTAGGGGAGACAACTGAAAGTAGGGTCAGGAATATTACATTTCCCCCCTATTAACCATCTTGCCAGATTTGCAATTAATCATTGCACTGATTTGTGTAGATGCTAGTTCAGCACACTGAAACAAGTGATTACATTACTCCAAAGGAAATTCATATGCTCTATATCATAAGATATTCACACATAATTATGTAATCAAAATAGGAGCAAAGATGAAGAGAATTGTTATCAAAGAACCATGTGATAACCATCATTTTACTAGAAAGCAATAGAGCCTGATTTACCCCTTGACTTCCACCAGCCTAGTCTGCTAAGAACTTTTATTCTGCTGGTCGACATAGAGCCAGCTGGTTCAGGTCACAGACTGGCCTTAGGAGAAGTAACAATACTGTGTACCTTCTGAGCACCTTTTACAAATGTAGATCTTAAGTAGACTTGTCTGCAAGATATAGCTTATCACTGTGATTGGATGCTAGTCTAGAAGGGCAATGGTTCTACCACGTGTCCACTCAGGATGAGGGCAAAATAATAGGATTGCTGGTAGAATCTGTGGAATGAGGGTGCAATAGAAGAAGCAATTTACATCAGCTTGAAACCAGATGATGGGGTGAATTTGTCTAAAATATTTATCCATCCACATCATCCTGGACACCATTGTCACTATTATGCTATAGCTCTGACTTGTAGTCAAATTGAATTTCTTCATAGTGAGAAAACATGTATATGGAAATGAAGATGCCATAATTGTTTTTAAGGAAAATATCATGGGTGCCATGCAACCCTAGCAACCCCATAATCTATTTGTAAACCTCCCTTCCACTTTGTACAGTGCCATCTACTTGTATGTCAGGTCATCTCACTTGGAATGCCAATGCCAGCTCCTTAGGGTAGGAACCTTGTCTTCCATTTCTCTGTACAGTGCTATATACACTGCATGGCACTATATTTAATTATTAAACAATAATAATTGTTAGAACTATGTATTATTGATAATGTCATTTCCACCCCCCACAGCCCAAAACATGCCCCCCCAACCCAAACATTTCACACTTATAATTGAGAAGTTACATCACAATGGAAACAACCAGTTAACTGGCAAAGTGTATCAGTATTGTGTATACTTGCTCCTTTACCCTCTTAAAAAAATCAATAACCTATAGCCAAATTGCAAATATCACTGGATGAATAGGGGTTAACAGGAGAGGCAAAGAGTGGAATTTCAGATGGAGTGTGACAGGCTCTCTTTCTAGGTACAGTTCTACCCTCAAAACTCATGGTCAGCAATAGAACAATGGTTGCTACCTGCAATAGATGTGTCATGTTGTATTTCCTGACAGAAGCTAGAAAGGATTTCCTCTGTGGCTACAGCTACACTGCACACAACTTATGGGGGGTGTATAAGGTACGTGTAGTTACACACTGAACACAGACTGCTTTTCATTGCACACTGCAGTGTGTAGCTACATATGTCAGTGAAAGGTTCTGGCAGTGGGGAGGCAGCAGGGAAATACACTAGCAGTGAGGAGTTGCTGGAGCCTTGCTTCGCTGCCTCCCCCCACCAGACCATTTCCCCACTGCTGGAGCCTTTCCCTGGGGGCTTCAGCAACAGGACATTACACTGCTAAAAGTAGCAGTGTATACAGGGGGAACACTGCTTGGATATGTAGAAAGCCATGTAGGGGACAAACACACAGGGTTCAGATGTGTTTTTACTTGCCTAAGCAATGCCTCAATATCTACATTGGTATTTATATGAATGTGAGGGGGCTGTATAGTGTACATACTTTCCATGCTACCATAAAGAGTGTGCAATATAGATGTATAGTGTAAACTGGTGGCTGTACTGCAAGAAGAGATTTGAGATCTGGAAGGACAAACAGACACTATGGATCATAGAGGCTGAGGCGTTCTTGGATGACCAGATTTGGAAAGCATCACCAATCCAAGATTCAAGAAAGGAACTGGCCATCAAGGAATCAGAAAATGGAAACCAGAGAGGAGGCTTGATAATTGATAACCACCAGACACAAGAGAACCAGATGTCATTACTCTGCCTCCAGATGTATAGCTGGTCAGGCTGGGGCCAGGATCCCACACAACAAGTAGTATCCATGGGTTATGTTGTCAGTATGGAAACTGCTTAAAGTCTCTCTGAAGATCCAGGTGATTGAATAGAATTGAGATCTATACAGGACTTACCTATGGATAGCTGCTCAGCCCAACAGAAAATCAAGCATGTCCACAAAGATCTACAACCATCCAAGGAAGACAGACTCTCCTTGCTAGAGATGCTATATTAAGAAGACTGGAAAGAACATTTTGCAAGGGATAGGCAGACAAGAGGATGGTGTGCTGTGTTCCTGGAGCCGAGACACAAGATGTGACTAAGATTGGATAGGGATCTGAAGTCTGTGGGTAAGGATCCACTGGGGATGGTGCATATAGTCATTAATGACACGTTCACATGATACCTCACCATTTGTAGATGACTTTAAGCAACTCAGAAGGATGCTGAAGGAGAAGAATGGCCAAGTGATCTTCTTGGAGATCTTTCCTATCCTGCAATCAGAGGAAAGCAGAAGATTCTGTAAGTGAGCAAATGACTAGGTAAGTGGTGTAGGCTTTTGGTTTTGTGGAACATTTGTTCACCTTCTGTGAAGAGAAGAAGCTGTATAATTGAAGTGGAAGTGGAACCAATCTTTCAGGGGACAGGCTGGCTAGACTAGTCAGCACGTGTTAAACTAAAAACAAAAAGGAAGGGTGAAAAGGAGGAACAAATGAGCACTCACTTAGAACCAAATTAAGGTGTGGGAGAACAATGTCAAGGCACATGAAGAGAAGAAATTAGTAAATTGCCTATACACCAATGCTAGGAGCCTGGATATTAGACAAGAAGTATTAGAATTTCTCATTTATGAACATAAATTTGACCAGAGTTGGTATTACTGAAAAAATTGGTGAAAAAAATCACATGATTGAATGTTAAAATAGGAAGGATAAAGTGGGCTTTTCTTTGACCTTGCCTTCTGTAATATAAACACATAGCAAAAGTATATTTAAAAATAATAAAATAAAACCTACCAAAGCAAGACACTCCTCTGCACATACTTCTCTCTCTGAGGAGAGGATGAGAGAATAAACAACATGTGAAGGATATGTAATCACCTTGATTAATGCACTACTGGAGGGTACTCAGGTAGTATGATGATAAACAAGGTATAAAAGCTACACGGAACAGAATCAAACCAAGTGGCTCTCTTTATAAAAAATGGCATTACTTGTTTCCGAGTCACAACTCAGATGCAAATGGTCTTGAATGTTTATAGATCAAGGTCCTAACAGATAAGACACAAGATGGGGTACCAGTTAGTGTCTGCTATAGACCACCAAATCACATTATAGAACCAGTTCTTAAGGAGCCAGTCATCCTATTTCTAATATGCAGAGAAAAAAAAAGCTGCATTATCATGGGCAATTTCAATGTGAATTCCAAGTGCTGGAGGTCTCATGGTGTCAGTATTAAAACATCTTCTGAATTCCTAAAAATTATAGATAATTTTCTAACTCAAAACATGTTGCATCCAGCATGGGGAAATTCAATATTAGACTGCACATTGACATGTTTTAAACAAACATGGGGAAGTAATTCTTCACGCAACACAGAGCCAACGTGTGGTACTTGTTGCTGGGTATGTTGTGAAGGCCAAAAAAGAATTAGATAAGTTCATGGAAGATAGGTCTATTAATGGTCAGGGATGCAACCCCATGCTCTGTGTCCCTAAATCTCTGACTGCCAGAAGCTGGGACTGGACAATAGAGGGTAGGTCACTTACTAATTGCCCTGTTCTGTTCATTCTCTCTGAAGCATCTGGCACTGACTGTTGTCAAAAGACAGGATGCTGGGTTAGATGGACCATTGGCCTGAGCGAGTGTGGCAGTTCTGATGTTCTTAGAAAAAGAGGAACTGATCACAGAAAGAAAAATTAGTGCTTTATCAGGTTAAAGTGATCGTGATTTAATTATTCTGTTTGCACACAACAGAAGCAAAGTCCAATCATTTTACAAAACTGAAAACAATTATGAGCCAAATCAGATGCGAGAAATCATTTAAACATAAAAATGTGAATGATAATTAAGAACTGTTCAAGAGCATTTTACTAGCCGCCCAAAAAGCCATAGCCCTATAATCAAGAAAGAGGGGCCACATTGGTTAAAAAAATATGGTTAAAATTCCTCTAAGAGGGGAAGTGAAAGCAGCGGTGCAATGTTTTCTGTGTACATAACAAGAAGAAGAAAGGGGAAGTCAATAGTAATGAAGATAAATAATATGCTAGGAATTGTAGATAATTGATAAATGAAGCAAAAGGACACAAAAAGAAATCTATGGTGAGTGGAGTTAAGTTTTTCATTTGTTTTTTGTTTTAAGTATTTTAGGAACAAAAGTAATCCTAACAATCATGTTGGTCCATCATTAGATGGAAATGATGGGATTATCAGTAATAATGCAGAGAGTCGTCTTTGATAAATATTTCTGCTCTGTATTTGGGAAAAAGCCAGATAATGTATTCATATTCTATTATGTCAAAGAAAAACTTTCCACTCTTAGTAGGTTGTTAAAAGCAGTTAGTAAAGATAGACATTTTAAAATTAGCACCTTTTGCATACAAAAGTTTGAGGAGAGCTAGCCAAAGACCTCTCTGGATCCTTAATGTTGATTTTCAAAAAGTCTTGGAACACTAGGGATGATCCAGAGGATGAAAGGCTAATGTTATGTCAACATTTAAAAAAAAGGGTAATAGGATGATCTGGATAATTATAAGCCTGTCAGCCTGACACTGATCCCAGGCAAAATAGAACGGCTTATACAGGACTTGAAGGTAATATAATTAATGCTGATCAACATTTATGTAAGATAGATATTGTCAGACTAACTTGATATCTTTTGGATGATATTACAAATTTAATTGACAGAGGTAATAATCTTCATGTAATATACTAGACTTCTGTAGGGCATATGACAGGGGGGAGAGGGGAGCAGCAGCACGCCGCTCCGGGGAGGAGGAGAAGAAGAGGCGGGAGCCAGGCGACTCTCCCCCACCTCTTTCCCCAGCATGCTACGTTCCCTCCCCCCCCTCCCTGCCTGCCGCCGGTCAGCTGAATCAACTCCTTGCTGGCAGGGCGGATGGGTGGGGGAGAGGAGGAGCGAGCCTCAGAACGCTGCTCTGGAGAGGAGGAGGAGAAGAGGCGGAGGTGAGGCCTTGGGGAAGGGGCTGGAATTGGGGCATATACCCCTTCCAGCCTCCTGCGTGAGCACCCCCCGACCCCAGCCCACCCCCCAGCCCCCTGCCCACCCTAACCCCTGCACCGCCCCAGCCCCCTGCATCCCCTTACTCCCCCAGCCCCTGCCCTGACTCCTGCCCCCCCACACCCAGCCCCCTGCACTGCCTCACACACATCCAGCCCCTTGTCCTGACCCCTGCACTCCCCTCACACCTCCCCAGCCCCCTGCCCTGACTCCTGCACCCCTCACACCTCCCCAGCCCCCAGTCCTGACCCCTGTACCCCCATACCTCCCCAGCCCTGACTCCTGCACCCCCTCTCACCTCCCCAGTCCTCTGCACCCCCTCACACACTCCCAGCCCCCTTCCCTGACCCCTGCACCCCCAAACCTCCCCAGCCCCCTGCCCTGAGTCCTGCACCCCCCCACACCTCCCCACCCCCATCCTGAGAACCAAACAGGAGCTGCCCCAGGTAAGCGCTCCACACCCCAACGTCCTGCCCCAACCCTGAGCCTCCTCCCTCGCCCTAGCTCCTGGCCAGACCCCATATCTGAACATTTTTTTTACAATATTTGGAAAGATCATTAAGTGGTCCGTCGAGACCCTCTGTGATTTTTCAAGTGGTCTGTGGAAAAATAAGTTAGACTACAAGAACAATCAAGGTACCTCACTTTATTTTCATTTACTTGCTATTACTTATGGGAGGAGGATGAAGAAAAAAAGAATGAAAAATGGGGGCAGGAGGAGATAAGAGAGAATGTTCTTTTTCTTGACTGGATCCCAAGGAGAAACCCCCAAAATGAAGCTGAGCACAGGACTGGGGGGCCCCACTAACTCTAAATCCACCACTGGCTGTCACGTCACCTGGGCTGGGGATACTGTCAGGGCTGGTGTAACCACTAGGTGAACTAGGCGACCGCCTAGGGCACCAAGATTTGGGGGTGCCAAAAAGCGGTGCCCCCAATTTTTTTTTTACACTACAGTGGAGTCACATCTTACAGGGGGGTTAGGTTCTAAAGTCACCGCGTAAAAGGAAAATCGCGTATAGTGAAAATTACCATAAAGTACAATATACACTAGAACAGGGGTCCTCAACCTACGGCATGCATGCCAAAGGTGGCACATAAGCCAATTTTTTTTTAATGGCAGGCTGCAGGTCCTGGCTGCCGCTGAGCTGGCTGCCGACCTGGGGTTCTTTTCACTCAGCTGGCAGCGGGCTGAGCAGGGCCAGCAGTGGGCCGGCTCCTGCCAGCCAGGGTTCCAGCCGCCAGCCCCGCTCAGCCTGCTGGGGTCCCAGCCAGCTCCACTCAGCCTCCTGCCGGCCTGGGTGAATGGTCTGGGGTTCTGTTCACCCAGGGTTCCGTCCACCGGCCTGGGGTTCCGTTCACCCAGGCCGCCGGGAGGCTGAGCGGAGCCGGCGGCCAGGACCCCGGCTGGCAGGAGCCAGCGGACAGAACCCCAAACCAGCCGCTGGCCCTGCTCAGCCTGCTGACGATCTGGGGTTCCGGCTGCTGGCAGCCAGGGTCTCGGCCAAGGGCCCTGCTTGGTGAACGGCAGGAGGCTGAGCAGAGTTGCTGGCTGGGACCCCGGCTGGCAGCTGAGTGAATGGAACCCCGGGACGACAGCAGACTCAGTGGTGTCCGGGACCCGCAGCCTGCCATTAAAAAAAAAAAAATCAGCTTGCGTGCGTGCCACCTTTGGCATGCGTGTCCTAGGTTGAGGACCCCTGTGTGACGGGTTGGATCACAGAAACCCCTTTGGGAGCTGCCACCAGATGTGCAAAGACTACCCCTGCTTCTGTTTTCCCTGCCAGCTCAGGACTCCAGCTCCCGTCTGGCTCCAGACACAGATCCAGGGTCTGAATCTCCTGTCCCAAAGCTGCAAGTTTCCTGAAAACAGCTCACAGAAGTGTGCTTGTCTTTAGCACTCAGATGCCCAACTCCCAATGGGGTCTAAACCCAAATAAATCCGTTTTACCCTGCATAAAGCTTATGCAGGGCAAACTCATAAATTGTTCGCCCTCTATAACACTGATAGAGAGATATGCACAGTTGTTTGCTCCCTCAGGTATTAATACATACTCTGAGTAAATTACTAAATAAAAAGTGATTTTATTAAATACAGACAGTAGGATTTAAGTGGTTCCAAGTAGTAACAGACAGAACAAAGTAAGTCACAAGCAAAATAAAATAAAATGCGCAAATCTATGCCTAATCAAACTGAATACAGATAATCTCACCCTCAGAGATGCTTCAGTAAGTTTTTCTCAGACTGGACACCTTCGAGGCCTGGGCACAATTCTTTCCCCTGGTACAGCTCTTGTTGCAGCTCAGGTGATAGCTAGGGGATTCTTCATGATGGCTCCTCTCCCTCTCTCTTCTCTTCCCCCCTTTATATATCTTTTGCATAAGGCGGGAACTCTTTGTCTCTCTGGGTTTCCACCCCCCTCTCACTGGAAAAGCACCAGGTTAAAGATGGATTCCAGTTCAGGTGACATGATCACATGTCACTGCAAGACTTCATTACTCACTTGCCAGCACACACATATACAGGAAGACTCACAGGTAAATACAGCCATCTGCAGACAATGGGAGTCATCAAGATTCCAAACCATCATTAATGGTCCACACTTTACACAATTACAATAGGCCCTCAGAGTTATATTTTATATTTCTAGTTTTAGATACAAGAGTGGTACATTTATACAAATCAGATGATCATACTCAGTAGATTATAAGCTTTGTAATGATACCTTACAAGAGACCTTTTGCATGAAGCATATCCAGTTACGTTACATTCACTTATTACCGTATTTTCTCTAAAACTATCTCAGTTACATTATATTGACTTATTATCAAGTTTTTATAAAACCATATAGACTGCACAACGTCACACCCTGTTCTAGTGTAGACAGTATATACTATGTATACTGTGTGTACTGTAGTTTATGGTAATTTTCACTATACGTGATTTTTCTCTTACGTGCTGATCTTAGAACCTAACCCCCACGTAAGATGTGACTCCACTGTATTCATTTTTGAAATTTATAATAAGCGATGCTCCGGAGGGGAAGGGCGGGGGGTGTGCAAGGTGGAAGTTTCACCTAGGGTGCAAAATATCCTTGCATTGGCCCTGGATACTGTGTCAGCTGATCTCCACAGTCTCCAACCTACCTGGGCAGTACAGCAGACATGGCCCTGCCCACTAGCTCCTCTCCACATCCTAGCCCACCCACAACTTGCCCCCCCCCCTAAGGCTTAGCCCTCTTACTTTTAAAAATGATTGCTTGCTCCTCTCCCCCCCTCAGGCTTTTCTGGCAGCCTTGTTCCCAGGTATCCAGTTTTAGACTGGAAACTCCAGTAGAAAATGGGACCTGAGTGCTGACTGGAAACTAAATGTCCGGTTATAGGAGTAACCACATTAGTCTCCGCTCCTCCCACTCCCAACACCTACCCCAGAGGGCTGGAAGAGAACCTGTCCTGCTGCTGTGGGAGGAGGGGCAGCTCAGTGCAGAGAGAGACAAAGAGAATGGGCTAGAACCAGGTAGGTACCCGTTCTATGTGGGCAGGGGTGGGGGGGGATCCTGTTTACCCCCTCCCCAGCCCTGCTGCGCTTGCAGTTTACCCCTGACCCCTCCCTTGCTCCAGAGACCAACCCTAGCTCCTGCCCCACTGCGCTTTTACCCCCGGCTCCTTTTACAATTATTCCCCAGGGGGGCCCACAAATATGTTTGGCGCCAAGCCCACAAAAAATTAATCCAGCCCTGGTGTTTTAGTGAGGTTCTGCAGGCACTTTTTCTTGGCTCTGTGCTGTTTAACATGTTTATGAATGAAATGGAAAAAAATATAAGAGCATTACTGATAAAGTTTGCAGATGACAGAGATGGTAGAGTGGTAATTAAAGAGGACGGGTCACTGATATAGAGAAACCCAGATCGCTTCATGAGCTGGGCTCAAGCAAACAATGTGTTTTAATATGGCCAAACATAAGTCATAGGAACAAATAACATAGGCCAGACTTATAGGATGGAAGACTATCCTGGGAAGCAGTAACTCTGAAAAAGACATGGGCCTCATGGTGGATGATCAACTGAACAGGAGTTTCCAATGTGACACTGGCCAAAAGGGCTAATGTGATAATTGGATGTATAAACAAGGGAATATCAAGTAGAAGTAGAAAAAAGTTATCATCTCTGTATTTGACACTGATGAAAGCGCTATTGGAATACTGTGTGCAGTTCTGGTGCCTACAATTCAAGAAGGATGTTGATAAATTGGAGAGGATTCCAAAAAGAGCCATGAGAATGATTAAAGTATTGGAAAAACGTCCTTATATTTATAGATTCAAGAAGCGCAATCTGTTTATTTTCTCAAAGAGAAGTTTAAGTGACTTGATCACAATCTGTAAGTACTCACATGGGGTACAGAAATTTGATAAGAGAGGGCTGTTCTACCTAGCAGACAAAGATATAACAAAATCCAGAGACTGGATCTTGGAGCCAGACTAATTCAGAGTTGAAATAAGGCACATTTTTAACAGTGTCAGGGTCAGACCAGGGTCAGAGGGACAGCCTCTGTGCACCAGCCAGCTACCAGGATGCAGGTATCAGGTAAGTAGCAGAGTCAGGGTTGAGCCATATCAGGATACCAGGAACTCAGGGTCAGGTACCAGGTTACAGACAGCATGCAAATTGCAGAGTCAGGAACAAACTAGTGCCAGAAATCAGAGCTTAGGATGCACAGTATTGCTCAGACAACTCCCCCTCATGGATCCTGGTTTATTTACCAGCATGAGCAAATCGGTGGATTGTGCAGGGCCATCATTCAGGCCATGCTGGGTGGTACTTCCTGCAGGGCCTAGCTTCATGGGGTCCTCCAGCAGAAACCTAGCCTAAGCTTCCCATGATGCTGCAGAAATGTCAGTCCCCCAAACCCTCATAGTCCCAGGTTCTAGTCCTGCAGGTTCTTAGAAACAATGAGGGTAATTAACCCTTGGGAAAAAAATTTCCAAGTGTTGTTGTTCCTCATGGAAAATCTTTAAATCAAGATTGCATGTTTTCTAAAGGATATGCTCTAGTTCAAACAAGAATTTATTCAGGGAAGTTCTTTGGCTTGTGTTATGCAGGAGATCAGACTAGATGACCACATTGGTCCTTTTCTGGCTTTATAATCTATGAATATGACTGACCTAACGCCTGTGATCATCTGAGAATCTGCCTGTATAACATATGAATTCTGGTTAATATTATGGAGTAATTGTGAAATGGTATTACAAAAAACTGCTGTATCATGAATGTATATATGAGTATATATATATCCACTCACCAGGGGCTAGCAGCCTTGTGTTACATCCTCCTAGAACAGATACTGTGAAAAGGTACTTAACTTTTAATGGGATCACTTTGATCACAATAGTGTGCTACAAAGTAGCTTCATCCTTGGGAAAAACAGTTTTATCTTACCTTCTGGAGCGAGGTGGAGAAAGGTAGGAGCTGTGGAAATTTACAAGGAGCAGTACAAAAGAGGCAAGGTTCACAGGCAGGTATTTAAATAAGGAAACACAGGAACAAAGGGGATCAGGCAAGAAGAGGAAGCACTGAGTAGGAGAGAGAAAGGTCACAGAAGTTGCCAAGTCACTTAAAACAAACTGACAGCTTAAAACAAGTGACTTTGGGCTTGAAATTTTAACGTTTGGTGGGTTTGGGGGGGAGGGGGGGCTGGTGGCACCCTTTCCCCACTTAATAATGTGCCACTTTTCTAGAAGGATTTTTTTTCTCTTTTAGGATGCAGGTGGAATGCCCCGCCCCCTCATTCAATCTGATGACATTTACTAAGCCCCCCTCCATCCCCAGGGCATCCCACAATACCACTTGTAGCCCTAAATCCCTCCCTCTCTCTCTGACACTGTCACACTGGGCTGCATGAGTTTTTCAAACCTTTCTCTCTCCTATTCAGTGCTTCCTTTTCCTGTCTGACCTCCTTTGTTCCTGTGTATTCCAGCTGTGGGGCACCTGCCCGGTGAGCACACAAACACTGATCAGTGAGACTCTGTGAGGGATCAGTAACAGTCTGCGTGAGGCAGGGGAAACCCTGCCTGCCTGCACACTGATGATCCCCAATAGAAGGGTGAGCTTGAAAGGGACATCGTGTTTAGGATGTTTGCTCTATTCTATTTAAAATACTTGCTTGTACTTTATATGATTATGTATAAAAGAGCAATAATGTGTTAGATTTGTGTAAAGTATTTCTCTGTGTTGAATACTTTACAGCTACTATGTTGCCTCCTGAGAGATTTAAACTATAAATCTGAAGCTTCGCACCATTCTGGGAGAGGGTGTGTTTAAGTAACTGGGGTATTTGGGGGGCCGGTGCTGGACCTAGCAACATGGTTTGAGGAACTACATTTCTGTGAAGGGATAGTAGACGGAGAGCCAGGAAGGAAACAGTGCTGCAGCCTGCTGAGGCCTGGGGATGCTTAAACTACTTGGGGATCCAGAGACCTACTGTCTTGGATTCCCCTCAGACAGTCCAGTAAGCAGCCACTATTGGAATGCCCTGCTGTATCTGTGACACCACGACAGTCATTGTCATTGTAATCTAAATGGAATTTATTTTAAACATTTTCCCCCTTCATTCTAGTCACATACAGAAGAATAAATATTGGAATAAGTCAATCAAAGCATTCACATCAAAGGTGTATAGTCCTTCTTCAGTTTGAATATCCATATAAATCAACCTAGGATCGCTAAAATAAGCTATTATTTATTTATTTCAGTAGAACTTAAAGGCCCCAACATAGATTGGGGGCCAATTAGTCTAGATAACTGGACAAACACATGGTAAGAGAAAGTCCCTGATCTCCAGAAAAAATGGTTGGTGACCCTAAGAACAAAACTAATACACCATTAATTTATTACATTCCATATAGCCATCCAGTTTTCTTAACGCATTGATACTTTATTCCACCACTTCATCAATATGCTTAATTATTATTAATCTTATAATGCAGTATTTCCAAAACCAAGCACTCAAATATTATGAATCAGCCCCCACCCTCATCATAAGATTATCCTAACAATAATGCACATATTAATATTTTTTAAAAGTGTGGGATTCTTATTTCCTTTGTGATTTTTGATCCTTTAGGGTTTATATTTTCAAGCTGTTCTCCACAAGCATAAGGGCTAGAAACTTACTTTAAAAAAAATTAAAGCTGAGGGTCTAATGTAATTACATTACTCAGGAGTTGGAGCTTTAAGAGAAACACCAAATATCACAAGTCTCACAATATAATCATGAGAACTGTAACATTATAGTGTTACAGGAGTGCTTAGCAGCCCCAACCAAGATTAAGCACCTTTGTCATCTTACACAGAAGGCCCCTTCCCAGAACTTGCAATTTACATAGACAAGACCAGACAAAGAGTTGGAAAAAAGAAATATTATATTCTTGAGATAGAAACCAACAGCTTGTTAACCTTTACTGCTGCTGTACCTTGGACCAACAATTGTAATGCCCGAACTATCAGTAGACCTACATAACTTTCTTCTGTCTTATTAATAATTCAATGTCATTTGCTTTACAGAATACAGAGTTTGGGGATTATTTCTACCCAAGTGAGCTACTTCAAATTTAAACACATTAAATTTCATATTCCACCATTCAGCCTGTTTACCCAGTCTGTTAAGATTATGCTAAGAAACTACATCCCTCTGAGAGTTTTAACCACTCTTCCTACTTATTTCTAATTTGCTAAATTACTTGTTACAGATTTTTATCATTGTTTAAATATTTACAAGTACAGGCACCATACTGTCATCAGTTACACTGGTAAAGTGTGTGTCACGTCCCCTGCTGGTGGCTCCTGCACTGAAGAATATTAGCCTACTGCTGCTACCTCCAATGGAAGATTCTTCCTTAGCTCAAGTAATATATGGTAGGTCAAATCAAATTAGACCCTTATAGGCTTAAAAATCTGTGAAGTTTGAGCTGTGTACTGAAGTTCCCAGATTCAAATTTGTCTAACAATTCTTGGAAGAAGAAAGGGTTAGCACTCTCTCTCCACACACACACACCCTTTAATTACAAGTTTCTATTTACTATGGGGTTTTTGGTAATGCACTGATTATGCTTTTGAACACTGCAAGAGGGCTCTTTGGACCTGTGGCAAAAGGGGGCAGTTTGCATAAGAAGCTATAATACCAACTCATTTCTGGAGATTTAGGTTCTAGATTGTCACAAGGTTGCAGACTATATCTCCTACAGAAATACAAATTATTCCATGTTCTTTATGCCTTAATCTCAGTTCCACAGTCCTTCTTGTCTATGCAGTAATTTATGTAGAGAAGGAAGAAAAGTCCAAGTTCAAAAGGTTCAAATAAATATTAACTTTCAAATTAAAGAGAGCAGGCAGTAAGCACAGTTTTTGCACTGCATCCATTGATACTCCATAATATGAATGTTTCATGTGGAATGTGTAGCGTGTGAAATATAGATTAGAAAAGTAATATCAGGGAAAATGTTACAAGTCAGCCTTGTGCATGTGTAACTATTAGGTCAACTGAGATTAGGAGTGAATTCTGGTCCATGCATTTTATAGATGGATAGAGTCTCTGAACATCAAGCAGATATTGTGTAGAACACGCAGTCCTTGCCAACAGGTTCATCAACTAGTATTGGCACCCACTCCAATGAGAAGCGCTGTCCCACTTTTCTAGCAGAAGGGGTGAATACTGTAGTCATTACCTTGAGCAGGAAGCTGGTAAGGAAACAACGATAGTATATAAAAATATATATATATATAATGCTGGCACCGCAAAAGCAAAGATTCTTTGACATGAATGCTATAACAGTTTTAGAGACTTTCTTTTAAATTAGGGAAATGGGTCAGACTTGGAGCTAGCAAACATACACATTATTTGCAGTGACTGCAAGCACACATTTCCTGGAAGGCCTGCCCTGTATTTCTCTGACTTGATGCGTTTAAGGGTTGTACTTTTCTCTCTTTCTTTTGCAGCAGAGAATAGAAGTATATTATTTTCTTTTTGTGAAAGAAAACTTGGCATGTGATGGCCTGGTTGGGCTTTGTTGTTGGGATGTGAAGAAATTGACATGACTAAATGACAGAAACAAAATAGCAGTTCCAAGCCACATATTAAAGACTTGAACACTTATTTTTGGTAGCAAGAAAAGCTATTAAATCAGACCATGGCTTTTTATAGCTGAAGGGCTTGAAGAATGGGAGGGATGTGAACACTTGCAAGAAAAGGATATTTTATCTGCTGCTTGCAAGGCAGACACAACCCCCTACTGAGCCGTACCCATATTTATTCTTTATACTTCATTGCACTGTCTTTGGTAATGTTATTTTTGTTATCAAATAATGCTCAGCACATGCAGATTTTAAATCATGTTATTAAATGTTATACTAAAAACTGGCCCTCCAGGGAGGGACACTGTGAGTTTAACCTTTTAACATAAAAAGCAGAAGAACTAGCATGAACACAGTTGGGTTTTTTTCATCCACCTTCTGATTTGGAACTCTGGCTGCTTTTCCCAGCCTCTGACTTCTCAGTATACTGCCCCCTTTCTCCACAGGTCCAGAGGGCCCTCTTTCAGTGGAACTGGCACAGCTCCATAGCACATGTGATTTAGAGAGCGTGTGCCCCTTCTGTGGATGAAACCATGGGGGCTCCCTTCAGGCTGTCGTACCCATCTGGAGGAGAAGCAAGTGTGGGACCAGAGGATTAGGGGATATAATAACAAGAATAAAACTATACATTCTTGTTTTCTATGCTGCACTGTACTGCACGTTCTAAGGATTCCTCTCTCTCTCTCTCTCTCTCTCTCTAGGTCCTTATGTGTCCCTCCTCTTTATAGTATCTGAGTGCCTCAGAATCGTTAATTCGTTTTTTTCCTCAGGAGACCCCCCATTTTACAGATAAATTAATCGACTTGCACAAGGTCACAGTGTCTCAAGTCCCACTCCAATGCCCAAGCTGCTGGAAAATCCTTCCTATCCTCTTGATAAGTACTCCTGTTTCTAGCTATTTAAGGTACTTATATGGCCCCCATATAAATAGTATCTGAGCACATCATAAGCTTTATCCTCACAGAAACCCTGTCAGATAGAGAAGTAGTATTATCCCCACTTGTTTGGAGTCAGTACTCAATGTATGGGCATATGGGGACAAGGATAAAGACAAGCTGGGCTATATTGTTTCACCTTAGTCACTGCTCTGCTCTTGGATCACTGGTTAAGGCTTCCCCCTCCCCCAATAAATGCAGTGAATGTGTTTTATTAATAAGAATTGTTAAAGTTCTGTTTGAGAGCTTTTCTGCACCACCTTGGCTAAGCCTAAGCAGCTACCAGAAGCTTAACTGATGTCCGTTAAAGGAGAATTGATTTCATATTGTATAACAAATATAAAATTTCTTATTACAAAAGAAGGAGCACATCTGTATTGAAGACTGATGTGAGGCTAGTAACTTGATAGGTAACACACTCCCCTCCTAATTGCTACTGAACCAGTACCTCAGCACAGCATTAAGGGCAGTCTGCTGTGGAAGGGGCTATAGATTTGAGTGAAACAAAACTAAGCCCTAACAATCCATGCTCTAAATAATTTCCAGGTGCATATCAAGAGGCTGCTTTTGACTCAGAAAGCCTTAAGTAGTTTGGATTCTGCCTACTGTTTTACACCTGTGCAAATGGAGTGAGTTTGTGCAACACATTACCTTTCTGATTTGGCAGCCACTTTGCCCAGGTGTGAATGATTATACAGGATGCAAGGCAAAGGGGAATCATCACTGACATCACTGTGTGTGGTGATACCACTGATGAGATCAGCTGAAGTACTTGAATTCACTGACTGTACAGTATGTTAAGTGATCACACGGACTCTAGAATTTTCTCCAACAAAGTTTGAGGCTATAGACCTTCAGAGTATTTTGGATTATGAGTTAAGGAGATTGGAAGCCACTGGTAGGTGGTATGGGTGAGGAGTTATAATTATTTTTATACCATTCATGCATCTAGTGCCCAGAACAGGCATCTTTTATAAATAAAAAAATATAGGTACAATAGCACATTTTAAAAAGAATTGTGGTGTTGATATTGATGCCTTGTTCAAATTCCCATTGAAGTAATTACATTCTGCTTACAAATAATTCCCTAGTAGTTTCAGTTGTAAAATGTATTCTTCGTGTCCCTTTCTAAATAGAACCATGTAGTGTTACTGCAGAAGAACAGCTGAGAAATTACACTCATTTATGAGTGGATTTTGTCTGAATGTATCTAATTTTTATTGAAATCTAATGTTTCTGAATCTAAACAAGGTACTCTCATTTTCTTGGGCTTTATCTCTCAAATAGTAAACTTAGCATAAATTAATGAACCCCCAGCACTCAAATGTGTCAAAATAGCTCACCAAAATGGTTAGACTTGCCTGTCTGTACTGTGTTTCCCTTTTTCAATATCACCTGCAGACTAGGATTTCCAATTACTTTTGTTGTTGAAAATCCCAGCTTCCATTTTTAGATTAAATGCATTTTTTTTACATCTAGTATATGCAATTGATGTTCATAGATATTCTGTTTTCAAGCATGACAACTTTATAATTGTTGGTGTCAGAGTTTTGAGAAAAGTTCAAGAAATTTTTGTAAAACTGATTTTTTTTTCAATCAAATACAAATGTGCATATGGTTAAAAATAAAACAAACAGAAAAAGTCAAGACATTATTCTCTATTTCCTGTTAAACATACCAAATGGTTTCTCCTACATTGTTGAGAAGGTTTTCTGAGATAGAGTTCTTATGGTTAGTACATTCCACCCCTTCTCCTTCCTTTCCATTCCCCCTAAAAATCTTTACCATATACATATTTTTTGTAAATGATCAATCTGTGAAATGTTCATTATAAGTGTGTTAATTTTCTTCAGCCTGACCTCTGAGCTGAATGTACAGATATGAGACTAAATATAAATTGCCTTTGTGTTTTAAGAAATATAATTAGAACATAAGAATGTCCACACTGGATCAGACCAATGGTCTAAATACCACAGAAGGAATGAACAGAAGAGGACAATTTATCAAATGATCCATCCCCTGGTGTCCTGTCCCAGCTTCTGGCAGTCAGAGGTTTAGGGGCAGTCAGAACATGAGTTGCTTTCCTGACTATCTTAGCTAGTTGCTGTTGATGGACCTATCCTCCATGAACTTATCTAATTCTTTATTCAATCCAATTATACTTTTGGCCTTCACAACATCCCCCAGGACTGAGTTCCACTGGTTGACTGTGCATTGTGTGAAGAAGTACTTCCTTCTGTATGCTTTATACATGCTGCCTGTTAATTTCATTGAGTGACCCTGGGTTCTTATATTATGTGAAGGGGTAAATAATACTTCCTTATTCACTTTGTCCACATCAGTCATGATTTTATAGACCTTTATCATATCCCCCACTTAGGTATCTCTTTTCTATGTTGAACTGTCCCAGTCTTTTTAATCTTTCCTCATGCAAAAGCTGTTCCATGCCCCTAATCACTTTTATTGCTCTTCTCTGTGCTTTTTTTCCCCAATTCAAATATCTTTTTTGAGATGGGGTGACTAGAATTTTATTCAGTATTCATGGTGTGGGGATACTTTGGATTTAGATAGCAGCATTATGATATTTTTTGTTTTAATATCTAGCCCTTTCCTGATGGTTTCTAACATTGCTAGCTTTTTTGACAGCTGCAGCATATTGAGCACATGTTTTCACAGAACTAGTCACAATGACTTCAAGGTCTCTTTCTTGAGTGGTAATAGTTAATCTAGACCCCATCGTTTTCCATAATGTGCATTACTTTGCATTTAACAACACTGAATTTCATCTGCCATTTTGTTGCCCAGTCACCCAGTTTTAGGACATCACTCTAACTCTTCACAGAGTTTGCCTTAACTATTTTGAGTAATTTTGTATTGTTTCCAAACATTGCCACCTCACACCTTATCCCTTTTTCAAATAATTTGATTGTTGAAAAGCACTGGTCCCAGTACAGATCCTGGGGTGACCCCCGCTATTTACCTCTCTCCGCTGTGAAAACTGACCATTTATTCCTACCCTTTGTTTCCTATCTTTTAACCAGTTACCAATCCATGAGAGGACCTTCCCCATGACAGCTTACTTTGCTTAAGAGTGTTTGGTGCAGGACCTTGTCAAAAACCTTTCTGAAAGTGCCAGTAAACTATATCCAGTGGATCACCCTTGTCCACTTCTTTGTTGACCCCTTCTCCCTTAGAAATCTAATAGATTGGTGAAGTATGATTTCCCATTATTCAAGCTTGTATGTATGTATGTATGTATGTATGTATGTATATAGAATGTCTTTATATAGATGATTTTTAAGAAAACAGAAAAAACTATATGATGTACAGCTGTATATCTAGAGGTGCAAGATTGAAATGCCAATCATTAGTGACTATTAAACTGTTCCCATGCTGACTGTAAAGAGTAAGGATATGCTGTTCTGCAATTTTGTTGTGGGCAGGAACACAGTAGTTATTTACCCATGACCTCCATATAGTTCAGGAGCAGTTAAAGTAACTTGTATCTGAATATATAGGTCTTGATGTTGCCCTGCCAGTGCAAGTATATAGGTATGAGAGAGCTCAAGGAGCCTTCACTCGACCTTACTTTTCACCCAGAGGAAGAGAACACACTCACAGTACCTGTGCTTTGGGGGGAATTTAGGGACTGCTCCCTATGTATCCTTGTGACAGCGTCTGCTGTACTAACCACTCAGAAGCAACTCCTTGTAGCTCACCCGGTCTGACACCCCTTCCTGAAGTTACTCAGCCCGCCATTCCCCTCACTTACTCCATGGTTTGATATGCACCCAGAGCTGCAGTGCTTTCTGCTTCATGGCTTAGCCCTCCAGCTAAGTCACATTAAAGTTCTTCCCCCTTCTGGGGTATCATCAAAGTCTGCTTCCAGCCATCCCCAAACAGGCTATCCCTAGTGTGTCACTCCAGCAGTGACTTGCAGAGGAACTCATGGCCACCTGCACATCTACATTGGGGTTCAATCCAGGGGCCCTTAATCCAGCAGCTCTGAGCTCTTACTCTGCCACCCTTTCTGCTCCTTCCATGGACTGATTCCTGTCTTTCTCCCTTGTATCCAGGAGTGTGAAGTCAGATCTCTTCCTTTCAGTCTACCAACTTCCTCTCTTTAGAGATCCCGCCTAGCTGGACTTCATCAGCAATTAGGCCCTAGAATGCCCTGGATTTCCTCCAGGTGCAGCTGAAGGTTAATTAGCCTGATTTACCCTTCAGGCTTTGTATGGGGTGGACACTCCCATCACAGTCCTTATAAGTGCAAACCACTGCAAAATGCATAGGACTGATATGGGGCTAAGTCATCATTTCCACTCAGCATTGATCCATCCAGATGGGCATCCTGTGGGAATGGGGGAGAAAGGAGCAGGCTGCACCATCCTAATGGTTGATTTTATTAAGAGCACTTTCCCTGTACACAAAAGATCTTGGGGAGATACTATAGGTGGGATCCATGAAAGCATTTATGTGCCCAAACCCCAGGCTTAGGTGCTTAAGTGCCTGTGTTAGGGATCTAAGTCCCAGTTTTGACTCCACTGCAATCCACAAAACTCCAGTCAAACCCTGTAGGTGCCCAAACTGACACAGGGCTTGAGCTTTTCAGGGTAACACTTCCCTAGGTGCCTATGTTTCTACCTCTGGGAATGTGCACTGCTGCCTCATGATACCTATCTCCCACCTAATCCCCAGGGATTCATGAACCAGGGAAAGACAATCATTTGGCTGCTTAAATCATGTGTGGGGCCTGATCCAGTAGGTATGCTCAGAGGCAGCTTACCATATTAGGTCCTAGTTACAAATTCCACAAGAGAAGGATGGAGAGGTGGTGGTCATGTCCACCTTATAACTGTTAGCCCAGTGGTTAGAGTACTATGGGATCTGGGTGACCCAGTTCAATTCCCCCCACTTAGGCAGAGAAAAGAATTAAATAGGGGTCTCCCACCACTCAGGAGAGTTCTCTAACTACTGAGCTGTGGGATAGCTTGTTGTGGGAGAGTATACTCCCTCAGTCTTGCCTGTTGAAGCTGTTCCACTTTGGGTAAATAATGAAAGAGTGATCGGAACAGGTGAACTGGACTCAGGGTGTCCCATCTCCTAGGTGGGTGCTCTAGTCACCAGGCTAGAAGAGTCATATTCTTCCTCTCTCTGTCTGGCCCAGTGACTATTTTAATATTTATCCTGAGTGCAACAGCTTCAACAGGAGAGACTGAGGGCACAGTAACTCAGACTATCCCATAGTTCAGTGGTTAGAGCACTCTCCATCAGGAGACCCAGGTTCAATTTCCCTGCCAGAGAGGGAGAAAGGATTTGAACAAGAATTTCCATTCTTCCCCTCTGGCAGCGTCTCTAATCCTGAATCTGGGTCTCTGACATCCCTGATGATTGCTCTAACCACTGTCATAAAAGGTGGGTATCCCCTCATCTTGCCATTTTGTGTGTAGCAAGGCAGCACCTAATTCATTCCCTCAAGAAATGATTTAGTCATCTAAGCTGCCTAACTCTAGACACTGGGTCCCCATTCATGGATCATTAAGCAGAATTTGGTGCCTCCCTGCAGCCTGGACTTAGGTGCCATTCTTGGAGAGAAAGGAGGGGCTTAGCACATGTCTCTTATCAGCATCTCGTAGTGACTAGTTTAGGTGGCTCTCTGCCTATGGTGCTGGCTGTAATGGATCATATGCTGAGGCACTTATCCATTGCATAAGTAGCCTAGGTGCCTAACTTACTTGATGGGTCTCAGTATTTTTCCTTTGTTTTTCTAGGCACCTAAAAGTTGGGTGCCATGACGTTTAGCATTGCAACACCTAAGTCCTTTTGTGGATCCCACCGTGTGCCTCTTCTTATTCCTTATCCCAAGGATATTCACACAATCTGGTCCATAAAGCTCAGAGTCCTTGGGATGAAAAGTCTGTATAAATATAAGGTGTGAGACTGTGCCATTACCTTAGGAGTGAGAAAGGGAAAACTGGGGGAAAGTCTTAATAGGAATTAAGCATATTTAATAGCTGAGAGACACAGCAAACAGCAGGAAATTGAAAAATAAATATTTTAATGCAGCAGCTGCTTGACTCAGCCAAGGACACCCTCGCCCATCTTCTCCCTTACACCCAAGAAAAGCATGCTGGAAAAAAAGATCTATAAGAAAGCAACCCTGCATTCCAGAGCTTTAATAGGCACTAGGCAGTCTTTAGGAAAGGTTGTCTGAGAGCAGTGAGAATGGTAGTTGTAGGAGCAGGAGCAGTAGCTTGTATGTGCTGAATATCACACAAGATATTGTGATTATATAGTCATTTTGTTCTGTATTGATTACCTTACAACTGAGAGTATTACATTGCAGCAAACTCCAAAAGATAAGCATAGACCCAATTACAGTGTTCAATAACTTGGCATACATGCCTCAAATAGTGCAGATTTTTGGTTCATGGTAAACAGATTGCAATATTCTTCATGTCAAAACAAAACATTAAAACGTGTGTGTGTGTGTGTGTGTGTGTGTGTGTGTCCTGGGATGAATGTATTGTTCTTATGGGAGCTCAGAGATACTTATGAAAATAATGTAAACCATGAGAAAATGTTAATGTTGTCTTATGTTGTACCCACATACATCTTACAAGTACTCTGCATTTATTACTGTGGCTTTGGGCACAATATAAAGAAAAGAAAGACATGGGAGGCTGTGGAATGATTATGATTTTCAGAGTTTTAAAAAAAAGTAACTTTAATATTCTTTGCAACAATGCCTTGCCTAGTGCTCAGAAGCAGACCGAAAACATACATTATCATTGCATGCTCATAAGAAACTCATTTTTTTTCACTGAAAACAAACTACTCAGCTGTCCTGCTCTTCAAAGATACATGAAAACATTTTTCTTTGGTTTTGATCTGCTTGAGTTTGCTTTCCTGCCCCTGTTTTCTTTTGGATTCAAACTAACCCAAATTTTAAAGAAAAACTCTGCCAAAATGACCAGTTTTCACCCACTTTTACATTAAAGCTATTCTTTGCAAAATAGTGAATTTCTCATGCAAAATAATAAATTGATCAATATTTGCTGGAAGATAGGTAGGTAGGAAAGAAAAGACCAAAAAAGGATATTCTGTTTGCTTTGATTTATTGGCATTTAGTAACATCATTCCAGTCACCACTAATGGAATAGGAAGCTTGTCTTTGTTCATGAATTGTTCACAAACAAATCTTGATTTCTTTGAATGCATTAATTATTTTTAAGTGTTTACTGAACAGTTTGGATGTATAATATTCAGACTACGGGTATTTACAAATGATTCACATCCAATATTGCCTATTTGTGTTTGGCCACCTAAGTCACATAGCATTGTTTGTTTTCTATGACTGAAACTTTTAAAACAGAAGAGTAATGAAAAACAAATATCAAATAATAAATGTTTTGGCTAAACAATCATTTCATATCCAACTTTTGTGACCATTTTGGGATTGTGTACCTTTCATGAATACCCAAATACCTGTGAGCAGCGAATAAATTGACTACATAAATACTAACAAAATAATTGTTGGAAATTAATTTCTGAAGCTTACTTGGGGCTCAGAATTAGAAATTAATTTTGTGTTTTTCAGTATTCGACCAGCTCTGAAGGCTCTCCATCCCCCTATACCCCAGATACTACACTGAAAATGTACCTCTTAGAGTGATGCATGTTTGTGACAAAAAGTTTTGTTTGTGTGTGTGTGTGTGTGTGTGTGTGTGTGTGTGTGTGTTTAAAGTACCAAACTGAGATACCTGGAAATCAAAGTTCTCTATTTTATCCACAGAGGAAGTAGTGCAGCAATTCAAGCTCTCTCACATTGTCCACATTCCTGCAAAACATTCAAGCATATGCATAACTTTAAGCATGAGAGTAGGATTGACTATTCTGGGATAGACTACCCATGCTTAAAGTTAAGCCCTTTGCTGGATCAGGGTCATTGTGCCTCAACTGTGATCTGATCACTCATTGGTCCTCTGATGAAAATTCAGAAAGATTTGCCAGTTCTGATGGTGCTTTTTACAATGTTGGACATCGGACTACTAGAAAATAGGCCAAGACCACTGACTAATTTTAATACACTACCATACAGCCATGAGATGATAACATTTTGTCTTTATCATCTAAACAGAATTTGACTCTGATCTAATGATGAAAAGGGCTAATTGCCATTACTAATATGTTGACTATTCTAGTCCCCTAATAAGTAGTTTTATGAAGCTCTTTTATACTTGCTTTCTCTATTTACTTTCTTCTCACATTTGATTAATTTCAGTATGATTGAAATTCAAACAGCAGGCAATTAGTAAATGTAAATTTCTTATGCTGTACTTTTCTTTTGTTCTGTTATTTCAGTGTCTGATTAAAGGCTTAGAAAATGGTATATTAGTTACCTTGTCTTGTGAATCATAATTAAAATAAAGGGTATAATATTAATAACTAATATATCAATGTAGGCAAGATATAAAACAATTTTTGAATCAGTTCCTAATATGTGGATCAAATCTCAGTAGAGTATTAAGTACTACATTAACTGTGAATTTCACACGTTCTTTGTTCTCTTAACCATGCTTGTCTACTGGGATAAGAAGTTAGGCTCAAAATCAAATACTCTGTCCCGGCTTCTCTTAGTGGAGTCTAGTGCTCATTCATTTATGCACAAGAAAATTTGAGAGCAGGAACAATGATTCCTAATGTGCTTTTTTTGTCAATGAATTAAGGAAGATTTAATGAAATTCCTTGTACCATTCATCTACCTGTCATGTTAAACCACTATAATATTTTTCTCTTGGTGATTAGAAAATTGAGAATTATGGAGCACAGTCTTCAGCTCAGTAATTTTAAAACAAAAATTTTTTGTCCAGCAACTTATTTCATGGATTGAACATTTAAAAGTAATGGGCTAGGTTAGGAATTACAAAGTAGCTGCTCTTTCCAATGCTGCATTAGGGATTTTAGAATTTCTCATGCTTCATACCTTTAGCCCTATTTTTGTGATAGTCACAAACTTTTAAATTAAGAAATTTACATTTTTTCTAGTTAAGGAACATGTGTTGCTTTTTCTATTGACTCATGTCAACGTATTTGCTGCATAGTATGAACAATTTTCACTATCTGAATGGTTCGATGTGATGGTTCACTTTGATAATTCATTTTTCATTATTTGTGAATGATCAACTAAATTACATGATATTGCTTCTCTTTCCTAAGCTGAAATTTAGTATACATAGCAATAAAAATTAACAAATGAGGAAAAAGAAAAAAAATTAATAGTAATCATGTTTGTTTGTGTTCATGCAAATAAGGATATTCATGCAAAGAACAGAAATTCCCCAAACATTTGTGCTACTAAAAATGTTTTCATGGAAATATTCATAAATAGTGTATAATATGGAGTATGAACATCAAACTGAGCAGCTGTTCAGAAAACTGATACATTTGGTGGTGTTAGACCAGCAAACTTTGACAAAAACATAAATCCCATAGAACCCCAGAATTCCTGGTTCCTCAGAGGAAGTCAAAAAGCCTACACAGCATTTGGCATTTTCTCCACTTAAGAATTGATTTCCTTACCATGAAGAGTGATTGGTCAAGATCTTTAGCAGTCCTGGAAGACTAGCAACACTCAAAATAGCAACAACAAAGGAATGGTGGTGACTGTACTGTGTAGAAACAAGGTAGTGGCTTTCTCTCTTTTGTGGTTTAGAAGCTGCCAGAACCCAACCAGAGAAGTAGTGTGTATATATGTCTCTAGGCCTTGCATGTTCTGTATATTCAGTAAACAACATTATTAGACCTCCATTGTGGCTATGTGGGTCTTTTATATTATGTTTATGTAAAAAGCAAAGTATACAAGAGTGGTGGTGGTGGTGGGTAGATTAAAAAATATTCTCTATTGTTGTATGGCAGTCAGGGCAAGTGAGAAAAGGAATTCCCTTCACCCTGAGGAAAGGGGTACATTCAGCCAATCAGAACCCCCCATATCATCCAGCCACCTATTAGAGGGCAGAAGAGGTGGGAGCTGCAAAGGAATTCTTGCCCATGGCCCATGCAGGCATGGGGATGCTATGTGACTGGAAGCCCTGGTCCCACACTCCAATTTTTGCATGCCATGGCCACACCCAAGAAAAGTGGAGAGGCAAAACCAGAGGACAAGCCCATCCATCGCAAGCTCCTGCTTGAACATCCCAACTCCATGCTTCACCAAGGGCATTTATGATAGAATGACTGCATCATTGTGAGGGTTATTAGGAAGGGAAGACAGACAATATGCTCCAAAATCTAGCAATTTCATTTTTTTAAATAAACAGAAAAATTTGAACAACTCATTAAGGTTCATTTCCCTTGGGATTCTCAGCAAGAGGCAGACTAACTGCCATCTCACCAACTAGTATCCACACCCTTTTCACTTTTTAATTGTTCCACACATGCTGTGGAAGCACCAGGGAAATATCATGATAAGAATGTAGTTTGTTTACTTCTTTTCTCTCTCCTGACTTGGTAGACTCTGAAAATATGATCAATATATACTGGTGGAGGATTTGCTCACATAGCATTATAAGTTTTGTATACACCCATAATTTAAATGAGTATGGGAAAAGGGAAATGGTGATTATTGCATGCAAAAACCTTTGATCCTTCTTCAGCTATTCTTTTACAGTCCCTAACACTGAACAAAAATGTCAGCTGCAAACCCATCTTTCTGTAAACCTCAGCAAATAATCTTTGAATGATACAAAGCCTTAATGACTCTACAAAACTGATGAGAGATGATAGGCCAGGCACTTTACATTTGACAACCACTCAATAGGGTTTTCAGAATGAATAGACATCAATTGTACAGTACCACTCTGAGACCTTTTGAGATGAAAAGGGATATTGGCATTTGAATCACTTCGCTGATATTACTGCAATGATTTCCATGGACAAGTGAGCCACAGTGACAGAAGAATTTCACATGGAGCACAGTGAGGATTTTAAAGAACAGAGAGTCCAACCCTGCAGGTTTTACACGTGCAAAAGTCCTATTAACTTCAATAAGAATTCTGAATGCTTATAAACCAGATGATCCTTGTACTGCAGCCTCTATGCAATATATCACTTAAGTCTTGTGGTAGCAAAACCCAAGTGAGGGATCATTCAACATAAGGGGTGTATGTTCTAAAAGGGAATGCTCAGGAAGCCCTTTCATTCTAACGATCCTAAGTTAGGTTTTCAGAACTTTGTTATTGCCACAAGCCAATGTCACTTTGAGCAGTCCCAGGCTCTTATAACACAATAAGTAGTAGAAGAAGTGAACAGAACAGCATCAAGATAATGGCCTTGTGTGACTCAAGGACATCTAGATGCCAACTGACAGAGCTCACAGGAGGCATACAGGTTATAGTGATCCCCAGGGTCTGATATCTACATTCTAATTCACCAAAGAGGTTTTTGCTGGAAGCCTGTGTCACACTGGTTATCATAATCTTTGCAAAATGTATATGTGGACAATGTGTAAGGAGATAATTTACAATATATAGACTTGTGTTCTTAAGGTCTTGTAGTTAAAGGAAGGTCATTCAAGGTATGTCTACACTGTAATTAAAAAACAGCATCTGGCCTGTGCCAGCTGACTCAGGCATTCCCCCCAACCTCAGCACCCCCCATCCTTCCACCCCGCCCCTGTACACAGGGTGGGCAGCCCCAGTGCCAGCAGCCCCCTGAGCACCAGGCATGGTGGTCCCAGTGCCCCGGGGCCTCACAGTTCTTGGTGG
Organism: Chrysemys picta bellii; assembly: GCF_011386835.1. Lineage (NCBI taxonomy): Eukaryota > Metazoa > Chordata > Testudines > Emydidae > Chrysemys > Chrysemys picta. The sequence goes on from NC_088795.1 coordinate 84,595,262, forward strand.
CCCCAGCCACCCCAGCATGCTTCCCTGAAGAGCAGCAGCCAACCTGCCTGGGTTGGGGACGAGGGTCCAAGGACAAGCAGGAGGGGGGCTTCTGGGCAGATTGTGGGTGGGGCCACGCTGGGCTGTTTGGGGAGGCATAGCCTCCCCCAGCCTATGATACGTGCCACCCATGGCTAAGAGGCTATTCAATGGCCATGTAGACAGTCAGGCTCAAGCTGGAGCCTTGGCTTTAGGACCCGGTCAGGTGGGAGGGTCCCAGAGCTTGGGTTGCAGCCCAAGCCTGAATAGCTACATCGCAATTAAACAGTGTCTTAGCCTGAGCCCTGCGAGCCCACATCAGCTGTCATGGGCCAACCATGGGTATCTAATTGCAGTGTAGACATACCCTCAAAGATCGGATGGCTTGAGTCAGACTTCTCCAGACAGGATGTGGGAGACACTTACCTCCCTAGCTGACCATTGTATGTTTTTATAATAGAAGTGTATTAGCATTTTGAGTCAAATGCTAATGAAGAGCTTGAGACACTTTAGGAGGAAAATTAACAGGAAGATGTAAAGAGTGGGGTTGTTTTCAGGCACAGATCAAAGGTCTGAGGAGCTATAATGGGGGGTGCAGAATGATGCCGAGACACCCTTCTTCAGGGGGAGGTGAGCTGTCAGCAGACTTGGACTCCATGAAAGGAAGGCCTCAGCTATTGTGGTTGAGAAATGCAGTGAGAAGGACTTCAGGGTAAGCAGTACCTTATTAGACAGCAAGGCATCTTGTGAGTTGCATTTAGGCTCCAGACAGTGTATTATGACTTTATTTTATATGTAACCCCTTGTTTCCAATATTTCTGTTCACTAGCATTTAAAACTCTGTTCTCTGTTAAATAAATTTTTATATTGGCTTTCTCTATAAACAAATCTAAGTACCATGTTTTAAGCAGCGCTGTATCCTATGGTATGACTAGTCAGATGCAGTGTACTGTTCCTGTGGGAACAGCAGGCCTTGTAATTCTGTGAGTGTCCAGCGTATAAGGGACTGGACACTGCAGGGGAATGCTCGGAAGACAGGGATTAGTATGTGCCTATCGTTAGCCTGAGTGAGGAACACTGAAGCCTAAAGAGAGTGCTTGTGTTGCCCATGTCTAGTGAAGTCGGGCAGCTGACCCCTGACAGGCAAAGCTAAGGCTCCCTCATGCTCAGGGTAGGTGCTAGAGAAGTGCGTCCCAACCATGGGTAGCCTCGGAAATCATCAGACATGCCAGCTTTGTTGTGCTCAGGGCTGCTGAAAATATCTGTTTAGGGGGGTTGGGCCCTTTGGGTGGGATTTTCAAAGATGTCCCAAAATGGCTTAATTCTGTTCCTATTAAAGTAATGGTAAAATTTGCAAAATTTTTGTTAGATAAAGGTGGCAAAGTGAGATTGAGGGCTAGAGGAAGCTGTCATCCTTGCACCTCAGTGATGAGCTTTCCAATGAGAAACTGCAGAATTGGAATTAATTTGCAAACTGGACACCATTAAATTAGGCTTGAATAAAGACTGAGTGGATGGGTCATTACACAAAGTAAAAACTATTTCCCCATGCATGTTTTTCCCCCCTATTGTTACTCACACTTTCTTGTCAACTGTTGGAAATTGGCCATCCTGATTATCACTACAATTTTTTTTCTCCCGCTGATAATAGCCCACCTTAATTGATTACTCTCATTATAGGTAGTATGGGAACACCCATTTTTTCATGTTCTCTGTGTATATATATCTTCCTACTGTATTTTCCACTGCATGCATCCGATGAAGTGGGTTTTACCCCATGAAAGCTTATGCTCAAATAAATACGTTAGTCTCTAAGGTGCCACAAGTACTCCTAGTTCTTTTTGCTCTATTAAATATAGCAATTTTAAACTGTCACTATGTATCTACTTGATATGGGGTACCTTATAGGTCTACCCACAAGCTCTTGCTCTGAGTGTGTTTGAAGTGTTGTTGGAACTGTTGTCACTGGTCTAAAGATTTATCTATTTGACATATGGAAAGAAGACTTATAGTCATAAAAATAAACATTTTGAGTGATAGACTATTAATATGTCTTAAATAATGCCCTCTAGGACAAGGGAGGAAAAAATAATGAAGAAAACTCAGAGGGATTCTTTTGTCACTGAAGATATGAATAGTAACAAGTCAAAAGCTACTAGCCCAATAGGCAGGGTTTTCAGATTTTTATTGTTGAGCTAATTTGTTCATGACTTCTTTCGTGTTTTAAAACTCTTGTTTGAATTCAAAGCTCATGAAAGTGAGAAATTTATATCATTTTCTACAGCCAAACATAATGTAGGAGGACACTAACACGGTTTTGCCAGCATACTTAATCCTAAACTATCCGAGTCTTGGCATAGAGAGAATGCAATTGTGTTAATTTGTGTGGTTATTTTATAATGTAACCAAACAAACATCCATGAGGGACTGAGTGAATTCCCCCAACTCTTTCTTTCTCAACAACTTCTTGTTCTTTCTCAACAACTTTTGAAAGTCTCCAGTGAACCAACAAAAACGGAGTGGAGGGACAAGGTGAAAGTGCAATCTAGTAAATGCTATTGCAGAGATTAGTTATTTCAACTTCATTCTAAGGAAGAAAATTACAGATGATTAGCAAATACATTCCCAATGCCACATCCCTCCAAAACATTTAAAAATAAACCTAATTGCAAGTCCTATCTGAATACAAATACAGTTTAGAGAAGAGCAAAAGCTTTTTTCTTTAGTCAAGTTATATCTTTACTTAAAAGCAATTCAATACGATGAATGTAACATTATCAAAGCTTTCCTAAATAATCTACAGAGCATACCTCAATTTAAATACACTACCAATCAACAAACCCCACTGCTCCATTCCGCTGCAAGACCATGACAATTTAATGAAAACATTACAACCAACTTGGCTTTGAGCCTGGTTGTTTGTAAGGGGAAATCCTACAAAGGGTTTGGAGGAGAAAAATCTATCCACAATTGTGAAGGAATTCCTTGAAGAAATACTAATGCACAAGCTCTCCAGTTCCTGGCAAATTGCCATTATCTCAGTCATTCCAAAATAAAAGATCCCACACTTTGTAGTTAGTATAGATCAAGTTCTCTTTTAAATATTGACCTTAGACTATTAACAAAAATAATAGTGAAATGATTAGAACTGTTGGAAATACTCATTAACACAGATCAAACAGGCCTCATAGCTAACAGACTCAGAGCCTAGAGTCTGAGGAGCAATTGTTCAACATAATGAAAAATTCAAAAATTGACAGAAGAAAATGTTACTTTCCCTAGATGCCAGATATGCACTTGACTGAGTCAATTAAAGTATTGAATAATGTGTGATGTCCGCTTAAATATATCACTCAGATTAAAACACCCTAATCACTCCCAAAGGTATAGGTCAGAGTGAAAACTCTTAATTCAGATGTGTTTAAACTACAGAGAGGCATGAAGTAAGGTTGTCCTGTGCCCTCTCCTATTTACCCTGGCAATTAAAAACTTGACAGTCATAATTAGGGAGAACAAAAATAATCAGACTAAGGTGGGGGGGGGGGGAAGCTAAACAAACTTTCTGTGCAGATATCAAACCATTATTTATTTCTTAATACAGAAAGTCCATCCCCAAATTATCTTTTATACTAGAGAATTTAGGAGCACCATTTGGTCATAAAATCTATAGCATAAAAAAAGAGGCCATGATGATATGTGCCCAGAAACTTGCTGATTTAATGGGGGGAAAAGAAGGCTTGTACAATTTAAGACCTCATGTAACAAGAAATCAAAGACTCATATGAAGTCAGCAGTGATAAACTTGTCATTATAAATTAAAATGCTCAGGCTAATGGAAGAAACTTCCTGTGACAGACTGACATCCTGCAGTAGCCTGGATGAACTTTATTTAATTAAGTTTAACATCTTTAGTATCCATTAGATAAAAATGCAATTTTGCATGTGTTAATATGGAATTGCCTGTATATAGAAACCTTGTCTAGGAGACTGACTCTGGAAGGGGGTGGAGCAGGGGCAGGAAGAGGCGGGGCAGGGGTGCAGCCATGGGAGAAGGGGTGGAGTGGGGGCAGGACCTGGTGCAGAGCAGGTGGTTGAGCACCCCTGGCACTTTGGAAAGTTGGCGCCTGTGTGAAGATGAACTAAACAGGTTATCAGTGTGCTTGTTCTGAGATGAAGCTGTGATGAACTTGTAACCATAAGGAATCCCCTTGGATGGTGGTTTGAAAGATTGTTTCTGCCTGAATCCATGTTAGGATTGGGGTTAACTCTGGTAAAACTTATTAGCATGTGTATAGGTTTTTAATTGTTTTAATATGTTTTCTCTGTAATGCTTTTTACCTTAAGAATAAAATAGGCTTGCATAGGAAGTGCTGCGTGGTACCTTATAACTGTAGCCTTAGAGCTGTTAACTGTCTTCGAAGAGAAAGTAGGCAGGTGTCCTTGGGCAACTTGTCTGGGAATAATAAAGTGAAGGCGGGGAATTGTGTAGTCTGGAGATACCCAGTTAGAAGGGAGAGAGAGATGGGTGTCTCCACCCAAGAAAGGTGACAGCCTGGAGGACCAGAAGTTTGAGAGTGGGTGCCCTTGCTGGACCACTGAGGGGAACTACAGATGCAGTTGCCCTAAGCTATGACACTTGCAGGTTGTCTAGATAAAAGTACTACTCATACTTCAGGATGGGGACATACTTTTAGAAATCTAAACTTTTGCATGTAATATGATAATATGCAGAAGTCAATAAGACATTGCATGTGCAAAAACTCTTTTTGCCCACGCAGCTCTGTCTTTGCACGTCTAACTGAAACATCCTGGGTCAGCTTGGATTATACTTTGGAAACAGTGGTCTTTATTTTTACTCCAATATGATGTTATTACCTTTGACTTTTTAACATATTAACTTTTTCATAGAGTTAATAACTACATATCTTGTTTTCCATCCTTGGTTCCAGGCCAAGGATACAATACAAAATCCTGCTAATTCCCAAACTAAACCTTGCCCAATATTTGGCTATCATCCAACTAAAACATTTAACCAAGAAAATTGGAAGAAGACCAAATATTAAATTGTTTGCAAGTGAACAGACTCCATTCTTTGTGCATACCCTCCCTTTTATAAGCATCACCACAAAAGCCACTCGATGACACAAACCTTTAGAATATGGATTCTGCTGTATGAAAAATGGAATTACACATCTTTAAAACAACCACAATTCCTACTGTTCCTAGCTTTAAGAAAGATTGAGAAACTTGGAATATTATACAAGCCAGTTGGACTGAAATATGAGAAGGTGAGGGTAAGTGTATTTGAAATACATTGAATGAACAAGGTGAAATGGCATTAAGTATAAAACAATATTTACAAATTAGATAATTGGACAATACAAAATCTGGTACATAATGAAGAGAGAAATGTCTCCTACTGAACTCTTCATTAGCCAAATAAAAAACAAAGAAACAAAAAACTCTTCCACAAATTGGCCAGATTTATAGAATCTTGGTTGGTGAACTAAGTTAACATACCCTAAAACATATTATGAACAAATGGGAGTACATAGGTAAAAAAAACGCTATGCCTCCCACCCCCACCAGTACATACAAAATGGAGACATCTTTCCTTTTCTAACAATTTAATTTTGTCCCTCTCCTCCTTAACTTCTACTGGCTCCTCATTCGCAATCACATCAAACACAAGCCTCTTTCCACCTTCCAAACGGTACATAATTCTGTACCTCATAATACTAATCCTCTCTTGTCGAGCTTTGTGACACCTGTGGCCCCCTCTGGTATGCCAGTGTTCTCACTCCCATCTGTACATTTGTCAGTTTCTCAGACAATCACCTTCATGCTCTCTTCTCTACAGCTGCTTATCATAGAATCATAGAAGATTAGGTTTGGAAAAGACCTCAGGAGGTCATCTAGTCCAACCCCCTACTTAAAGCAGGACCAACCCCAACTAAATCATCCCAGCCAGGGCTTTGTCAAGCCGGGCATTAAAAATCTCTAAGGATGGAGATTCCACTGCCTCCCTAGGTAACTCATTCCAGTGTTTCACCACCCTCCTAGTGAAATAGTTTTTCCTAATATCCAACTTAGACCTCCCCCACTGCAACTTGAAACCATTGCCCCTTGTTCTGTCATCTGCCACCACTGAGAACAGCCGAGCTCCATCCTCTTTGGAACCTCCGGGGAGTTGAAGGCTGCTATCAAATCCCCGGTCACTCTTCTCTTCTGCAGACTAAATAAGCCTAGTTCCCTTAGCCTCTCATCATAAGTCATGTGCTCCAGCCCCCTAAGCATTTTTGTTGTCCTCTGCTGGATTCTCTCCACATCCTTTCTGTAGTGGGGGGCCTAAAACTGGATACAATACTCCAGATGTGGCCAGGGGCGGCAGGTTTGTAGAAATTTTGGTGATGCCCAGAATGCCCGGAGCCCACTCCCCCCAAACTCCACCCCCTACCTGCCTAAGGCTCTGGGAGGGAGTTTGGGTGGGGGGAGGATGTCTGGGGTGCAGGCCCCCTGGGCTGGTGCAGGGGATTGGGATGCAGGAGGAATGAAGGGTGCAGGATCTGGGAGGGAGTTTGGGTCGGGGAGAAGGTCTGGGGTGCAGGCTGTGGGATGGAATTTGGGTGCTGGGTGCAGGCTTTGGGCTGGGGCAGGGGGTGGGGGTGCAAGAGGGGGTGAGGGGTGTAGGCTCTGGGAGGGAGTTTGAGGGCAGGAGGGGGTGTATGGGAAGGGAGTGGGGGTGCAGGCTCTGGCAGACGGCAGGGGGGTGCCGCGCTTATCTGGGGCTCGTAGACAGGGCAGGCTGGGGGGCCTCTGTGTGCTGCTACCCACAGGCACTGCTACCATGGGGTGCTTGGGGTGGGAGCAGCGTGTATAGACACAGAGACCGCCCCGCCACCACCACCCAGGGGCTGTAGGGAGGGGCCGACAGCCTCGTGGAGTGAGCAGGCAGGAAGCCGCACAGCTCCGCTGCACTGCCGGTGTGGGTAGGGGCCAAGGGGCAGAAGGTGGAGCCAGGGGAGAGACCTGGCCTCCAACATTTCTGGAGCCAGGCCCTGGGCCAGGAATATTCCTGGTACCATGGGCCCATAGAACTCTCCACCCATGGATGTGGCCTTACCAGTGCCGAATAGAGGGGAATAATCACTTCCCTCAATCTGCTGGCAATGCTCCTACAAATGCAGCCCAATATGCCATTAGCCTTCTTGGCAACAAGGGCATACTGTTGACTCATATCCAGCTTCTCATCCACTGTAATCCTCAGGTCCTTTTCTGCTGAACTGCTGCTTAGCCAGTCTGTCCCCAGCCTGTAGTGATGAACAGCATTTTTCTGTCTTAAGTACAGGATTCTGCACTTGTCCTTGTTGAACCTCATCAGATTTCTTTTGGCCCAATCCTCTAATTTGTCTAGGTCACTCTGGACCCTATCTCTACCCTCCAGCATATCTACTTCTCCCCCCAGCTTAATATCATCTGCGAACTTGCTGAGGGTGCAATCCATCTCGTGCAATCCATCTCATCATCCCGATCATTAATGAAGGTGTTGAACAAAACCATCCCCAGGACCGACCCCTGGGGCACTCCACTTGATATTGGCTGCCAACTAGACATTGAGCCCTTGATCATTACCCATTTAGCCTGACAATCTAGCCAGCTTTCTATCCACCTTATAGTCCATTCATCCAATCCATATTTCTTTAACTTGCTGGCAAGAATACTGTGGGAGACCGTATCAAAAGCTTTGCTAAAATCAAGGTATATCATGTCCACTGCTTTCCCCATATCCACAGAGCCAGTTATCTCATCATAGAAGGTAATCAGGTTGATCAGGCATGACTTGCCTTTGGTTAATCCATGTTGACTGTTCCTGATCATCTTCCTCTCCTCCAAGTGCTTCAAAATGGATTCCTTGAGGACCTGCTCCATGATTTTTCTGGGGACTGAGGTGAGGCAGACCGGCCTGTAGTTCCCCGGATTCTCCTTCTTCCCTTTTTAAAAGATGGGCACTATATTTGCCTTTTTCCAATTGTCTGGGACCTCCCCAAATTGCCATGAATTTTCAAAGATAACAGCCAATGGCTCTGCAATCCAATCAGCCAACTCCCTCATCACCCTCGGATACATTGCATCTGGCCCTATGGACTTGTGCATATCCAGCTTTTCTAAATAGTCCTTAACCTGCTCTTTCACCACTGAAGACCGAGGCAAAAAAACCATTGAGTACTTCAGCTTTTTCCACATCATCTGTCACTAGGTTGCCTCCCTCATTCAGTAAGGGTCCCACACTTTCCCTGACTGTCTTCTTTTTGCTAACATATCTGCAGAAACTCTTCTTGTTACCCTTGGCATCCCTTGCTAGCTGCAACTCCAGTTGTGCTTTGGCCTTCCTGATTACACCCCTGCATGCTCAAGCAATATCTTTATACTCCTCCCTAGTCATCTATCCAAGTTTCCACTTCTTGTAATCTTCCTTTTTGTGTTTAAGTTCACTGAAGATTTCTCTGTTAAGCCAAGCTGGTCGCCTGCTATATTTGCTATTCTTTCTGCACATTGGGATGGTTTGTTCTTGTGCCCTCAATAAGCCTCCTTTAAAATACAGCCAGCTGTCCTGTACCCCTTCCCCCTTTTATTACCCTCCCAGGTGATCCTGCCTTAGTTCCCTGAGGGAGTCAAAGTCTGCTTTTCTGAAGTCCAGGATCCATATTCTGCTGCTCTCCTTTCTTCCTTTTTTCAGGATCCTGAAATTGACCATCTCATGGTCACTGTTGCCCAGGTTGCCACCTACTTCTACTTCCCCTACCAATTCTTGCCAGTTTGTGAGAGCAGGTCAAGAGGAGCATGGCCCTTAGTTGGTTCCTCCAGCACTTGCACCAGGAAGTTGTCCCGAACACTCTCCAAAAATTTCCTGGATTGTCTGTGCACTGCTGTGTTGCTCTCCTAGCAGATGTCAGGGTGATTGAAGTCCCCCATGAGAACCAGCGCCTGTGATCTGGAAACTTCTGTTAGTTGTCCAAAGAAAGCCTCGTCTACCTCATCCTCCTGGTCTGGTGGTCTATTGCAGATGCCCACCATGACTTCACCTTTGTTGCTCTCACCTCTAAACTTAACCCAAAGACTCTCAACAGGCTTTTCTCCAGTTTCATACTAGAGCTGTGAACAATCATACTGCTCTTTTACATACAGTGCAACTCCTCCACCTTTTCTCCCCTGCCTGTCCTTTCTGAACGTGTATACCCATCCATGACAGTGCTCCAGTCATGTGAGTTACCCCACCAAGCCTCTGTTATTCCAGTCACATCATAGTTCCTTGACTATGCCAGGACTTCCAAGTCTTCCTGTTTGTTTCCCAGGCTTCTTGTGCTCGTATACAGGAACCTAAGGGTATGTCTACACTACGAGAGTAGTTCGATTTTACTTAAAGCGAATTTGTGGAACCGATATTACAAAGTCGAACGTGTGTATCCACACTAAGGACGGTAATTTGACTTTGTGAATCCACACTAATGGGGCAAGCATCGACATTGGAAGCTGTGCACTGTGGGCAGCTATCTCACAGTTCCCGCAGTCCCTGCTGCCCATTAGAATTCTGGGTCGAGCCCCCAATGCCTGCTGGGGCAAAAAATGTGTCGAGTGTGGTTTTGGGTAACTGTTGTCATTCAACCCTCACTCCCGCCCTCCCTTCGTGAAAGCGCCGGCAGGCAATCAGTTCATGCACTTTTCTGGTGATTGACAGCGCGGACACCACAGCACTGCAAGCATGGAGCCCACTGCGATCATCGCTGCAGTTATAGCCTTTCACCTTATCATCCACCTTTTTCAGAGGCAGATGCTGAAATCGGGCGAGAAGGCTATGGCAGCGTGGTGAGGACATTAAGTCTGAGAGGGGCACAGACCTCTCACAAAGTACAGGACCCCGCGCCGTGAACATCATGGTGGCAATGGGTCATGTTGATGCAGTGGAATGGCGATTCTGGGCCCAGGAAACAAGCATGGACTGGTGGGACCGCATAGTGCTGCAGGTCTACGATGAATCACAGTGGCTGCAAAACTTTCGGATGCGTAAGGGAACTTTCCTGGAACTTTGTGAGTTGCTGTCTCCTGCCCTGAAGCGCAAGGACACCCGGATGCGAGCAGCCCTGACTGTCCAGAAGCGAGTGGCCATAGCCCTCTGGAAGCTTGCAACGCCAGACAGCTACCGGTCAATCGTGAACCAATTTGGAGTGGGCAAATCTACCGTGGGGGTTGCTGTGATGCAAGTAGCCAACGCAATCGTTGAGCTACTGCTCTCAAAGGTAGTGACCCTGGGAAACGTGCAGGTGATCATAGATGGCTTCACTGCGATGGGATTCCCAAACTGCGGTGGGGCTATAGATGGAACTCACATCCCTATCCTGGGACCGGACCACCAGGCCAGCCAGTACATTAACCGAAAGGGCTACTTTTCAATGGTGCTGCAAGCACTGGTGGACCATAGGGGACGTTTTACCAACATCAACGTTGGATGGCCGGGCAAGGCTCATGATGCTTGCGTTTTCAGGAACTCTGGTCTGTTTAGACGGCTGCAGGAAGGTATTTAGTTCCCGAACTATAGTGATCCTTGGGGACCCACCCTACCCGCTAATGCCCTGGCTCATGAAGCCCTATACAGGCGCCCTGGACAGTGAAAAAGAATTCTTCAACTACCGGCTGAGCAAATGCAGAATGGTGGTGGAGTGTGCTTTTGGACGTCTGAAGGGGAGATGGAGAAGCTTACTGACTCATTCTGATCTCAGCGAAACCAATATCCCCATTGTTATTGCAGCTTGCTGTGTGCTCCACAATCTCTGTGAGAGCAATTGGGAGACATTTATGGCAGGGTGGGAGGTGGAGGCAAATCGCTTGGCTGCTGATTACGCCCAGCCAGACAGCCGGGCGATTAGAAGAGCCCAGCAGGACGTGCTGTGCATCCGGGAAGCTTTGAAAGCTAGGTTCCAGAGTGAGCAGGGTAACCTGTGACTATTGAGTTTGTTTAAACAGAAGCTGAACCTGCCCCCATTTCTTTACCTAGTTAATGTTGACTATCCTCTCCAGTTACCAACCACCTTCCCCCCGTTCCAACACACCTTTAAAAATAAAATAAACGAAACTTTGTTCATTAACACCATTTTCTTTATTAAGGATTTCGCGGTAAAGGGTTGAAACTGGATGCAGACTGTGGTGGGGAGCACTGTAGTGATGGAAAGGACGCTTCTAAACTCGAGGAATGACAGGCTCCTGCTCCTAGAGCGGTCCGCAGCTGTGGGATGTGAAAAAGGGAGTGAATTCCTCAGAAAGATACAGTTTTGTGAACAATGAATATAGTCTTTCTCTGTGAACAAGACCATGCACAGTACCTATCACATGCGCACTCAATACAAGGTCGAATTTTCGGCCTTCCCAATGAGTGCCTGGGGTCTTGCTCTACAGATCGCACAAGCGGGGCCGGACAACGGAATTCGGCTAGCAGGCGGACATGGTAAGCCGTAGACTTTTGGCTGCTTAAAGCTTAATTTATAGCAGTGCCCTCCTTTCACGTTCCAAGCAATGCTCCTAGCGTTGGCCAGTTCCTGCTGCCGGCAATCTGGCCAGCATGAACTCTCCCCCTGTCCCACCCCACTCACGGCTGTCCCCGGGAAAGATCCCTGCATGCTGCCCCTCTCCCGCCTCCACCGCGTGGCTGTAAACCGCCGGTTACAGTTATGTAAAGGAACAGGCAATCAGTCCCAATACTAACATTCCCCTAATTCAAAGCAGGTCACCATGAGTGATATCACTCTGATGAGGATTTCGGAGACAGAGAAAGACCACATGCTGCGTGAATGCCAGCAAACACCAGGGCTGTATGCCGCCATGCTTTGCGAGGCAATGATCCCAGAGTACTTGCTGCTAGCCTGGCGCGGAAACGTTTCCTACCATGGAGGAGGCAATAAGGCCGCTCTCCCCAGGAACCTGATGCAAAGGATTTCACATTACCTCCAGGAGAGCTTCGTGGAGATGTCCCTGGAGGATTTCTTCTCTATCCCCAGACATGTTAACAGACTTTTCCAGTAGCTGCACTGGCAAGGACTAAAAAGTTAAGCACCTAGGGCAAACTAATCATTAAAAACCCATTGCTAACATACCATGTCTATTCTATTCAAAATAAATGTTTAAAACACTTACCTACTGATGTTTCGCCTGATTCACGGTCCGAGTTACCGCCTTGGGAGGGTTGGTAGGGGATTTCCATGAGGGTGATGAAGAGATCCTGGTTGTCGGGGAAATCAGCGTTGAAAGTGCTGTTGACTGCCTTGTCCTCCTCATCTTCCCCGTCCGCGAACATCTCCGAGGAAGTGGCCGTCGACAATACCCCATCGTCAGAGTTCACGGACAGTGGTGGGGTAGTGGTGGCAGCCGCACCTAGAATGGAATGCAGTGCCTCGTAGAAACGGCATGTCTGGGGCTGGGATCCGGAGCATCCGTTTGACTCTTTGGTCTTCTGGTAGCCTTGTCTCAGCTCCTTGATTTTCACGCGGCACTGCGTTGCATCCCGGCTGTATCCTCTCTCCATCATGGCTTTTGAGATCTTCTTGTAGATCTTTGCATTCCGTCTTTTCGATCGCAGCTCCAAAAGCACGGACTCATCGCCGCACACAGCGATCAGATCCAAGACTTCCCGATCAGTCCATGCTGGGGCCCTCTTTCTATTCTGTGATTGCATGGTCACCTCTGCTGGAGAGCTCTGCATCGTTGCCAGTGCTGCTGAGCTCGCCACGATGTCCAAACAGGAAATGAGATTCAAACTGGCCAGACAGGAAAAGGAATTCAAATTTTCCCGGGGCTTTTCCTGTGTGGCTGTCCAGAGCGTCAACAGAGTGGTGCACTATGGGATAGCTCCTGGAGCTATTAGCGTCGAATTCCATCCACACCTACCCTAATTCGACATGGCCATGTCGAATTTAGCGCTACTCCCCTCGTCGGGGAGGAGTACAGAAATCGATTTAAAGGCCTGGTCCACACTAACCCCCCACTTCGAACTAATATACGCAACTTCAGCTACGTGAAACTCTTACCGCGTACTCCTCTCAACGAGCACTTCCGGGATCAATCCGGGATCGATTTATCGCTTCTAGACGATTGCCCTACTTCCTCAGTATGAATCAGAAGCCCTCCCCTGTTGCACCCTCCTCCTTGTGTTTCTTCCGATATCCCACTTCCCCACTTACCTCAGGGTTTAGATCACCATCCCCTGGAGAACTTAATTTAAAGCCCTCCTGACTAGGTTAGCAGGTCTGCCTGTGAAGATGCTCTTCCCTCTCTTTGTTAGGGGAATCCCATATCTTCCTAGCAATCCTTCTTCCTGGAAGAACATCCCATGGGTGAAGAATCCAGAGCCTCTCTTCGACATCACCTGTGCAACCATGCATTTACCTGCACAATTTGATGGTCCCTACCTGGACCTTTTCCTTCAACAGGGAGAATGGAGGAGAACTGGACTTGCATCTCAACCTCCTTTATCCTTCTTCCCAGAGCCATGTAGTCTGTGTTGACCGGCTCAAGGTCATTCTTGGCAGTATCATTGGTGCCCAGGTGGAGAAGTAGGAAGGGGTAGCGGTCCGAGGGCTTGATCAGTCTTGGCAGAAACTCTGTGTCATCCTGAATTCTAGCTTCAGGCAAACAGCACACTTCTCGAGTCTCTCGGTCTGGACAGCAGATGGATGACTCGTCCCCTTAGGAGGAAGTCCCAGACCACCACCACCATCTATATCCTCCTCTTGGGAGTGGTGGTCATGGAACCCCCACCCCTAGGACAATGCATCTCATGCCTTCCGGTCGATGGGATCTCCTTCCGATCCCTTCCATCCGATAACTCTTCCAAACCATTCTCTACCGTAGTAGCTGTGCAGAGAGCCTGAAAATGGTTTCTTACCTCTCTCTGCATTGGGGGTACATGGGTTCTCCTCTTTCTTCTTCTGGGGGTCACATGCTACCAATTTTCTTTCCTGTTCTTCAGTGTTTTCTATGATTCTTCAGCATGCAGTGCTTGCAGTACCAAACACTGACTTCTATCTAGAAAATCTTCATTTTAGCTGATGCAATGCGGGGTTGATACTTGGGTCTCTAGTCCTTTAACCTTCTCTTCCAATATGGAGAACAGATTGCACTTCGTAAAGACAAAGTTGCTTCTATCCTCTGGGAGAAAGACAAACATGGCACATCCTTTGCAAGTCACAACAGCTGATTGCTCACTATCCATATTGTCTTCCTTCTAAGAGCCTCTTCAGATGTTGTATTTACTGCTCACAGGAGCTGGAAAGGCAAAAATCTCTGTGGGAACTCCTCCCAGGTGAACTCCCAGGCAAACTTCCTCTGTTTGCCTGTCCTCAGTTCGCCCTCACTCCATTCACAACTGGCTGCTTTTTTTTATAAGGCTGCTGGCTTGAAGCAGTTGCCCCGGCTAAAGTCTTCCCTCCAATCAACCCCTCAAGGCCCACCTGGAACAAAGCACTCCCAATTCATACTTTTCAAACAAACAAACACACAGGTCAAACAGTCCCTGCAACTAGCACCAGTCAAACAAATGGTCACAGTAGACAGACACTCGGGTATTCGCCCCAACATCCCACAACGCAGCCCTCCTAATACAGCACGCACAGTAGCTCCTCTCAGTTATGCATGGCCACTTCTCTGAATATATTTACATCCCTCTTTAAGATTTATTTCTGATTTGCTGCTGATAGTGAATTAACTTGTATTAAAAAGATTGTTGTTTGTTGGTCCCCTTCCCTAACCTCTGTCTATTTGTTAGACTGTTCTTAGATTGTAAGCTCCTCAGGTCAGGGACCTCTTGAATGTCTGGCACCTAAATCCTTTGTGAGCATCATAAACAAATAACAATCATCAGACTAAAAGCTGTCTACAGACAGACAAATACATTGGGCCTACAAATGTGGCATGCTCACTATTTGGTAAGATTTAAGTAGAGAATTATAATTTGATCCTTTCACTCCAGTTGCATATAAAACTGATATCTCTCCCCCCCCCCCCAAATAGCTATGTCTTCTCATAGCTGTACCTTTTTAGAGATGGCTAGTGTTAATGTAACCCATGTGCCTAATAGGGAAATATCTCTTTAAGAGACCCATTGAGGGAAGATAGGAGTGAGTTGTGTCTGGGTCATTGTTGCTAGGCAGATTAAACATTCCACATCCAGAAGCTTCTGGAATTGGGTTTGGTTGCTACTTTACAAGGGGCCATGTGTCCTGTGTGGGTTGGGAGAAGCTGAGACCAGGAGCAGAAAGCAGGCTGTTTCCCCTAACTCTGAAGCATTTTGCAGCAGAGTTTTCTTTAAATCTATACACTTGTGATTTAACTGAGTGATTGGTTAATCAGTTAGCTGACTGGCTAGCAGTGATTTCAGCAGAGGAAGAATCTGCATGGATTCCAACTGAAGATTCCTACAAACAAGTGGAGGGAAGATGTTGGTTTAGACTCAACAGACTCCATAGATTTGGTGATCAAAGACTCTGAGACTGAAGTGAACTAAACCTAAGCTTTTGGGAACTGTCAGTTTCTTCTTACTGTGTTTCTTTGGGAACTGAACTGTTCAGACTTTAATTTGTTTTCTTTATGTTTATGTATAACTATGAAGATAATGTGTGTGGATTATAAAATAGCCATGTTATGCTTTAAAAATTAGATTAGTATTTGTTTCTTTATCATAAGAGTGTATAAAGTTATTTAATTGAATTCATTTCTTTAGTTCCTTTTGGGACTTGAATGTGGGGAGGTTGACCCTGTGCAATCCTTGCTGAAAATCCTTAGAGACTGAACTCTGGATCTCCATCTACTTTTCTATGCGAGTTGGGGTTTTTTTAGGCACTGGAGAAGGGCAATGAAATGAACTGTAGCCCACCCAAAAGTTACATTAGCACATTTGTTGATACAAATACAGTAAAAAACAGTGATATAGGGTGGGATATTAAAAATGCTTCAGTGGCATAGGAGCATAAGTCCTATTAACTTTCAGTGGGACTAGTGCTTCTAAGTCACAGAAGCACTTTTGAAAATTCCTCCCGTACTCTATGCTGATTCCGTGAGATTTAATTTACATGACATTAGAAAAATGCCTGGAACATCTGCCGATAAGTAATGAAATATGGTAAGGATTTTCAAAAGTGTTCAGCATCAGCTGATGCCTGCTCCCCTTGCTTCTCAGGAGCAGAGTTAGGCCACTGGTGTGTGCTTTTCAAAATCTCACCCATATTTGTAATTCCAGTGTTGTTCTTATCGGATGTGGAGCTTGCCAAGCCAATTTGTGGCAGCCTCATCAGCAAAGTGCAGAGCTCTCAGACCACTATCAAACCTTGTCACAGGACAGTCATCAGGGATGTGTGATGGCCACAGCTGCATGTGGGATACTTTTGCTGGCCCCAAGTGTAAAGGCTGCTTGCACATTGAAGCAGGGCACACACATTATAGCCTCTGAATTTGACATTCCTGCATGTACCCCTAGAATTTGACACTAGTGCAGTCAGGCATCTTGTGTGTTCAGCCACTGCCAGCTGAAAACCAAACTTCACATAGCTAGGAATTATCTTAGGCCCTGAGAGGCAAGGCTGTGCAGCTGCATGTTTGCAGTTCTGCTAATCAGAATGGGAGGATGGGACAGGGAGCTAATGTTCCATGGAAACAGAATGAATGTTTGGACAGCCAACCCTGGTTTTAGGTGTGTCTGACATGTACGTTTTATTGCTTTTATGACTAGAAATGGTTTGTTGATAAGGGGAATAATTGGCTGTTGCTGGGGAAATTGTTAACCAGTCAGGGGCTATTATGAGTTATGTGCTTTGTCTGGAGAAAAAATATAAAAAGTTAAGTTAGAAAGTGTGCTTTGAAGCAGTCTGAGGAAGCTTTTCTTTGGCCAAGAGTCCAATACCTAAAATTCCCCATCAGATGGACAGAAAGAGGGCCCCTGCAAACCCGGCTGGTGATCACTCAAAACCATTTCAGACTTTGGTAAATATAAATGTTTTGAATGTTCTGAACCAACTGCTACTGTCTGTGTGTGTGTGTGTGTGTGTGTGTGTGTGTGTATGTGTGTGTGACCTAATAAAAAGTAGTTTTAAGTAAAAGCACTCTGGTTTGTATCAGTCATCTATAAGACAGAGGAACTGTGTCCCCATTGATTTATTCCTGACACCAACTAGAGAGAAGCAGTAAAGTTACCAGTGCTTTGGGTTCTGAAAACCCTGGGCAACAACATGGTTTGGTCAGTTATAAGAGACAGGTTTCTGATGTCAGTGGCAGATCATTTTTCACACCACATCAACATTGCAGAGAAATCTGGGCAGGGCAAGTAGGCCCACAATGGGTGCCTTGACGACAAGCATGCTCTTGGGTTGTCAAAGACGCCTGTCTTTAGTGATAGGATTGGGTTTTCCCTGATCTTACAGCCAGAATGGTTGAGAACATCCTCACGACAGCTGTGCGGAGGAGTGATGCTGCTTAACACAGGGAGTCACGATACTGGTGTGGGGATAATGGATCAGTGGTCTTGCTACGCACCATGTGAGTACCCAGTTCCACCTGGGGAAACTGATGATCTAATCAGTGGATCATATTTAAAGTCCTTTCTAGGGCTGAAGCTCAGTCACTTGCCAGCCAACATCCCTAATGCAATTCCGCTTTCCAATATTCAAGCCATCGGGCTAGCCTGAGAATACTGCAGTTCTACGTTGATGGATTATCCGCAGCCATGTGCAGCGTTGTCAGTGATAATTCCAGTTCCATCAACTGTCAAAAGTAATAACACCATATTTGTTACTGAAAGAAACTCTTTTAGTTGGAAGCTGCTAAATAAATTGGATAATCATCAGTTTTTGTGTACACCAAACTTTGTCTTCTGACATCATTAGCAATGGTGTTTTTATTTGCTACACTGTTTATATACTTATAATTGTACTACTTCTTTACCTAGAGTGCAATATATAAAATGACTATAGATGCAGAAACATGGCAGGTTATGAACAATTTGGTAATATTCTCATCCTTTAATGTGTCCAATTGGACTGTTGTAATGGACATATTCAATACAAACTTTTATAATACCTATAGTATTTGCAGCCATCATATGGGAAAAATAAATTAATTACTCTGCAGGTAAACAGGAAAGACAAAGATAACTAATTATAACATCATCCAGAGGCTATAGACATTTTCTTTTCTATGTTTTGTAAAACAGATTTTAATAAGTGGTTTGGGAAATTACATTCCCAGGTATTCTATTTTGATTTATTATCTCCTAATGCTGGTTTATGTAGAGCATACAAAGCTCCAGAAAATTAAAATTGATAACAACTGTAGTTAGGGACCAGCTATGGAGTTCAAGTATTTAATAGATTTTTAGATTAATGTAAATGGTGCGAAACTGAAAATTTATGTGGCTTATTCATTAAACTTCCATATGCCCTTTATAAATCCTTTACGCACTGAAAACACAGAAAAAATAAAATAAAACAACCCTGAGAAATTGTTGAACAATCCTAAAATGAATTAAACTTTGTATTAGAGCAGTCTCAGTGATTTTATTGTCATAAACCCTCAACTCTTTCTACGTTATTTCCCTAAGTAAAAGAATAAAATTTGGCATCAAGTCTGTACCATATCCAGTCCTCTGCAACACAACAGCCTCCCCGCCCCCAATGCCCAAACAAAAAAACATCAGTAGCTAGACTTTCTGACTTCCACTGGTTGGACTGGAAAAAGAACACTCGTGGTTTACAGGTTCAGAAACTCAGCTGGGCTATTAGGAAAGGCAGTGGCAGCCCTGTATTTCCACAGTATTCTCTTCTATAGGCATTGCTTCATCTCACAGCCAGTTACAACAGGGTAACGTTTATTCTAAGGATATAACAGTGAAACATCATCCCCAAGGAAGAGAGAAATAGTGGATTAAACTGAATTTAACGTAAAAAGTGGTTTTTGCTTGATACAGATTTGAAAGTGCCCTGTTAGTGCAACAAGTTTGTTATTACTCACAAAACCCACCCTCCCAAATGTACTTATTACAGAAGAAAAAACATAAGAAGAAAACTTTAAAGTGGTCTTGTATAACACAGCAAATAATTCTAGAGGTACTTTAGTTGGTAGGGTTAGTCTGTCAGCATTTCCGTTATAAACTCATATTTTCTGGCATTTATAACTTGGCAGTAAAATTCACTCCAGACTGGAACTTGGCATAGAAACCTTTCTGCAAAGTAGTATATTTGTAATATACTTATATGGATATAGTACAAGCGAATTTGCAGTGTACTAAAACTATGGTAAGAAGACTATTTTTTTTCATGATGGAAGTTAACCCAGGATTTGTAAAAATCTATTGGAAAAAAATACTCAAACATTTTTTTCTTAAATATTACAGGAGGGTAAATATTCAGGGCCAAATTCTTTTGTTAGTTCAGTGAGCTTGCATTAGTCTAATCAAGAGCAGATTTTTGTTAGGAACCACTTTGAAGTCTGGTAACTTGAAAATGACTCTGTCCAATTTTTATTCTTGAATGTACATAACGTAGGAAACTCTGTGACGGTTCTCCGGGTAGCCAGGACTGAGTCACCTCATTATCCTGTCTACAGCAAGATGGAGTCTGTTTTGTGATAGCTGGGTGTCAGCTCCCTGGCATCACCAGCCTTTCAGCACTCAATCACCCTCCTCTGGGCTATGCCAGCCCTGACTACTCCTTGCAGGTTAACAATAGTTGCAACCCCGTCCTCAAATCCCTTTGAATCCTTCTCCTGCGACACCCATCCCTGACACTGGCTACTCACAGAAATTCCAGATCCTCTGCACCCGAAGATGCAGTGTGCCCCAATTTATCAGTTTTGCCTTCAATCACCATTCCTGTAAACCACACAGCACTTGTGAGCACTTATGATAAAACAAAAATAAGTTTATTTACGACAAAATAAAGATTTAACTAGAAACAAGAGAGTCTTGGAAACAGGTGGTTACAATAAAAAACAAATATCAAACAAACCTGGGTCTACATTTACTAATACACCTCTATCTCGATATAACACTGTCTTTGGGAACCAAAAAATCTTACCGCGTTATAGGTGAAACCGCATTATATTGAACTTGCTTTGATCCAGTGAAGTGTGCAGCCCCCCCTCCCCCCCGGAGCATTGCTTTACCGCATTATATCCAAATTCGTGTTATATCAGGTTGCGTTATATCGAGGTAGCGGTGTAGTTACCTTTCCTATCCAATAAAGTAATTGACTGAGCTTTTGGGAGAAAATCTACAGATCTGGCTGGTTTCCTCATAATCAGGATCCAAAATGTTCATGAAAGCACCTCCCTCCAGAAGGACTTTTCCTCAGTGAATTGATCCCAGGTGTCCTTCCCTGCACTCTTTTATACTGAAAACAGTCAGGCTTTGGTTTCTATTCACAGTCATGGTGAATCTCTGTCTGTTGTCATTTTCCTTTTTCACCTCTAAGAGATTTTGATTATGTGGTGGTGCCTCTGATGGTTTTCCATTGATAGTTTTGAGAGGGAGCAATCCTGGTCAGTTGAGCCTTGCATTACCCCGCCAGCTGATTAGGGAGACGTGACAACTCCCTATTGCTTGGATGGGCCATTCCTGAGGCCCATTACCGCTTCCTGATTACTTTCTACTCCAAGCCCATAAAGCATAGTTTCAATATAAATTCATTGTTCCTTAAATATTACCCATATATACATCTCACAGTGATTATGAGTAAGGCTAAGATTTTGTCATGGATATTTTTAGTAAAAGTCATGGACAAATCATGGGCAGGTCTAAGGTGAGAGCTGTTTACAAAGACCCTTTGCCAAGAAGTCTCTGTGTCACAAACTCACGTAGGCAACAATGAGAAAACTGTGTGCATAAATCTGAGGACAGAATTTGGATTTTTGTTAAAGGAAAATTGCATCTGTCATAAACAGAAGTGAGCAGAATGAGGAAAAGAGAGAGAGAGAAAAAAATCTTTTTGAATTGGTTTGGGGGCTACTTATTCTGCCTAAATGAATTAATCGTGTCTATTTGTCATGTTTATATGGCTAGCTGCACCTTTGTCCTCTTTGTGGTTTTTCTGAGTGCACATCCTCAGGTGTCAGGCCTCATGTCTTTACTCAGGGCAGAATTTCACAATTTGGCAATTCTTGACCTAGAAGAAAGCATAAAATTATCACTGCTAAAGTGTGTAGATGACAAAAATTTGGGGAGTAGTAAATAATGAAGAGGATAGGTCACTAATACAAAGTGATCTGGATCGCTTGTAAGCTGGACTCAAGCAAACAATATGCATTTTAATACAGCTAGATGTAAATATATACCCCTAGGAACAAAGAATGTAGGCCATACTTACAGGCTGGGGGACTCTATACTGGGAAGCAGTGATTCTGAAAAAGGATTTGGCGATCATAGTGGATAATTAGCTGAACATGGGCTCCCAGTGTGACGCAGTGGCCAGACTAGATGATCACAACTGACCTTGAACTCTATGAAACTCTCCCAGTTTAATACCAGGCCCTGGGCTACGTTGTGTGTCAACGACTTATTACCCTGCAGGTCTGATTACATCGGCACTTTGTTTCAAGAAGGCATTGTTTATTTTCACTGTCAGACCAAAGGACGAATGCAATCTACAGCCCCATGGTAGGCACCCAGGCTCCGTATAACTGCATGGGGGGAACTGGGCACCTAAGACAGGATCCTCAAATGCTAGAATGCTAAGTACGGAGCCACCTAAACTAGCCTATAGGAAATGCTGAGGAGAGGAGTGAGGTCTAAGCCCTACCCATCAAAGGAAGTTAGGCACCTAAGTCCAGGTTGGAGGAAGGCACCTACAGGGTTAGCTAAGCAGTGGTTTTGCGGACTTTGGCATCTAAAGTGTCAGTTATGGGCCTACATCCCTTTGTGAATCTACCTCAAAGTTTTCAGGGGAAAAGGATATTAAAACAACAAAGAGTGTACATTAGTGTATCTCACCTAGAGTCTTACCATTCTCTGATGGTAACCCAGGCAGGCCTAACTTCTTCAGACACTCCCAGTGGGTTCCTGTGTGTAAGTCTAGTTCCCCAAAACAACTACCGGCTCTCTGTAGAGAACATGTCCCTTTACATCCTGCTGGAGTCTTTTGTTCTTCTGTGTTTGGTGAATGCTTGGTCATTCTTCATCAAAAACAGTTTTTAAGGTTGACTGGAGAATCATTGAGACTAACAGTTCAGGCATAGTCCCTGAACATCTCTTAAGTGTCAGTTGATGGGTGAGTGTCTGGAACCGTCCAATCCTTTCTGCCTCTATTCCAGGACAGCCCCCATGAATTAAATTAATATAGTCACAAAGAAAACATCTCAATAATTAGGCCAATGTCCAGTATCAATAAATTATGATATGACAACTCCAAATCTATCATGATCTATCATGCTATTTTTCATAAGAACACTAGAATAGACACACTGGGTCAGACCAATGGTCCATCTAACCCAGAACCTGTCTTCCAACAGCGATCAGTACCAGATGCTTCAGAGGAAGTGAACAGAAAAGGGTAATTATCAAGGGATCCATCCCCTGTCCTTTAGTCCCAGCTTCTGGCAGTCAGAGGTTTAGGGACATTCAGAGCATGGAGTGCTTAACTTTCCATGTCTTAATAAGAACATCAACACAGAGTAGTATGCACTTCTTTATAAATCTCAAATTACTTGCTCAAGACCATATCCTACCTCTTAGTGACAATGTCTCCTATCCCACAGATATTTTTTACAGACAAACTTGAAAAGACTTAGGACTGAACCAGTAGATTTCCCCTGGTAAGTCTCAAAGGGCCTTTGCACCTCATTACACCCACCATTTAGGATAACTCCACTTAAAAACAAATGTAGAGCTTCTGCCTCCACCCTCATTACTGAGGCAGGAACTTATCCAATTACCCTCTTCCCCTCCACTTAGGTTGGGGAGAGAACTCAATTTTTCCCCCTAACTGCAAATGTGGTTTGTCTTATCCAAAAAGCAAAATAGACCAACCAAACTGTGGACCAATCTTTCTTCCCCACCTATCCCAGCTAGTGGCGGTATTATAGTTTTTTGGCTGAGGGAAACCCCATGGTATACAGAAAGAACAGGAGTACTTGTGGCATCTTAGAGACTAACAAATTTATTAGAGCATAAGCTTTCGTGGACTACAGCCCACTTCTTCGGATGCATACGAAGAAGTGGGCTGTAGTCCACGAAAGCTTATGCTCTAATAAATTTGTTAGTCTCTAAGGTGCCACAAGTACTCCTGTTCTTTTTGCAGATACAGACTAACACGGCTGCTACTCTGAAACATGGTATACAGAATAACCCTTCAAGTGTTTTGGCTGCAGAAATCCCACATCTGTGGCAGTTAGGTGCCTAACCCAGTCACTTTTATAAATCCTAATAGGCATCTAGCTGCAGCTTTAATCAGCTAAATACCAGAGATAGTCAGGATGGTTTTTTTTTTTACAAAAAACTTTTTTGTATGAAAATGCTTCTGGTCCTTGGTGAAAGTTCTAATCACTCAGCTAGGGGATCTCCTGTGGTGGATTGGGCTCATTTATTTTGTGAAAAATTTTGAACGTTTTGATACCTTCTGATGAACAAAAACTAATTTCAAAACCTCCACGTTTTTGATGTAACTGAATTATTGTTTTCTGGCCAGCCTCACTAAATACCTTTGGAAATCTGGCCCTGGGCATTTTTACTGCACATATGATCATCTGCTGTTACAACTTCAACAAGTAGCTCCACTACTCTTGTGTTAGTAATGTTGGTTGTTTTTGTTTTCTCCCTTGAGTACTGGGCTAAGTGCTCCCCCTCAATAGACCGACCTTATACTCACCATCTACAAAGGGCTAGAAAGTCCCATCACATTTCTGCTGCATGGGGCTCCAAAACTACTGCTCCTCACAAGACCTTGCTGTAGCAACTTTTTGTATAAAGAGCAACTAGTGTCCATGTGCTAGTTACAAAATTGAATTAAGAGTTTATGTGAAGCAATCTGAATATAATTTCTTAAGGGTTTTCAGTTGTATTTTCTTATTTTTTTTGTGGTGTTGCTTTTGGGTTTGATGTGCTGGCAAAATAATAATTACACCATTCAAGTTCCTTTGAATTTGATAAAATGAACAGACTAGTTTAATAAATTACAAGACTACATATGCAGGAAGCTTTTCATGTTAAAAGCTCACTCTTGACTAGGCCTATTCAGTTCCAAATAAAGATGGGACTGAACCAGAACCCAAGATTCAAACACTCCCAAAGTTGGGGGGAGGTTCAAAACCCTAACTTAAATCTGAATCAGAATTTCACAAGTAAGATCCATCTCTCAGACCAATGTAAGGATTACGATTTCTGATATTTGTGAATATCATTTTATGGCTATTATTTATCAACATATGAATGAATCCTCTTTAGTCAGTCAAAAATATTCTCTTGCCCTTACTTAAATTTATTCAATTTAATTTCTATTTTAACCTTGGACACACCCTAATCTTGGCATATAGATAATTTGCAGAAGAAAGTAAATAGCTACCCTGGCTTACAATTAATCTACACATGTTATGAATTATTTTGGCCTTTTTACTTACATTTTCTGTGTACATTGTCTGTGTACAGGAGCATATCAAACAAAATAACTAAGGACAATAGCGTAATAAAAACATTTATTTTGAGTGGGAGCTATTTCTAAAGTTTGAAGTGAAATGTTAATTAGTTTTACTGGTAATAACTAAAATCAGTTCTAAGTTTATATTATGGAGTCTGATTGATTCATTATTTTTAGTCTCAAGTGACCCACATGAGTGATTTTATAATAAAATTGAGTTAATATCACAAATTATGTCAATTATGGTTTTAAATTGAACACTAATTAAAAAATTAGAGTCTCTAGCACAAATTTATAATGAATCTTTTCTTCTACCAAATAATTATAATAGTGGCTAGTAATAGCACTGTTGCAGTTAAGGGTCTGTCAGCTTTCCCATTAAGAACCCTCTTGTTCAGGTCCCATAAATACGAAAGAAAGGCATTGTAACTATTTTCTTTTACCTGAGAGGGGGCATGTGTTGTCTCATTTTTGAAGGATTGTATGTGTTAAGGCCCAAATTCATCAGACCATATCTACTCAGCAAAGCACTTAAGCATGTGCATAATTTGAAGCATGCACTTAAGTCCCATTGACCTTAAAATTGAGCATGTGCTTAAGTGATTTGATGAACTGGAGCCTAACATTTTCAGTGACTGTCTTGCTATCTGAAGGTCTTCACATAAGCAGTCTGAGCAGTTAATAATAGGGTGACCAGATGCCCTGATTTTATAGGGACAGTCCTGGTATTTCAGGGCTTTGTTTTATATATGCACCTTTTACCCCCCACCTCCTGTCCCAATTTTCCACAGTTGCTATCTAGTCACCGTAGTTAAAAAAGATTTCAAGTTGATGTCCAAACTTAAGGCAAAATTCTCCGCTTATGTTGTGGCATGAAGGAAGTGCAGTATATGTGGAGTGGGAGAAGAACATGGCACAGTGATCTTGGAAACTTTGCCATTGACTTCTAAGGCTCCAAGATTTCACCCCATGGTTGTGAGAGAGAAAAAAGAGATTGTAGAGGAGAATTTTAACCTTAGAAACCACATTGTTAACTTCCAAAAGTGACAGTTACCTCAGAATATATAGATAATGATGTCTCAAATATAATTAATAGTCTTTCATTAGTTTTTTTTTAATTAAAAAGATTAAATTGTAAAAATAAAAAGTTAATTGCCTGTTCTCTGGGATATGTGATCTTTGTCTAGATTATTCAGTGATCTTTTAACTCTTTATAAGATACCCATATGTAGAAATTTGAAAGCTGCCTTACCACATCAGATATAACAATAAAACAAAGTGGATCTGATTCTTCTCACATTTGCATAAACTCTCTTGAGTTGATTTGAAGTCATTTCTGATTTACTCCAACATAAGTGAGGGAAGAAGCAGATTCAGTGAATGCAAAGTGGTCAAACACATTATCCTATTTGGAAAATGAGTTATAGAAATGGTTGAACCTTATGAATAAAATAGGACGCAAACCTTCAACATGAACTAAAACCACAACCTAAATATCTTATCATTTTTATTTGTACACTCGCTGATACTAGCCAGAATGAGAATTTTCTTCCTGAGAGGCTTGTATTTATCAGCTTTACAGATCCCAAAATGTACACACGTTATAACTTTAGGATAGTTAGGCTAAGCCCCAGGTAAGCATCTGAATTTTGGAGAAGATATCTGATGTGAAACTGAACAGTTTGGGTACTTACCCAACTTTTTTCAGTTTTACAAAGGAAGTTGATTTGGGAAAAGGGCTGATATTTGGCATTCTATGTTCTTTTTCTAAACCAGCTTGTCCATCAATACTGTAACTGCCATTTTTTCTTTATTATTTCAAACCCTAAATGAGAAAATGAATATAGAAAGAAATACCAAAAGCAACATCAAAATAAGATCGACATTCTAACCTCATGTGCCAAATAATTAAGGCTCGAATTCCCAACTGAACATTATATGCTTAGATACTGCAGCACATGCGGTACTGTATATGAAATAACTACCATAGAGCAGGATAAGGATTAATGAAGTATCAGCATTAACATCACATTTCTGGCTCTATTTGTTTTATGTTGAAGGTGAACCTTAATGTAATTTTAATTCACATCTGGACTTTTAAGACCAATGACATTTTGATCTTCTCATACAGAACTGCTAATATATTCTCAGAAATAAGTATCTGATGCTATTCAGGGCACTTTTAGAATAGTGCCATAAAAGAAATATTGAGCAAATCCTTATATCATAAATGTAAAATGGTGTGTACATTTAAAAAACAAAAACAAAAAGCAAGGCTTTTTAATAAGCAAGCAACAAACTGTAGCTCACTTTAGGAGCTTCAGTTATTTTTGAGCATAAAAATGGAAATACTGATACCATGACAACACAGCTGAATTTTCTGCTTTGCAGACACCAGATTTATTTTTAAATGTTGTGAATCAAATCTGTGCTGAGAGGCCAACTTCAAAACACAAAGGGAAAATTGGCAATGGGAGATTTTCACTGGTTTGGCTGAAGTAAAGCTCTCCACAGCATTTCATCCTAGTGGAGCGCCTAACTGTGAAAATCGTTCAAATTGTAATTCTCCTTGGCTTGCCAAAAGGGGATTATGAATTAAAGTCAGTGTTGCAGGAAATGTCACCTGCCCTTCTGAAAGACTAACAATAAATCAAAAAGCTCTTTGTTCATCTAAAAGAAAAAAATGTCCATGCCATAGTTTTCGCTCTTTATTTAACATGGTAAGTAAATAATGTACCAGGCATTTAATTGCAAATATCTATCTATCTATCTATCTATCTTGGCTTGATTTGCCTAAAAAGGGAACATAATGAATCTCCTTTCAGTGTATGCTCATAAAGAAAGAAGCACAGAAACAGGCTAGGGGAACCCAATGACATTTGATGAGGTGGTAGCATAGATTATTCTGACAAAGAGTTTAGAAAGAGTGCCTAAGAGCTGAAGCTTTGTTTATTTCTTCAATCACTGTGCCCCAAACACAAGAATGATAAGAAAACAAAAGCAGTTTCTGGAGAATAAAACTGTCAGAGATTCCAAATTAATATATTGTACTTTAAACTAAAGCAGGCAAGATTATGAAACAAGCAGAACAGGGATTTTCTATGCCTCCTCATTTGCTCTTCTCTTATTTTAATCATCTCTCCAGAGACATTGGCAATAAATACTGCCCATGATGAGAACATTTTATCACACCATTGAAAGAAAGCTATATACTCCTGGGATGCTTCTTGTATTGTGGGTATTTATGAATATGGTGATAATGTCACTTTTTCTAGCAGAACTACAATTAATTATGTAGGGTTGTTTGTTATTCTAAAAAGACAGAGGAGTGTAAGTTTTACATGCGGGTATATTTACAAAAGCTATTTTCATCCACTAAAAGTTACATTCAGGGAATATCAAGATGACACACACACAATGAAAGAAATAAAATTCATATGTCAGTATATTCAAAACATGCTATGCAATTTGTTCTCTAAAACATATGTACAAGATGTGCTTTAAGGCGCTAATTCAAGAAAGCATCCTCATTCAGTAAAGACACTGAAGCATAGAATCATAGGACTGGAAGGGACCTCGAGAGGTCATCTAGTCCAGTCCCCTGCACTCATGGCAGGACTGAGTATTATCTAGACCATCCCTGACAGATGTTTGTCTAACCTGCTCTTAAAAATCTCCAGTGATGGAGATTCCACAACCATGGACAATTCATTCCAGTACTTAACCACCCTGACTGTTAGGAAGTTTTTCCTAATGTCCAACAAAAACCTCCCTTGCTGCAATTTAAGCCCATTGTTTCTTGGCCTATCTTCAGAGGTGCAGAAGAACAATTTTTCTCCCTCCTCCTTGTAAGAACCTTTTATATATTTGAAAACTGTTATCATGTCCCCTCCGTCTTCTCTTTTCCAGACTAAACAAACCCAATTTTTTCAATCTTCCCTCATAGGTCATGTTTTCTAGAATGTTAATAATTTTTGTTGCTCTTCTCTGGACTCACTCCAATTTGTCCACATCTTTCCTGAAACACGGCACCCAGAACTGGAGACAATACTCCAGTTGAGGCCTAATCAGTGTGGCATAGAGCAGAAGAATTACTTCTCGTGTCTTACTTACAACACTCCTGCTAATACATCTCAGAATGATGTTTGCTTTTTTTGCAACAGCTACACTGTTGACTCCTATTTAGCTTATGATCCACTTCGATCCCAGGATCCCTTTCCGCAGCACTCCTTCCTAGGCAGTCATTTCCCATTTTGTATGTGTGAAACTGATTGTTCCTTCCTAAGTGGAACACTTTGCATTTGTCCTTATTGAATTCCATCCTATTTACTTCAGACCATTTCTCCAGTTTGTCCATATCATTTTTAATTATAATCCTAGCCTCCAAAGCACTTGCAACCCCCTCACCCCCGGCTTGGTATCATCCACAAACTTTATAATTGTACTCTCTCTGTCATTATCTAAAGCATTGATGAAGATATTTAACAGAACCAGACCCAGAACTGATCTCTGTGGGACCCCACTCATTATGCCCTTACAGCATGACTGTGAACCACTGATAACTACTCTCTGGAAATGGTTTTCCAACCAGTTATGCACCCATCTTATAGAAGCTCCATCTGGGTTGCATTTCCCTAGGTTGTTTATGAGAAGGTCATGTGAGACAGTATCAAAAGCTGTACTAAAGTCAAGATATACCACATTTACCACTTTCCGCCTCTCCACAAGGTTTGTTACCCTATCAAAGAAAGCAATCGGGTTGGTTTGACATGATTTGTTCTTGACAAATCCATGCTGACTTATCACCTTATTATCTTCCAGATGTTTGTATTATCTTCTAGAAGCATGTGCTTCAATTCCACTGAATGCAATGGGATTTAAGGTTGTGTATAAGTACTTTCTTGAATCAGCAATCAAATGTCAGTGTATGTGCAAACAGAGCTGTGACTGCAGCACATGTAGACATGCCCAAACTAGCTGTGATCTAGCTAGTTCGAGTAAAAAGAGCAATGAAGCCATGGTAGCACAGATGGCAGCATAGACTATAAAACCCAATCTGGGACCTTGAGTATGTAATCGAGCAGCTAGCCTGTGCTGCCACTTGGGCTATCAGGGTTTCACTACTATTGTTTTTCAAGCTAGCTAGATCAAAACTAGCTCAGGTATGTCTACATGCACTGAAGTCACATTGCATTGTAGACCTATCCTTAGGTATTACAAGACAGTTGGTGCATTTTGATTTAATTGTCCATTTCTTTCATAGATTTATCGCACACACCTTAACAGAATTTTAATACATTTTTGTTGGAAATGTTCCTTTATCTTCTTCTGATGTTTAGAAAACGAGTAAGTAAGTACATACCTGTACTTAGGCTTGATTTATAGCCCACTGAAGTCAATGGGTGTCTACAATGGGCTTTGGATCAAACCCTCAGTGCTCAGTCTGACAAAGAGCTGAGTAACTCTTAGAAGTGCTGAGTTCCTTCAACTTTATGGGCAATGAGATTTGAGGATGTCTCACACCTACACGAGTTGTTCAGCACAATGCAGGATTGAGCTCTTAATTATTATCACAATCATTGTCTGAAATAATGAAAGCAAATCTTAAATTTAGTTTTAGTATAAAATCATACATGGCATTGGTAATGCTTACTGTTTATACCCATGGGATATCCCCTTAAACTATGATCAGTTTAACATAGTGATCTAGTTGTTAGTGAAGGGGAAATCTCAAAAGGGTCAGAGCTTTGAGTCACAGCTATGATATTCAAATAGTTTTAGTGTCATAGCTGGAGGCGTATGGGTGTACTGCTATTGTTTCATTGCCAGCAGAAATTACTTTCCATTTTCTAGTCCATGCTGTATCTTATTCTGCTTTTAGTATAAAGGAAGCTACTTTGGAGCTAGACTAGAGATGGGTAAAACTCAAAAATGGTTATTTTTGGTTATGTTCAGATATTTCTCTGTACCATCCTGGTTTCTTGACTGTGCACAAATGGCTGGTAATGTCATAGGAAGTGCCTTTTTCAGCTTCTTAGCAATCTCTATCCCAGTTCATCCAGAAATACCAAGTGTGTGTGCAGGAGGGGGGGGAGGGGGTCAGGGAGGAATAACTTCATCTGAACTTTAAAATGTGCCTTTAACGTTTAATTTAGTAACTGATGAAGACTCAGGTTGTGGTTCTTATTTTTTCCTGAAGTTGTTCACCTACTCTTCAGTAGAATCCAAATATTAAGGTATGGGAGGAAGAGTACTAGAACTTCCAGAATAATGTTTTTTGCCTATTAGGAAGGAAGAGAGTTCTATAGCATGAAAACTGTATTTAAATACTGCACAAACTTCAGCCAAAAACAGAAAAAAAAATTACAGGTGATATGTAACCATTAAGAAAGCTAAGCTCAGCTGGATGTGAAAAATGTCAAACTTAAAAAAACCCACTTCTGTTTGTGCAGCTTTCAAAAGGTTAGAAACACTTCAGATTTTTGTATAGAAAATAAATAAATAAAAAATGTAGTACCAACGCATACAAAAGGCTTGTGTATCACTATGAAAAGGTGAAGGCTTTTCAGATTGGGCCTTTTCTGAGGCAATACATTTCTTTTATTGCCTATTTTCTTTCTCAGTAAATGCTATTACTTTGAGACTTGACTGGTATTTTGCAAGCAATAAAAGAAGGCAAACAGTGTTCCTTCCTGCAAATTGTTCCAGTCTTGTCATCTGTATTCTTATTTAAAAGAAAGGTGTAAGTACCTACATTCAGCTTCCATTTACT
The DNA here is from genome assembly GCF_011386835.1 of Chrysemys picta bellii. Taxonomy (NCBI): domain Eukaryota; kingdom Metazoa; phylum Chordata; order Testudines; family Emydidae; genus Chrysemys; species Chrysemys picta. The sequence goes on from NC_088795.1 coordinate 84,626,705, forward strand.
TTGATAATTGTTACATTTACAGGCAAATAAAGTCACAGAGATTTCCATTAAGACATGAGAGTATTACAGTAGGCTTGTCTCAGATATTTTTCCTTTACCTTCATATTTACAAAGGCAGCTTTCTGGAAGTTAGGAGAAGGGATGGGAAAACCAATCTGGAGTCATTTCAGGAAAAATTTTCAAAAGCACCTAACTCTGATTTAGGAGCCTAAGTCCCAAATGAAACCAATGAAACTTAGGCTCCTTCCTGTTTTAGACAAACATTAGTCCATTGCTCGGCCTCAAACCAATTGAGTTATTCATAGTTGTCTCCACAGATGATCCCAAAATGCTTTATAATATATTATGAAAAGGCATGAGCCATAGTTCAATTTGTAATGAGACTTCATTTAAAAACACTTTATTTACTTAAAAACACTGTACCTTTGACTTGGAAAGTTGGATCGGTCAGATTTAAAGAACCAGATTTACTTTGGTTTTAAAAAGGAAAATATTTAAGTGCTATGATATTCATAACAACTTATTTGCTAGATTTGATTGCTTGGATTTTGCAGACAATGTGATAGGTAAGTATTTGAACTGGTCAAAAATGTTCTCACGGAAGTTTTCCATTGAGAAATGCTGATTTGATGGAATCTAAATGGTCTGAAGGAATATGTTGAAGTCATTGAAACTTCCCTGGCTTCCTGCCAACCCAGCTTAGTGTCATGTAGGCTGACTAAATCACAGGTTGCCCAAATACCCACTGCCCACCAGGATTGTTATCCCAAGAATAGATTCAGGGATCCCAGAGTAGCCTTCCTATTGTTTTCTTCCAGGTTCCCAAGATGTTGGCATATTAATCTCTTCCTGCAAGGTGAAAGGAAGAGGCCTGCCCTAGTAGAATTGCCACAGTTTCTGTATGCTCTTCAGGAAATTCCCCTACAACAGACAAGATCTGTTCACCCCTGGGAGGACATGGATCATAGAGTATCAGGGTTGAAAGGCATCTCAGGAGGTCAATCTAGTCCAACTCCCTGCTCAAAGCAGGACTAATCCCCAGAAAGATTTCTTGCCCCAGATCCCTAAATGGCCCCCTCAAGGATTGAACTCACAACCGTGGGTTTAGCAGGCCAATGCTCAAACCACTGAGCTATCCCTCCGCCCCAGACCTTCATTCAAAGGATTGACACCTAGACAGTACATTCCCAAAAGAAAGTGTTTTCTTTATTTAGTGTAACCCATATTTCCTAATACAATTAATCCAAACCTAAATTAAGACATAAACATAAATCCCTTAGTACAGGTATACAAACTAAAGTACCCTAGACCATAATGTCAAACTGTTGGAATGGCTTAAGTGATTATGTCCTGCACATGGTAATCAGTCATATGCAGGACACTGACAGCAATCTTAATAAACTCTAAACTTTATATATAATAACATAAACATATACATCACAGACACTCATCAAATGTTATTTCTATTCTATCTCTTATGTGGTGGCTGGCATGCTTACTATCCTTAGGCTTCTCTCCCTCTGTTCTGTCAGGGTCCTTCTGCTTTGTCCTAGCAACACCATTCCCATTGCTGCTGCTGTCACCCAGTGGTTGCTGTCATGGTTGCTACTTGCAATGGTTGCTTGGTCCATCACAAAAACTGAACCCAGAGTTCTGGCCTTGATCTTCTCTCCTTCTGCTTCCTTCTTCTGATGTCTCCTTCTTCTTCTTCTCCTCCTAACTTGACTGATTTTTGCTGGCTTGTTTTCTGTCTTTTATACAATTTTTGGTCTGTTCTGATTGGCTTATTTTTCAATCCTAGCATTAGCATACCTATCCTCCAATCACATTCAGATCCTCTCTGATAGGTCCATACTTATAACCAATCATAACTGCTAAATCTACCTCCATCTCTGTATCCTTGGTAAAAACCCAATTTTAAAATAACTGACAAATAGAAAAATCATTGGGGTCTAAAGCTGAGTTATAGTATTAATAACAAAAGATGGATGTGAATATAGAAAATACCAAGAACTAGCCTTTTGATATCAGGCTTTATTTGATTCAGGAACAACAAACAACAACAACATCAACAAAATACAGTGTAGTGGATCCCAACTAAAATGTATAAGCTTAAAATGTTTAGCAAATATGATTCCAGAAGGTTGGAGAAGTCAGAACAGATCTTCTACATGTAATTAAACTGTTCAATACTAATCCAGCCCACAAAGAATGTAATTAGTCAGATTAATCCAATTTTAAATAATGATCTACTAAGTGACCAGAGCTGTTTATACTTGGAGGTTTAGTGGAGCAGTGGCAAGTTGCAAGAGGCATTTCTATTGAAATTCAACTTCTTTGTCAATAAAGCCATTGTTAAACGTTAGAAAACTGTTATATAGTTTAATACTACATAATGATACAAAAGGTTGTACAATCTTATTTCTTCTTAGAAATTTATTGTTGCCCTGTGGCCTGAGCAGTTATTCAATATGCGGGGCCTTGCCAGGTTGTTTCCATTAGGAGAAGAAATTGATTATTCAAGTACTTCTTGAGTACAATCCTGTTTATTTACAAAGAATATATACAGTCCTGATTCCCTGAACATAGTAGGAACAAATAGCAGACAATTTCCTTGTGCTCAATTTCCAGCTAGTACTCTGTTGACACACACTAACAATTCCTTAGTGCACTTTGCTCTAAAAGCACACTTAGGAACTGCTAGTACATGTCAACAGGGCCCACACGGATAGTTGGTGCAAGGTAAACTAGTGGGAGGTAGATTCACACCCCAGTTTGCTGTGGAATAACTGTTTATGTAGACAAGCCCCCAAGCTACTAGGGGACTGTGCTGAATTAGCACATCTCCTGGCTGCTTTGTCATCTCTGGTCGAGTGGAGATTTCAGTTACTTTGCATCTCCACAACTTCCTTCCTGGCAGACTTTCCTCCATGAGGGCTTTATGAAACCAAGTTCCCATCTTGCCTTTAGTATAATTTTAAACACTTTCCACTGGCACAAAATCATTCATTTCTATAGAAACTTTCATTTTACAGGGCTAATTGTAGTAACAAACAAATGACTATTAGCATATCCTGTTATCCTTCTGTCTCCTGTAGAAAGAAATCTATGATGAAACTCTATTTTTAGTGCAATTGCAAATGATCTATATTTGCTGCCCCCACCCCCCTCATTTTCATAGAAAAGGAGGGCTTGAAAGGTTGTATTCCTACAGTGCTTGATTTTTACATTTGCGTTTCACCTCTTAAGGGCTGATTGTTAAGCAGAAATATCTTCAGTCAGACTTCCAGATGTAATTAGTCTATGCAGTATTTGACAATACCTGCTCTTGGTATCTAGTATAATGCAGTATTTTATTTTTTCCTCTGGACTGATTTATATAAATGAGGGAGCAGAAGACTTGATCTTTGGATGGTGTGTTGATGGAAAAATGAAACATTGTATCATGTTCTTGTAAGAAAAATACCTCTAGTGTGCAGTTGGTGTATTTTTTTTTTCAACAGTGAACCTGAGAGAGACAAAACACAGTTTTGGAGGGAGTCAATTATTCCTTAAAGCTTAAAGAGAAGCTATAATAGAATCAGTGAGAGGTTACTGGCTGGTTGGTGAGTAGAATGTTTTCACAGATGGTAGGGCAGCTTTTTAACATGCTTGGTTTCAAAATTCTGTCTAGGGCCTGGGAGAGCATCTGGATGTTGGAGTCCTTTCTAATAGGGTGATATCATTGATAGCAGTCAAAGACTGGCAATCCTAGGAGACAACAAATAGGAAAGATCTAAGAGAAAGAGCTTAAACCCTGACAGGTTCCAAGAAGAGAAAGGGAATCATCTAAAGTAAGAAGCCTCAGCTGTGACTCTGAGTGACAAACAAAGGATCTGAAGGAGGCCTACATGGAAAATGTCCAGTGTCCCTATTTATATACTAATGAATAAAGCTATCTTTAAAAAATGTCACCTTGCCTGGAGGTGACGTCTGAAGTAAGAATTCTGTGGCAAAAAAATGAAAAGCTTTTAGACTTCTTGTAATTACCATATGTCTTCCCTGCCCCATCTAAATACCAATGACAATCAGGCCATTTTTATTTAGGTGCCTAAATATTATTCATGTAAGTTTGAAAAAGCTGGCCCAGGTTAAATGGGCAGTAAAAACCTCTTCTACCAGTTTAGATTCTTTGGATTTAAAGTAGGTGAAATGACTTTAAATTGGATGATTTAGTTGGGGATTGGTCCTGCTTTGAGCAGGGGGTTGGAATAGATGACCTCCTGAGATCCCTTCCAATACTGATATTCTATGATTCTATGACTCTCTAGTCCCAACATTCTCTGAGTCAAAAGGAATTCATGACTGGCATTTATCAGGAAGTGACGATAGCTGTCCACATCTCCCAGAATTATTCAGCCAGGCTTCTGGAGTCTCTAGTGTCTCTGCTCTCTATCTCTTCTATGACCATTCTCTATTACAGAGTCACACAGAGGTTCTTGCTGGACATATGGAGGAAATAAATCAACTGACAAACAAATATATGCCTGTCTCAGGGCAGTTATATAGATCTAATGTGGTAGGAAGGAAACCTCTTCCTCTTAGAAACCCACTCTTTTCTAGGCTTTATTACTCTGGAACGCAGAGACAGATGGCACAAGACATCTTCCTTCCATGTTCAGATCAATGAAAGTGGTTTGGGAGCAATCCAATCAAACTCTTTGAGCTCATTCAAGTTTAATTTTTTTGTTCTCTCCTCTTTCTTCACTCAACTTCACCGAGGCTCAAATATAACAAGCCAGTTTTCTCCCATCTCTAGACCCTTTAAAGTCAAATTCTGTTCTGGCGCTTATCACCCCAAGAATATTTGCATATATGCAGTTGTTTGATCAGCCTATTTTCTAAATATTTTTAAATTTTTCTTAGAAACCACTTGTTTTTAGATAACTGTCTGCTCTGACAAGATTACTTTGCAGAGTTATGAGATAATTTCAGAGGCAATTTCATACTTTTACAGAGAGATTCTGAAAGACCATGGAAAACCTTGGCTCAACTGTTCCGAGAAGTAGTTTCAGTGGACCTTGGGAAAAAGTGGAAGCCAGACCATGTGCAGGACATAATCACTTAAGCCATTCCAACAGTTTGACATTATGGTCAAGGGTACTTTAGTTTGTTAAACTAAATTTGCTTATGAAAGGTGTTAGATTGACAGTCCTGAAGAGAGAAATACTCTGTTTATCCACAGAAAAGGTACAGCAGTATTGCAATCTTCCCCATGCTGCCCTGGTAATGTTCTTTCTCCCTGCCTTAGAAGGACAACCTAGAAGAATCTGAAGTAATTCAATGTTCACGTGTTGGACTCTTAATTAATACTTACTTTTGATGGATCCTGTCAGAATTATGGGTCATGGGAAAGGGAAACTGATTCCACTTCCCTTATTTATAACATTTGAGAAAAAAATACACTTTATTTTATTAGCCCCACTTGGGAAAAAGTACGGCAAGGGTAACTATATTTCACTGGTCAGATATTGTAATTCAAGTTCTTCCTGAAATTAAGACCAGCAAACCATAATGGCTTAAGGATATAGCTGAAGGATTCTGTAAATTCTTTGGTATGGAGGCATACTTAAAGAGATCAGGACAGAGCAAGGATCTAGTTTCATGTCCTAATTATTAATCCCTTAATTCCTGCACAAGTCTTCAGTGGTCTGCCATGGCTGCTCTCAGATTCAGAGTTCTGGACACCTCTTTCTATTGAATTGCATTGATGTGACCTGCTCCACTCCCCTGCTCATTCTTCTGATCCAGTTCCCTGCAGTCTCTTCTCTCCCTGTCACAGCCCATTTTTCCCTGTTGTTCCAACTCCTATCATCCAAGTTCCTACTATACTCAATTCTTCATTAGCAACTCAATGCAACAATCCCTCCAGCCATCAGCCTTACTACCTCCTTCCCTTCACCTTCTAGCTGACTCTCCATACTCCATACCATCCAAATCTCTCCTCTTTTCCACATGGCTGTCTCCAACACTCTTATAAACTGCCTTTCTGCTTCATCTACCTCCTATTCCATCTACCACCTTCACCTTCATTGAGGTTTCAATATTAATCAATTAATTCAGAAATGAAGATGCTAAAGGAGCTATATACATGGTCTATTTAAAGCTCAAGGTTAGTCCATGGAATGACAGATTAATTTCAGTAAGTTTTGGATCAGGCCCAGACTGCATTACATCCATTATAGAAAACATCCCCCATACCAACTGTGGGTAGAGCTGGTCAGAGAAACATCAATGGATCCATATTCCACCAGTATATGTAGTTCTGTTAAAATCAAAACATTTTGAAAAACTGGGTCAATTTTGACAATTTTGTTTTGGGGAAAAAGGGGAGGAAGTCCCAACAATGTCCAAATGTCTGGTTTTTACACATTGAGAATTAATATTTCAATATTGTGTTTTGAAATCACTTCTTGTTTAGATTTTTTGTATTGTAATGTAAAATAATACAAAATAAAGAGTCAAAATCAAAATTAAATGATTCTGTCAAAACTAAAAGTTTCAAATGAATTATTTTTTTGTGGAATTTTCCTTCAGGGAGAATTTCAGAATTTTGCAGCTTTGCTCTGAATTGCTTCAGAATGAGGCCAAATTTTGAAATCTCAAAATCCTTTGCAAAATGGAACTTCTGTCCTCAGCACAGCTCTACTTAGCATTTTAAAATGGCTCTTGAGCAAATGTCTCATCTCCCCAACAATCTCCCTTTCCTCTATAAAGCATAAAAATCATCAGCTTAGTACCTCATGCTTCTCAGCTGCACTGAATAAAATAAGGTTGAATCAAATATGTTGTCAGATCAGATGCCAGATCATGACAAGGTGCTTAGGCCTCCCTGAACAAGGACAAATGCATATCTGGAAGTCTGGCTCATCTTTGTGTTAGCATTGTTAAAACAGAGGTTAAGTTGAGAAGAATGTGTTTAGTGTTTAGACTTGATGAAGTGCTTATAGAATGCTGCATGTATTGATCTCACTTACAACATCTGAAGCCCAGGTGATAAAGTTATATTGAGTACATTGTAAACCTCTGTACTTGTGTAACTCATCAAACAGGAAAGAAGCCATAATTATTGTACAGTGCTAGTCCTGCACACAAGAAGACCCATTCAAACCAAACGAGCCATTGTGAAACATCAGAGGATAAAGCCTTTGCTGATTGCCCTCCACATACCCAGGCATAGGAGACAGATGCCAACACTTGTTCCATCAGTTTGAATTCTGGGGGAAGGGAATTCTGCTTGCAATTTGGACAGGGCAATATTTCTAAGCATAAGCAAGGGATCTCCAAGCTGCTTAGCTTGGGTTAGCTCTATATGACATAGAAAGTTTGCATATCGCAGCAGTTTCTATTACCTTTTGGAACCTAAGGCTATAACTCATTTGTGTGTGTATGCTTATCTGCTTTAATTTTATAAATAATTCCTTTGTTTCCTTTTTCTTAGTTAGTATTATAGGATTGGCTATTGTGTTTTGTTTGAGATCTGAGATAAAATTGACCTGGGGTAATTGTCTGATCATTTGGGACTGGGATTAATCCAAATATTGTTGTGACTTTTGCTATAAAAGACCATCTATCACAGAGGCAAGCTTGCCTGGGTAGCAAGATAGACTGGAGTACCCCAGAGGATGGTCTGTGACTCTATGTTCAGGCTGCTTTAGGTGTTCTTGAGGAGTTCACACTTGATATTTGGTTGTTGAAATTTAAGTATTGAACACACAACCAGTTTGGTGTTTGTACGCTGTATCTTAACTATCTGCCCTGAGATTGACACTCACAATTGCGAGCCACTCTACACAACTTGACAGTAATAACCAATTTACTTAGAAGCACGAGTGTTCTCTAAAACTGAGAAGAAAAAAATCTGTGTTTACTTAAATGGACTAGCTGTCTACCCTTGAAATGTAATTTCATAAATGGTATATTTACTTTGTTCTCCAGGATTGTTTTTCACAGTTTTATAACTCACAGGGCTCCATCACATCCAATTAAAACGATACTAACAAATCTCACCCACACATTAGCAATATTATATTATTTACCCAAAACATTATGTGGCATTTTTACTAAAAATAAAATAAACCTGCTGAGTGTAAACAAAGTAGAGGGGGAAAATCTGTGACATATTTTCTACACAACAGTTCAGACATAATAGATTAAGTTTGCCAGGTGGTTTGAAATGTAAGTCGATGAATTGGAACAATTGCTTTGTTCCATTTCCTTTTGACAAGACACGTCATAATAGCAATAAATTAAATATGTTTAAAGTCTAGAACAATTATCCCTCCCTCTTCTCCCTTTATGAGCACTTGCTGAGATACTGGCTAGTACCCTAGTTTTTTGGCTGAGCTTTGAAGTGCTTTCTAGTTAGAAGTTTTCAGATTTGTAGCACAGCAACTGTTAAACGTTACAAACTTAATAAAATCAGCCAAGCAGTTATGAATATACTTAGCAAATTTTCAGATGATTTTGTTTATATAGATTTTAAAATGTGAATATATTGCTATCACTGCTGCTTTACCTTAATATGAGCTTTGAAAAAGAAATAAAATGATATTGAATGAATCTAAGTCCCAAACTGACTCTGGGCACTGATTTTCCTTTATATATTGATTGGATTGCAAACTAAAAATGGTACATAGTTAGGAGAGTTCATTGCTAAAATCTGAGCTTTGACTTTTTCATATCTATTCTGCAGAAGACACACACTTTAAGTCAAACAAAATATTTTAAAAATATAATTATGCAAAATCCTCAATCAGCTATTAATAAAGTACTAAAATACACCTAAGAAATATATTTAAATCAGATTGAGCAAGAGATCAAAGTCTCCAAACAGTAAATCAACCAAACAATATCCAGCCTCTCCTTCCCTCTCTCCCTCCACTACTACTACTCTGTATACCTATAAGTTATAGAGTCAAAGTAGTGACCAGCAAGCTCCAGCAACACATGATATCTGCCAGCATCCTGGTAAGCTTCACAACAGGCTAAAAACAGAGGCACAGCATGGACACATGCTAATATCATTACAAGACGTCCCATTTGAAAAAGTCCCCTCCCCCCCCCAAAGGCGCTTAGGAGTATAAATCTATTGCCTGTCAATTGGACTTTGGCTCCTACGAGCAAAGAATTGCTGCCATATCCAAATGTTCATATTTCTTTTACTCCAGCTTTTGATTCTGTTGACCATAAAGTGATGTTGGTGATGTGCCTGCATGACTGGAGTAGATGGCACAGCACTAAAATAGCTCCAATCAGTGTTCTCCAGCAGGATCCAAAGAGAGGTGATGGCAGTTACTCCTCTTCCCCAAGAACTTCCAACTGCAGGGTCCCACAGAATATTGTCCTATCTCCCCTACTCTTCATGAGATCTTTTGGGAGAGATGGTGAGATGGCAAGATAAATCACTCACTTAACAGGGGAGTCAGGACAAGCACCTCGGTCTTTTAACTCTACAAACATAGGCCTTTGGCACTGGAGTTAAAGAGCTCTCCCTGAGTGGCAAGTAGTAGCAGGTTCTTTATCTTCTCAGTATACCAACCATTAGTGGGTGATGTTATACATACCTTCGCGTGCATATGCACACACACACACACACACACACAACAGAGAGCCAATCCAGTGCCACACAGCTTGAGGCCATTCCCTTTACTCTCAGATGCTATGGTGATGGATGCATTAGAAAACTCTGATTGCTACTGAAGTTGGCATAAGGTTCAAACTATCTCTGCCAGTCTGGAGATTTATCTGCATATAACCCAACCTCTGACAAAACACTATACAGCACTATTGGCAAAGACAGTAGTTTTTGCAGGTTCAAGTTGCCAGCATAGAAAGCAGGGGATTCTGTTTGACATGAAATGGGAGTTGGCCATGCCCCTTCACAAAAGTCTTCAACTCTAGAAATTAAAAAACCTTCAACTTCAAGATACACAGCTCATGTCTTACAAGGGCTGTGGCTCTGAATATGGAGTAGGACTTTCTCTGACTTCCCTGCATACTTAAAGAACTGCAATAGGAGTTATTCCCCATTCTGTACAACAGTATTGAATTGGACATCAGCTCAATTAAAGAGAGAGAATTAAAAAAGGAAATTAAGCTACTACCTGATAATAAAAAATGCATTTCTACAAACAGAACCAATTACATACCTGAAAAACTAAACAAGTAAGATTTTCAAACCACTGGTAATGCACATCAAAGGAGAAAGGAATCTTACTAGTTCTATTAATTGGACTTCTAAATATAACTGTCAAGATAAATAAGATCTTAATTTATGTTCAGAAATAGAACCACAATGAGCTACCATTAAAAAAACATATACAGTGGTCACTCGGAAAACTTTCTAGTTGCCTTTGATAAACAGTTGCCTCCATACTTCTCATGTTGTCTATGTATTTGCAGTACTTACTTACCTCAGTCCTTGCAATATTCTCAATGCATTCCCTTGTAAGAAGGGGAAGGTATGGAAAATACTTGTAATATTGAGCAAAAAGAAGAACAGGAGGACTTGTGGCACCTTAGAGACTAACAAATTTATTAGAGCATAAGCTTTCGTGGACTACAGCCCACTTCTTCGGATGCATATAGAATGGAACATATATTGAGGAGATATATATACACACATACAGAGAGCATAAACAGGTGGGAGTTGTCTTACCACCTCTGAGAGGCCAATTAATTAAGAGAAAAAAAACTTCTAAAGTTTTTTTTCTCTTAATTAATTGGCCTCTCAGAGGTGGTAAGACAACTCCCACCTGTTTATGCTCTCTGTATGTGTGTATATATATCTCCTCAATATATGTTCCATTCTATATGCATCCGAAGAAGTGGGCTGTAGTCCACGAAAGCTTATGCTCTAATAAATTTGTTAGTCTCTAAGGTGCCACAAGTCCTCCTGTTCTTCTTTTTGCGGATACAGACTAACACGGCTGCTACTCTGAAACCTTGTAATATTGAGGTAACCGTGTTTAGTTACATAAGGAAACAATGGTATGTTTTTAAAGGCCCACCTCTATCTCCAGTAGAGAAGGAAGTCCAGAGGAAAGAGCTGGGTAGCAAATATTCTGTATACTCTATTCCTACCTTTTCTTTATCAAAAAGAAGCTAAATATTACATGCTATCTTTACCAAAATTGACAGGGAATGTTAATCTGCGGATAGCATCTGATGTTGGACATCACCATCCTCCCTTCATGCAAACACAAGAACTTAAGAACATAAGAACGGCCATACTGAGTCAGACCAAAGGTCCTCATCTAGCCCAGTATCCAGTCTACCGACAGTGGCCAATGCCAAGTGCCCCAGAGGGAGTGAACCTAACACGTAATGATCAAGTGATCTCTCTCCTGCCATCCATCTCCACCCTCTGACAAACAGAGGCTAGGGACACCATTCCTTACCCATCCTCGTTAATAGCCAAGACTTAACCTCCATGAACTTATCCAGTTCTCTTTTAAACGCCGTTATAGTCCTAGCCTTCACAACCTCCTCAGGCAAAGAGTTCCACAAGTTGATTGTGCACGGTGTGAAGAAGAACTTCCTTTTATTTGTTTTAAAACTGCTGCCCATTAATTTCATTTGGTGGCCCCTACTTCTTGTATTATGGGAATAAGTAAATAACTTACTTATTCCCATAATAAGACTTGCATCTGAAGAAGTGAGGTTCTTACCCACGAAAGCTTATGCTCCCAATACTTCTGTTAGTCTCAAAGGTGCCACAGGACCCTCTGTTGCTTTTTACAGATTCAGACTAACACGGCTATCCCTCTGATACTTAACTTTTCTTTATCTACTTTCTCCACATCACTCATGATTTTATATACCTCTATCATATCCCCTCTTAGTCTCCTCTTTTCGAACCGGAAATTCCTAGCCTCTTTAATCTGTCCTCATATGGGACCTGTTCCAAACCCCTAATCATTTTAGTTGCCCTTCTCCGAACCTTTTCTAGTGCCAGTATATCTTTTTTGAGATGAGGAGACCACATCTGTATGCAGTATTCAAGATGTGGATATACCATCGATTTATATAAGGGCAATAATATATTCTCCATCTTATTCTCTATCCCCTTTTTAATGATTGCTAACATCCTGTTTGCTTTTTTGACTGCCTCTGCACACTGCGTGAATGTCTTCAGAGAACTATCCATGATGACTCCAAGATCTTTTTCCTGATTCGTTGTAGCTAAATTAGCCCCCATCATATTGTATGTATAGTTGGGGTTATTTTTTCCAATGTGCATTACTTTACATTTATCCACATTAAATTTCATTTGCCATTTTGTTGCCCAATCACTTAGTTTTGTGAGATCTTTTTGAAGTTTGCACAGTCTGCTTTGGTCTTAACTATCTTGAGCAGTTTAGTATCATCTGCAAACTTTGCCACCCCACTGTTTACCCCTTTCTCCAGATCATTTATGAATAAGTTGAATAGGATTGGTCCTTGGGGAACACCACTAGTTACCCCTCTCCATTCTGAGAATTTACCATTCATTCCTACCCTTTGTTCCCTGTCTTTTAACCAGTTCTCATTCATGAAAGGACCTTCCCTTTTATCCCATGACAACTTAATTTACGTAAGAGCCTTTGGTGAGGGACCTTGTCAAATGCTTTCTGGAAATCTAAGTATACTATGTCCACTGGATCCCCCTTGTCCACATGTTTGTTGACCCCTTCAAAGAACTCTAATAGATTAGTAAGATATGATTTCCCTTTACAGAAACTATGTTGACTTTTGCCCAACAATTTATATTCTTCTATGTGTCTAACAATTTTATTCTTTACTATTGTTTCAACTAATTTGCCTGGTATGGACGTTAGACTTACCGGTCTGAAATTGCCGGGATCACCTCTAGAGCCCTTTTTAAATATTGGTGTTACATTACCTATCTTCCAGTCATTGGGTACAGAAGCCGATTTAAAGGACAGGTTACAAACCATAGTTAATAGTTCCACATTTGAGTTCTTTCAGAACTCTTGGGTTAATGCCATGTGGTCCTGGTGACTTGTTAATGTTAAGTTTATCAATTAATTCCAAAACCTCCTCTAGTAACACTTCAATCTGTGACAGTTCCTCAGATTTGTCACCTACAGATTTGGGAATCTCCCTAACATCCTCAGCCGTGAAGACTGAAGCAAAGAATCCATTTAGTTTCTCCGCAATGACTTTATCGTCTTTAAGCGCTCCTTTTGTATCTTGATCATCAAGGGGTCCCACTGGTTGTTTAGCAGGCTTCCTGCTTCTGATGTACTTAAAAAACATTTTGTTATTACCTTTTGAGTTTTTGGCTCACTGTTCTTCAAACTCCTCTTTGGCTTTTCTTATTACATTTTTACACTTAATTTGGCAGTGTTTATGCTCCTTTCTATTTACCTCACTAGGATTTGACTTCCACTTTTTAAAAGATGCCTTTTTATCTCTCACTGCTTCTTTTACATGGCTGTTAAGCCATGGTGGCTCTTTTTTAGTTCTTTTACTGTGTTTCTTAATTTGGGGTATACATTGAAGTTGGGACTCTTTTATGGTGTCTTTAAAAAGCGTTCACGCAGCTTGCAGCGATTTAACTTTAGTCACTGTACCTTTTAATTTCTGTTTAACTAACCCCCTCATTTTTGCATAGTCCCCTTTTTGAAATTAAGTGCCACAGTGTTGGGCTGTTGAGATATTCTTCCCACCACCGGGATGTTAAATGTTGTTATATTATGGTCACTATTTCCAAGCGGTCCTGTTATAGTTACCTCTTGGACCAGCTCCTACGCTCCACTCAGGACTAAATAGAGAGTTGCTTCTCCCCTTGTGGGTTCCCATACCAGCTGCTCCAAGAAGCAGTCATTTAAAGTATCGAGAAATTTTGTGTCTGCATTTCGTCCTGAGTTGACATGTTCCCAGTCAATATGGGGATAATTCAAATCCCCCACTATTATTGAGTTCTTAATTTTGATAGCCTCTCTAATTTCCCTTAGCATTTCATCATCACTATCTCTGTCCTGGTCAGGTGGTCGATAATAGATCCCTAATGTTATATTCTTATTAGAGCATGAAATCACTATCCATAGAGATTCTATGCAACATGTGGATTCACTTAAAATTTTTACTTCATTTGATTCAACATTTTCTTTCACATATAGTGCCACTCCCCTCTCTGCATGACCTGTTCTATCCTTCTGATATATTTTGTACCCCAGAATGATTGTGTCCCATTGATTGTCCTCAGTCCACCAGGTCTCTGTGATGCCTATTATATCAATATCCTCCTTTATCACGAGGCACTCTAGTTCACCCATCTTATTATTTAGACTTCTAGCATTTGTGTACAAGCACTTTAAAAACTTGTCACTATTTATTTGTCTGCCCTTTTATGATGTGTCCGATTCTTAATGTGAATGTTTCTCGTCTGATCTGGCCCTTACATTATCCTCTTCCATCCTCTGCTCCTGACTATAACCTAGAGAATCTCTATCAATAGACTCTCCTCTAAGGGAAGTCTCTGTCCAATCCACATGCTCCTCTGCAGCAGTCGGCTTTCCCCCCATCTCCTAGTTTAAAAACTGCTCTGCAACCTTTTTAATGCTAAGTGCCAGCAATCTGCTTCCACTTTGGTTTAGGTGGAGCCCATCTCTCCTGTATAGGCTCCCCCAATCCCAAAAGTTTCCCCAGTTCCTAATAAATCTAAACCCCTCCTCTCTACACCATCGTCTCATCTGCGCTTTGAGACTCTGAAGCTCTGTCTGCCTACCTGAAGTCTATAGAAGTCTATACTCATTTGAGTGTGTCAGCTCATAACACACAGATCAGATTATCTCCTGTGTCGGCTCTCTGCTTTATGGGGATAGAGCGGTGTGAGCCTCAGGGAACCAGTTCTAGCTCCTGGATTCTAATAGCTGGCTCGGGGCCCCAAGACCACTTAGAGCTGCTTACAGGCAGCTCTGAATTCTACCATTGGCCTCAATTGACCATATGTCAGTGGAGGATTGGCATAGTGAAATGGAGCCTTATCATCTGCTCTCCTACCCTACTCATCAAGGGCTAGTGGGATGGGAAACAGAGACACAGGATCTGGCAATAGTACAGACATTTGAGCAAGGCATTCCCCTCGACTAGGGCACAAAGGGGTCATAAAGAGTTTTAACAATCCTTGTCCATAATATTTTTTTGTACTAATTTATTTCTAGTTTTTTTTTTAAATAGAGCTTCTATTGCAACCATTGGCAGGGAGTTCTGCAAATTTATGACACTCTACAGGAGACCTAGAGATAATGGAAAAGATGGAAATAGAAAGTTCACTTGCAAAACTTGGGTAAAGGAGACTCATAGTAGAGACTATGGTCAGTAGCTTTGTCTTTTGTGGTTTTTCATTTCTTTAAAACCTTTTGCATGGGGCTGAGAAAATGAGAATTCCATAAGGATATGGCTTTAACGAGTGCTTGAAGTTATGTAGTGAAAAGAATGATGCCAATACTTATGCATTAGTGAGTCAAAATTCTGTAGTCCCACTATACCTTGTTGCCATATCAGAGCTCAAACTATTTCCTAATTCAATTAAAATAGCATAATTCAGGTATAGGGAAAATATGTAATATTTTATAATATTCATTCTACAACAGTGAAATGAACCACTGCACACAGCCATCACCTGTGTTATATGTTTTATTAGGCAGGTACCTTTGTTATCTGATTTATTATTTCTCTGTTTGTACTTTCCTGTCACATAGCTCCAGACTCTGTTTTTTCCTCTCCGGGAAGCCTCAACCAGGCCTTATTATGGGCAACACCAGTTAGTTTCTGTCAGTTCCCACTATAATAGTTGTTGTGACGTTTTAGTCAAGAAAAACCAGCATCAGTATACCCTAGTGCAGAAGTCAGCCTACCTGCCACAATCTTTTCTCTCCCTTCCATAAGTGTGGTAATTAGTTTGAGTGACCAAAGATCATTCCCTTACACGTGCTTCAGAAAAGATAAAACAAAGAGCACATTGATTACAAGCATTAAATTAAAAACAGCAGTATGTCCACTTAAAGATCAGCCACCATTTCAGTGGCTTGAACACATAAATGAGTAAATATTCCATTCAGTGAATCCTTTTCCTCTATGGGCAGCAACAACCCTTTCTTACCCTCAGATGCTATTTGTTTTATAGCTTGTTAGTTTCGTTTATAAAGATTATATGGTATTTTTAGCTTTATTTTTAGCTTTATGGTTTTATTGTGTGTATTAATTATTATAATGCCGCAACTCCCTTGGCAGGGAGGCACTATGTTGTACTATTAGAATTCAAATTTGGTGACAATATATACCTCCAGACCAGTGGCACCGCTATGGGCACCCGCATGGCCCCACAATATGCCAACATTTTTATGGCTGACCTGGAACAACGCTTCCTCAGCTCTCGTCCACTCATGCCCCTTCTCTACCTACGCTATATTGATGACATCTTCATCATCTGGACCCATGGGAAGGAGACCCTGGAAGAATTCCACCATGATTTCAACAGCTTCCACCCCACCATCAACCTCAGCCTGGACCAATCTACACGGGAGGTCCACTTCCTAGACACCACCATAACAATAAGCGATGGCCACATTAACACCACCCTATACCGAAAACCCACCGACCGCTACGCCTACCTTCATGACTCCAGTTTCCACCCCGGTCACACCACATGATCCATCATCTACAGCCAAGCACTGAGGTACAATCGCATCTGCTCCAACCCCTCAGACAGAGACCAACACCTACAAGATCTTCACCAAGCATTCTCAAAACTATGATACCCACACAAGGAAATAAAGAAACAAATCAACAGAGCCAGACGTGTACCCAGAAGCCTCCTGCTACAAGACAGGCCCAGAAGAGAAACCAACAGAACTCCACTGGCCATCACCTACAGTCCTCAGCTTAAACCTCTCCAACGCATCATTAGTGATCTACAATCCATCCTGGACAATGATCCCTCACTTTCACAGACCTTGGGAGGCAGGCCAGTCCTCGCCCACAGACAACCTGCCAACCTTAAGCATATTCTCACCAGCAACCACGCACCGCACCATAACAACTCTAACTCAGGAACCAACCCATGCAACAAACCTCGATGCCAACTCTGCCCACATATCTACACCAGCAACACCATCACAGGTCCTAACCAGATCAGTTACATCATCACCGGCTCATTCACCTGCACGTCCACCAATGTTATATATGCCATCATATGCCAGCAATGCCCCTCTGCTATGGTACATTGGCCAAACTGGACAGTCACTACGCAAGAGGATAAATGGACACAAGTCAGATATCAGGAATGGCAATATACAAAAACCTGTAGGAGAACACTTCAACCTCCCTGGCCACACAATAGCAGATGTAAAGGTAACCATCTTACAGCAAAAAAACTTCAGGACCAGACTCCAAAGAGAAACTGCTGAGCTACAGTTCATTTGCCAATTTGACAAAGACATCAGATCAGGATTAAACAAACACTGTGAATGGCTATCCAACTACAGAAGCAGTTTCTCCTCCCTTGGTGTTCACACCTCAACTGCTAGCAGAGCACCTCACCCTCCCTGATTGAACTAACCTCGTTATCTCCATACTGATTTATACCTGCCTCTGGAGATTTCCATTACTTGCATCTGAAGAAGTGAGGTTCTTACCCACGAAAGCTTATGCTCCCAGTACTTCTGTTAGTCTCAAAGGTGCCACAGGACCCTCTGTTGATTTTTACAGATTCAGACTAACACGGCTACCCCTCTGATATTAGAATTACTATTTATTAAAAAGGCGGTAGGGGATTAAATGCTCCACACTTTACTCTCAAAAGTAAAAAGAAGTGATTCAAGCCAATTTGGTAACACAGTTCACTGAAATGTCTAAAGATCAGAGCACCTGTTCTATTCCCTCCTCCTCTCTGGGGTTGGAGGGTCTTGGCGATGAGGTTTGTACTTCTGGAGAAGGGGGAAGTTTTAGTCCTCTGAGCTAGAATTTTCTAAAATACACTCTTGGGAACAGAATGAGCTCTTGTATCATTCACTTTGCAGTGGGAACCATCGCAGGCGCAACTGATGTTAGCTATCGCTGTAGACACATAGGTCTTGTAAAACCATCAGTGCTACTAAAATACCTTCTGTTATTATTGCAACTAATTCATTTCTTTTCCACTCTATTCTCTCAAAGTTAAAAAACTCAAAAGGCCTCTGTTATGATATACTCTAGATATATAAATGAATTAAAGAAATAGACTCAAAGTCTGGGACTCCACTGAATTATTCACTCATTCCTCTCATACTTTCTGTTACTGATTAATTCCACTGAATACTACTATTGGGTCTCTATTGGTGGGTAGCAGTTGTGTGAATGGGCAATTATACCACTTAATTTTCCAAATTCACTTCTGCATCACCTGTTCATCATGCCATGTCAGTAAATTTAATGAAGCATGGAGAGTGCTGGCCCATAGAAGAAGGCATTTATTTTTATTTCACAGTTAATATTTTTTACTAGTGGTGGGTGAGCCTGCAAAAGCCTGGCTTCTAGTTACAAATTAAGCCTGAACTTCTCTTCCTTGGTTGGAGGCAAATGCAGTTGAGCTGGGCAAAACAGGTTAAAATCTCTGTCAATTCCAAAACTGAATTCTGTATTACAGTTTGTACTGCTCCAGTTTTTGTTCTTAATTGTCTTCTGTGGAAATTCTCTTTTCTAAAAGCTATGCCAGTGGCAAGCTAATAGTACTGCTACTGATCAATTTCTTACATCTACAGTGTGCAGAGCTAATCTACGTCAAAGCATGATTTTATTATTTTTACCTTATCATGTCTCTTCTTTCACCTTCTTTTACCCCTTCCTCTGTTTTATTTTTTTTTCAGGCATATTGTGTTTTGACTTTAAGAGGCTAGGCGTTTGGGGGAAGACATTGTCTTTCTCTGTAAATCTGTATTACAGATCTTGTTGAGGCTGCTAGGTGCTACTATAATAGAAATTATTAACTAAACACAACCTATTAAAATTAAAATTTCTAGAATAGAATTTTTTCATTTTGGAGTGGAAGTAGAAATAACATAGCAGTCTGGACTGGCTATCTTTCTCCCGTGTTACACCAATGATGTTTGTAGCCCAAAGGTAGTCTATTCTTCCACAACAGGCATATCAATTGAATCACTAAATTATGACAATCTCATCTCCATTGACTAGCCTTACAGCATATTAGAGATTGTTTTAAATGCCCCAGCTGAAGGTGTCAAGTACTTTCCACTGTCTTTATGGGTTTCAATAGAGTCATGCAGGGAGATAGTCTGTATGGCAGTGTGCTGTTCACAGAGATGGTCTATTCTATGAAGAGTTGAATTTCACCTCATTAAACCTTCCTTTATCTATTGGCAGGGAAATATAATGTGCAGCAGAAGTTTTTAGAGAACACGATGGACAGTGTGTTTAAATGGTCTTATATCTTGCAGGCCATGGACACAATGCACCCATATATCCCTTTCCAAAAACTCTTTCATGAGTGCACGGGCCATATGTGTGAGACGGTCCCTTGACTCAATGCTTTCATCACATTCTGCCCAATGAGAAGAGAGGAGGGTGTCAACCAATCATTGAAAGCAAGCAGATCCTCTAATATATTGCAAGCAAGTTGTTGCTTCTTGCATCCATACATGGACATTGGTGTGCAGGTGAATGTTACTGCTCAGGTTCTCCTAATGTGTTATGATGAATATGTAATCTGGGGTTTGCCCATAGTCAGATGTACTGTAACAGAGTTATTGTGCTGGTTGGATTTCTATGTGTGTTTGACACATACACAGACAGCCCCTAAAGGGCGGGGCTCCTCCCAAAGGGTAAGGATCCCTGACTCAGGAAGTAACCCTGAGAGGAAGGTCAAGGGAGGTGTTGCTCCCTGTCTGGAAAGGGTGGAGTCAGCAGCACCAACAGGAAGAGGGGAACTGCCTCTATACCCTTTTACAGTATCAATATATTGTATATATTGTGTGCGCCAGTGTTCTCATTCCAGGGACTGAGTCTGCTTGTGCTAACCCACACTAAGGAGAGTGTGAGGTCACATAAAAGTACTCTCACAATTCCCAAGAACATGCTGTACTGTGGTCTTCCTCACCCAGCACTGATTTTTGGAAAACAACAAAAGTGGCTTGGGCCCTGCTTGTTTGGAGCGGCAACATCCATCAGCCGACAGAAACCTTTCTTCTTCAAGTGGGAGAATGGAAGTGGAGTAATCACTAATGTTTCTATGCATGCAGCATTCAGGAATTCAGCATTCTGGGGTGTGTTTGGTTGTAAATTTGGTTCTTTCAAAGTTTTAAGCAAATGCCCGTTTGAGTTCTGATTAGGGTGACCAGACATCCCGTTTTTAAAGGGACAGTCCCGTATTTTAGCCCTCCTGCAGGTATCTCGACTTTTCTTAAAAATGGGCAAATTGTCCCATGTTTTCTGTCTCCCCACTCATCAGTACTGGCAGGTCCTGCTTCTGGCTGAATCCCTGCTTGCCAGCCATCTGCCCACCAGCGGTGAGTGGCGGGGGAGTCCAGTGGCCGACGATGGGGATGGGTGTACAAGGCTGGTGGCAGAGCAAAGCTGCAGCGTGTGGGGCTGGTCGCTCCCCCGGCTGGTGCATTAGCACGGCCCCCACTGCATGCTGTCTCTCGGCTAGCAGGGCCCTGCCCCGTCCCATTTCCGGCCGGCACGGGCTGCACGTTGTGGTGGCTCGTGACTGCAGGCAGACTCCGGGCAGTGGCCGGTTACATGTTACCTCTGCTGCCCACCCATCACCCCTTTACATGCTCCACCTTTTTCTGTCCTCTCCCTGCTTTGCCCCTTCACCCACCCACCCCCAGCCCCGCTGTTCCTCCATATCTCCCCCCACACACCCCAGCGGGGCGTGTCCCGCTCCCAGCACTGTATGGAGAACCAGCCCCTGGTCAGAGCGCTCAGTTCACCAACAGCTGGCAGGCTCCTTCCTTCCCGCACTGCCTCTGGCTGGAATGGCACCCCAGGAAAGCCCAAGACCCTCCAGCCTGGTGCACTGGCCAAAGGGGAAGTCTCTCCACCCCTCAGCTAAGCTCTGGAGTGGTGGGGGGCGGGGAAGTGATTTCCAGCCTGTTCATGCCCCGACTCTGCAGGCTTCATAGCACCCTCTTCTCACACACCCTGCCTTGGGTCCTGCCCCACAGGGAGCACGGGGCTGCTCCATCCCCTAGGCACTCTCCCCTGCTGAGCCACCTTTCTGGCCAGGTTCGCTGAAGCCCCTGCAGTCAGGTTCCCTGGGCCCTGGTGTACAATGCATCCTTAGGGCTTAACTTGTTCCTACCTGCGCTGTAGCCGGGGGACAGGAGGCAGCTGGGTTATGTCAGTGGGCAGCAGCAGCCTAGAGGTGTTAGCTGACTTTCGACACTGTGCAGGCAGGAAGTGACGGGAGCTGCTTCCAGCCACGGGGTGGGGTGCGGTGGGTAAGAGATGAGCTCTGCAAAGACATGGGCCAGATCATCCCTTCCCCACCTCCTCCTCCTCTGCAGCTGGAAGCAGCTCCCATCCCTTCCCTCCCGCACAATGCCAAAAGGCTGCTTCTGGCCACATTCTGGTGTGAATCCTGACAGAAATCGGGGGAGGGAGGGATGTGACCCTCAGGAAGATGTGGTACCAGGAGAGGTGGGTCTGTCCCAGAGTCCCAGACAGGAATAGAGGGTGAAGAGCACTGGGCAGGGAGGGTCAAGTTGGTCAGTCACCCTCCCACCCCCATGTGAGAAAGGTGTACAGGAGTGTGTGTGTGTGTGTGTGTGTGTGTGTGTGACCTCGCAGATAAGAAGGTAAATACAAAGAATCCAACTACGCAGGATTTCTTTTTAACAGGGGCCCAGTCAACTTGATGTTAATTTGAATGTTTGTACTTCATAGTTCTGGTTGATTGCTGTTGAACTCATTTGAATATGACTAATTTTACCAGGCATCCCGTATTCAGCATAGGGAAATATGGTTACCCTAGTTCTGATCAGACTGTTTTGATCAAGGTGTCTGTCTCCTCAATAATGGCTGCACTTTGCTGCAGGAAGAACAGGTACATAGTGTTGAGCAGGGTTGGCTCCAGGGTTTCTGCCGCCCCAAGCGGCGCAAAAAAAAAAAAAAAAAAAGCCGTGATCGCGATCGCAATCTGCGGTGGCAATTCGGCGGGAGGTCCTTCACTCCGAATTGCCACCGAATAGCTGGACATGCCGCCCCTCTCCGGAGTGGCCGCCCCAAGCACCTGCTTGGCAAGCTGGTGCCTGGAGCCGGCCCTGGTGTTGAGAAAGTCTCTTCTCCCTCTGAGACACACTGCTGATATATGTATATATCATATATATATATATGTGATAATGCTCCATGGGATTTGCATACATCAGGTACATAATGGCTGGGCATTGCATTCAATGTTGTTTCACACCTGACAAATTGCCCAACTTATATCATTTGAATCAAGGTAAAAAAACTACCAAATCTATGATACAGGTCTTGATTCTTGAGCTGGCTCTAGTGTAATCCATGAACCTCCTGGTGGTTGTTGCCTAGATGGAGTACTAAGAAGAGCACCATGAGAATCTCCCCCATGACTCTTGCTATTCCTTGTGCCCCACCCCAAGTGTTCCACTAGCAATAGCCTCTTTTACCTCCATCAGAATGGTAAGTATACAGTCTCATGCCACCTGGCTGAAGTATGTTAGCTGCATAATATGGTGAGCTCTGCTCTGCTAACACCTGCCAAGACCACCTCACAGAGGCCCACTTACTCCTCTGTCGTCATGTGACTAAGCTGATCATTCAAGTCAAATCATAGCAATTATATGAATAAACAGGAAAAGTACAATATTTTTTAAAAGTGGACCGACTAGCATGCTGATTTTTTTTGTGTGTAGTCCTTTTGTAGGATTTTTTTTGGGGAAAAATCAAATTCTATGGAAAAATATGGCTTTGATAAAAGGCCTATTTTTTATTGAAGTATTAGACATTTCTGGTGGGCTGTGATGCTGGCAATGTGTCATCACAATTTTATTTCTGCCCAACTGAACCAGCAAACTTTTAGGCTTTGACAGGCTTAACACAACCAGTTCAGGCTAATGGAACTCTAACCAAACCAAACCCTAATTTCTACTAATTGGGAACTGGGGCAGAGGGAATCCAAAAACAGAATGGAGAATGAATGAATAACATGATTGCTAATATTCCTGCAATCTGTAATACTTTGATCTTCTTCTCTGAAGTCACTCCTGTAAGACAGAATAGTCTAATGAAAACAGGAAACAACCTGTTGAGGTAGAAAATTGCTGTTGAAAAAAAGTTGAAGCTAATAAATGCATAAAAGTTTTAGCATTTTAATTATCATTAAACTTATCTTTTACATTGTTTTTCTTATGTGCTAATTGCAGACAAGTCCTTCTTTCTCTTTCATATCTGATCCTTTTAAAGCTATTTTAAAAAAAAATCATACAACAAATTCCTGCTGGGCCACTTCCAATCTTCTGCTGCACTGATGAAAGTAGGAAGGTGTAAAATGGAAGTTGATATGTTAGCTAGTCTATTACATATTACAGAAATGAAGGCTTTTACAGGGAACCCATTTGTATTCACTCTGGATTTCAAAATTATTTCCATCCCCTGACAGCTTTTGGAATCTATGTTGCTATAAATGGAGGAGTGCAGATGTGAGGGGAGCCTGCCAAGAGTCTGGAAAAGTGGCAAAAGCTGGTGTTGTCTGGTTTGATCAGGAAGGGGTTGACAATTGAGCAGTGAAAACAATCCTTTTTGTGTGACAAGACATATTTTCATTAATAAGGTATTGGTATGTATGATCTTTATTCTTTTTGAATCTTGAATACAAGTATGCTCATGAGGATTTGCTTATGTACTGTAGTCTGGAAAGATTCACTGCAATGGCAGATCAGCATATAACATGACAACAGAGTAGACCTGTTTTGGAATAGTACATAGATGGTATTTAGTTTTATCATACTCTAGTTCTTATAAATCCAACTGGTCATTTTCTATTTTTGGAAAGCTGAAAACTGTACCTTCTTGTCTGTTTGGAAAATACATAGCACATGTATAGACATTACAAGAAGTAAATTATAATTACAACAAACTTAATCATAATTTGTTTTTTAATTTAGTATTCAATTGAATTCAGAGGTATAAATATTGACAATACTTTCCCAATAAGTAACCCAATATACATACTTACTTCAAAACTTCTCATTTCTCTAGTTGGCTATTGAATAGCCTTTTTGTTGTAGCCTATGACAGGTAGAGACATTATTGATTCAGGATGTTGAAAAGAACTTTACTTTGTATCTAGTGAAAGTTAATCTTCGGCTTATTTGCCTTATGGTCATTAGATGGTACATGTTTCTGGGCAGCAGCTTCGGGAACAATTTTGACCTCACACTGATGTAAATTAGAAATAACACTATTACAGTCAATGAAGCTACTTGTAATACTGGTGTGAGATTAGAAACAGGCCAATTGTCTTATTATTATCTAAATATTTTAGTACGCTTGACAACTTAGTAATTAATAAATTATTATTATTATTATGGCCTACTGGCATACCACCTAATATAAAATGGCTACCCATACCAGCTCTCATTAGCTAAGAACAGGCCTGCTGGATTAATGTGGGATGGGAGACATTTAAGGACACCTGAGTAGTACGGGCAGTGGTTTTGATAAGCCCTCAAGTGCAATACTTTTTTTTTTTTTCTGTGTTGGTACTTAACCAATGGCCCAGAAACATGGTAGAAATACTATGAGTCTGGAACTACCCTATTTGGATCAGATGTAACATTTAGATCCTGATCACTTCAATAAAGGCTTCATGGCACTTTTTGTAACAGTAGGAACATTAACCCCACTGTTAAGCTTGGACAGTGAAACTCTACTTACTTGCATTTCCTCTAAACCACAACAGTATACAGCATTCTTTTGTTTCTGTCCTAGTCTGTTAGGTAGTGATGCTTTATGTGTGTTGAACAGTCACACCATTCCAACTAGAGCTGGCCGAATTTCAGTGATGGCATAAATGTATAACTGAAGTTTGTAAAAAACTTTGGGATCCTTTGCATTGAATGACACGACAAGAACTATAAAATACTTTTATCAAGATTTCAAAAATAATATCCAGAACATTTTTCATAAATTCAGTAGCAGCTAAATACTAGCGCTGATCAGAGTTTAACATTTTTGTCTGGAAAAAAATCAAAATTTGAAAAAATGATATGTATATAAATTTATTTAAAAGTTTTCTAACAATGTATCTCAAAGAAGAATTTGGTCTTTTTACCCTTTTCCATAAAATTCAAAATGAAAAGTATTTTTGAATAGAAAAAACAACATTTTTCATTTCAAAAGTGTCATAATGAAATGTTTCATTTGTTCAGATTTTTGTTTGATTTGTTTTTATAAATATAATACAAATTCATTAATCTGCATTTTTATAAAATATTTCATCTATAAAAATTCATCCAGTTGTCTACATACACTATATAACAATAAAGGTATTGTGGAAAATGACAGTGCATAAAGCTATAATCTTGGAGTCTTGGTATGAACCACTAATTAACTAATTGCTGTGAGATGTATGACTAACTTTGCTCACTGTGCTAACATCTATTCCAAACACAAGATGGTGGACATGTTATATATTTATATGCTATTACATGCTCTGCATTTGCTTGCCTGAGTTACAAAGTTTGAGGGTGTTCAGATTTGGATTTTGGACTGAAGCCTGAAACCAAGTTCAGTTATGTTTCAGACATATGGGAGGGGTTTTTGGCCTGAATAGCGATATGTATTTAATTGGACTACATTATGGCTTCAAAATTGGCTGAACCTTGATGAAAACTACAGTAATGTAATTGCCTTTTCTCACACCCTAGAGCTGAGCTATTGTAATATTGAAACACATAATCCCAACTAAATTTATAAAACGATGGGGTCTAAATTAGCTGGTATTATTCAAGAAAGAAATCTTGGAGTCATCATGGATAGTTCTCTGAAAACATCTGCTCAATATGCAGTAGCAGTCAAAAATGCTAACAGTGTTAGGACCCATGAGAAAAGAGCTAGATAATAAGAAAGAAAATATTATAATACCACTATCTAAATCATGGTATGCCCACATCTTGAATGCTGCATGCAGTTCTGGTCACCTCATCTCAAAAAAAGATATATTAGAATTGGAAAAAGTACAGAGAAGGGCAACAAAAATTATTAGAGATATAGAACTGCTTCCATATGTGGAGATATTAAAAAGACTAGGACTGCCCAGCTTAGAAAAGAGATGGCTAAGGAGGGATATGATAGAGCTCTATAAAATTTAAAATTATGAATGATGTGGAGAGAGTGAATAAGGAAGTGTTATTTATCCTTTCACATAACAAAATAACCAGGCGTCACCCAATGAAATTAATAGGAAGTTCTTCTTCAGACAATACATACTCAACCTGTGGAACTTGTTGCCAGGGGATGTCGTGAAGACCAAAATTATAACTGGATTAAAAAAAAAATAACTAAGTTCATGGTTGATAGGTCCATTAATGGGTAGTAGTCAGGGTTGTGGATGGTCAGGGATGCAGTTCCACACTCTAGGTGTCCCTAAATCTCTGACTGCCAGAAGGTGGGAGTGGGTGACTGGGAATGGGTCACTTGATGGTTGCCTGTTCTATTCATTCCCTCTGAAGCACCTGGCATTGGCTACTGTTGGAAGACATGATACCGGGCTAGATGGACCATTGGACTGACTCAGTATAGCCATTCTTATGTTCTTAAAGCATCACTCAGTACTGCTATTCTCTTTTTTACTTTTTTCATTGATTTTATTTATTTTTAAAACAACACACACACATCCCTAGTGTATACAAGCTACTATAAGTAGCTGAAAAAAACCCAAAATATAAATATGACTTTGGTGGCTCTACATCAACAGAGCATTCATACAAAAGTGCCTTTATACAACTGTTAAATACTTACAATAGTGGTTTAAACAATACTACCAACCTTAATTTGATTATATATGTAAGACATTTTGAACTTTAAATGCACATTTAAAATGCTATGTATTATAACTTCTGCTTTCTAAAGTAATGTAAACATGTCCATACTTGCTCAACACTTATAAAGGTTCAAATTCTCATTTCATTGTATGTTTAAACTGCTGTCAAATAATATGTAAAGAAATTAATGAAATATCATTCAATTAGAATAAAAAAACCCTCATCCTAATTAATAATGAATACAGAGATTAGCAGAGATTGAGCTTTCTCAAATTGTGCCTAGAGTGATGTACTATAAGATCCTGATCCTAATCCTCTTGAAATCAATGTGAAGAGACTCACTGATGTTAGTAGGCTCTGGATCAGGCCCAAAGTGGAAGCAGAATTCTTAACCCTTAATGGTACCATAGCAGGTACCTGGCACAGCAAAGTCCCTTTTTCCTGGTGTGATGGGGTGTGTGCCTTGGGTGACCAGATAGCAAGTGTGAAAAATTGGGATGGGGGTGGGGAGGTAATAGGAGCCTATATAAGAAAAAGCCCCAAATATCGGGACTGTCTCTATAAAATTTGGACATCTGATCACCCTATGTGTGCTCCACACTGGCATGTAAGGGGTTAATAGAACAGGGCAGAGCAGGGTCACTCACTGCTTAGAGTTCAAGGAGGGAGGACTGGGCTTCTAGCAGATGGATGGAAACTAGCACCATGGACAGAACAGTTGCTGGCAAGGAAAGGGGAGCGAGAGGATGCTCCTCGCTGGCTGCTAGGACTGACATACTGAGGCTCTGAGGTAAGGGTGAAGAAGGTGCTGGGGCTGCAGGGAAGGGGCCCTAGGAAATATACGGAGACGTTGGAGAAGACGCAGATGTAGGTGCCATCTACAGGGTCCCTGGGTTGTGACCCGGAGTAGTGGGTGGGACTGGGTCCCTCCCACTTGCCTCTTTGGAAGTGGCTGGACACTTGGAGTGCTGTACTAAACTCTGGAAGGGGGAGCACAGATGGTGACACAGCTGGAGGGCCATGTCATGAAGAGGATGCTATGGTCCCTGGAGTGATGCAGACCAGAAAGCAGACGTGAGAGTGGGTGAGGCACTATTGGAAGAGGGTTACTAACCTGGGAACTAATCCCCAAGATGGCCATCAGGAGGCACTCATGTGGTGAGTGGAACCTTGTAAGACCCTGCAGAACAATGTGTCTACGAGCAAACTACTGAGGAGTTTCATTCTATGTAATATTATAGATAGTATAGAGACTATAAATAGATTTTTGCTATAGTCAAGGTCACTTCGAAGAGACTCAACTGTTTGCAAATAAGCAAGCAGCTCTGCAGTTTTAAAAATATTTCAGTAAGTGGTTCAATTGTACTTACAACTAATGGCCTTATTTTCAAAATTGGCTGGATGCAATTAAAGGCATTTATTTGCACCTAATTCATGCATGAAAAATGATACCTAGGCCAAGATTTCAAACTTGATTTGCCTAATGCCAATATGTTTTCAGAGGTGCTAATTATGTACAGCTCTTTTTGAAATCGAGAGGAGCAACTGGTGCTGCTTTGGCCTTAAATTTTAAAATGGCTAATATATAGGCTGGATGGTGGTGAGCTCTATTCAGAACATATTGGTTTGGCTGAGGGACCACTGGGGAATGTTTTCGTTATTTATTTATTTATTTATTTATTTATTTATTTATTTATTTTTAACATTATCTATAGTTCTTTATAGATTTGAAAGGAGGATGGTCTGGTGGATAGAGCACTCACCTAGAACTCGGGAAGCCAGGCTTCAAGTCCCTACCCTACCAAAGACTTCCTGTCTAACCGTGAGCAAGTCAGTAAGTTACTCTTTGCATGAATTCCCCATTTGTAGTATTTTGTTCCTACCTCCCAGGCATGTTGTGAGGATAAATACACTAAAAATTGTGAGGGGGTAAGATAATAGACTAATGGGGGCCATATAAAGTATCTTATCTAGATTCATATCTATCAAGTTATATTCATATCTGGCCTATATAATATGTGTTCTTATTACAGCTACCCTCTATCCTTCCCACCCATTATTTGTCATGCTCATTTGTTGTGTTTTATTTTATATTAGGCCCTTAACTGCAAACTCTTAAACATACAGTTGATTTATTCATGTGAGTGGATACAGAAGTAGCCAGATTAATTCTAATATGGTAATTTGCTATGCATATGTCTCATTGATTTTAGAGAGACTATTCAGTTCAGTATATATGTGTTTGCATGATTGGAATCTTAAACTATAAGCTCTTTAGGGCAGCAACCCTGTATTTCTACATGTTTATAGAGCACCTACCATGAGGAAGCCCCACACCCGATTGGAGACTTTGGACACCATATTACTACTACTACTACTAATAGAAGTAATATGGTCATGCTTTGTCTAATAAATAGAAAAAGTTGAGTGAGAGTCTCTGACCTTTTATATATTTGGTAGTATCAAATTCACAAAGACTCTTTAAAAATGTACCAGCAACACACAGGGAAATGTATTGTTGTATTTCTGGTAGTGTGAAAACACAAATGTTTGTGCATGCAAACCCATGTCTTTGGTTTAACAAAAGTATGTACTCACAAATATTGTGAAAACATTGTCAGAAGCCTGTTGAAATTGACTCATGATGACTTTCCAATTTATTTCAATAGTTGCTTTTTTTCCTCCCAAAGTCCAGTTAGTGAGGTTATGTATACCAGATAAAATATTTATTTCATCAACATGGGCTAAACCTGGGGAATGGGATATATATAAATGTGTTATATACAGCTCAGGCTACACATTTATAATGTATTTGTGCAATCAAATGACATAATGCAAGTAAACATCTGGGACTATGAGAACCGTAACATTGTTTTAGTGTATTTTATTATCTTCTGTCCTACCATGTTATTTCTTTAAAGAGTACAGTATCTATAAACATTAAGTGTAATGGCAATAAACATTAAGTACAGTTTTTGTTTGGCAGTTGAAAAATATAGAGGGATTAAAGGAATAGCCATATTGCTAGCAAGCCACTCACGTTTATCCTCACACCTGGCTGACATTGTGGAGGGGAGTCCCAATCCGTATTTAATTAAACTTATTTTCCCTCAAATGAAAGTTCAGGGGATGTGGGGGTAAAGTAAGAGGAAATGGGGACTGCAGCAGCATTTAGCATAATACATTCGTGACTCCTCAGTATTGGAAGGACTCCAGTGCCAAATGACTGACAGTTTAAAAAAAAAAAACAGACTTACTCCACATTTTCCCCAAGGTTGTTTTGTCTTAGAGGAAGCCAGAGTTTATTTTCTCCTGTATTTACTTGTGTGGAATCAAAATTGGAATAGCCTTGCTTGGAAATAAAGCTTCAAATCATAGTCTTAAAACAAACTAAATGAGATTAAAATAAAGTCTTCACAAAAATACAGCAGAAGCAAGATTAATCCTAATGGGGAAATTCGCCATGCATTCTATAAATGTATGTGCTCTCCCCCCTCCCAGCCCCCCGCAGCCTAAGCACCTAGTGGAACTCAAACAATCAGCATGGATGGGGGGGGGGAGGAATTAATGGGATTTCTGAGGAGATAAATCAAATTTTCTTTCTCAAAGTAAACACAGCTATGTTATGAGCTGTATTGGATTACTACCTAAAGGATAAAACAGTAGAAACATATTCAGATTCTATCAAAATACTACAAATATTGTAGTATTCAGATGCAAACATTGTGAATATAATATTTTACCCATGTAACATCTTTAATCCAAGGTCCTCAGAGTTTTATAAGCATTAAATAAACTTCATAGTGATTTTGTTAGTTAGGCAAATATTTTCATCACTATTTTTCAGAAATCAGGTGGGTTCTGGTCTGAGCAAAGAAATTAACTAGCTCAGGTTGCCTCTGTCATGAGTACTGCCCCAGTTAGCACCCACTATCTAACCCCTCTTCAAGGTACTAGGGCCCATCCCAATGTCATGTTAGATATGTTTTGGGGAATCTTGGTGATCCAGCCCTTCCATTCTCTCATGGATTCAGGGTGTTTCCTCCCGAATATCCCATCGTGGAGGATCTGACAGGATTGTCATGTGAACGGCCTTTATGCCTCCATCTCCCTTCCAAGAGCAGCAAGGAGTTGTCAATCCCATTCTCTACAAACAGTGCAAGATCCAGTCTGTGTAAGCCTTGTAGGGTTCATTCACGTCTCATACCAGGAACAGTGAGACTGCAGTGAGTTCCCAAAAATCAGACAGCAAGTGTGCAGAGCCAAAGGGAGGCGGGGGGGGGGAGGGGGGGAATTGAGACAGAGGCCAACATTTTCAAGCTTAGTATCCTATATCCATATTCAGTATTCAGGCCTATAACAATGGCCTAATTTTCAGCGGTGAAGAGCACTTGCAGTGATTTCACTGGGAGCTCAGCACCTCTGGAAAGCACGATATTTATTTAGGTGCTTAAATCTTTGAAATCTTTTGTCTTTAAAAAGAAAAAGTGCACACACAATAGCTCTTCCACCTACAGCACCTCCTAAGTGTGAAATTGGAACTCAATAGTTCATTCATACCATTTGTGATCACCCATGTCAGTCCTATCGAGTAGTGATTGTTTGGGACAGTCTTTTTGTCTCAACGTAGGTTTCTGCATTTCCATAGAAACTTGTATCTTTCACCCATAGGTTGCCCATTGTTAACACATCTCCTATTGGCATTCCTCTACAGCAGGGGTTCTCAAACTTCATTGCACTGTGACCCCCTTCTGACAACAAAAATTACTACATGACCCCAGGAGAAGGAACCGAATCCTGAGCCTGCTCGAGCCCCGTCGCCCTGGGTGTGGGGCCAAAGTCTGAGCCCCACTCTCCTGGGCGGGGGGAATTGAAGCCCAAGGGCTTGAGCCCCAGGCAAAGGGCCTGTAACCTGATCCCCACCGCCCAGGGCTTCAGCCCAGGCACTGGGGCTTGGGCTTCAGCTTTGGCCCCAGGCCCCAGCAAGTCTAAGCCAGCCCTGGCAACCCCATTAAAAGAGGGTTGTGACCCACTTTGGGGTCCTGACCCACAGTTTGAGAACTGCTACTCTACAGTCAAGACCAGTTCAATTCTCTTCTGCAGCAAAGAGACAGGAGGGGAATTTTTCTCAGTGATTAAGTACTCTTGATTGCCTGGCAAACAGTTAGCAGGCTCAGTGGTTCTGATCACCTGTTGTGTCTTTTGTTCTATGCACAGCACAAAGAATATTAAGAAACCACAAAGGCACAGCTGATCTCAACTAACCATGTTTAATAACTATACACAAACATGCAAAGCTGAGCTATGTAAATATGGCTGCTCTGAGTGGTTTCTGACTGCTTCCAAAGCATAGAATGTGGTAAGCACCAATATGAGGTTCACAACTATTTAAAAGGATATTAACCTAGTCCTATACATTATAATATCAAGTATCATTTTGTTTATACAATTCAATATTTATTGTACACATTTACTCATGTACACATAAGGAATTTATTTCTCTTCCTCTTGGAGATGTATTATATTATGTGGATTGAACTAACCATAACGTTTTCCTTCCATTTGATTTTTACCTGATCTATTAGTATCTATTTTTAATATATTGCTCTACTACATTTTCCATTTTATAATACTATCTTTTAATATAACAGAAAGTGCTTCAGGATGACACATGTAGCTCTAGGTCTAATTGAGTAAATCTCTGAGTGCAAACATTTAAATATAAAATTGTCATTTCCCTTTTTCATAAAAAGCAAGGAAGTCATTTTTCACCTGCCTTGCACCTTACTTAGTCATTCACACCAATTCAAAGTAAATGTGAAGTGGTTGTAAATTGCTCCCAAATTCAATGGTACAAAGCCCTGGAGAATTAGGCCTCAAACGTTCAAAATGGAAGGTAGCAAATGGGTAGTGTGCTTATATTTTGGAATAGTACAATTTATTTTCTATCCCCTGTGTTGACCAGGAATATCTCCGGTGTTTATGAAATAACTTTTCTTCATAGATTTAACAATTTTGTCACTCCCTTTTTTAGAATGTCTGCTTAGTCCATCTCACTGATCAGCTAATGATATACAAAAGCTAGCAGAGAAAGGTTCTAACTGGCTGTCAGACAGGAAGCACTGGACTAGTGAATACAACACACTGTCCTGTCAGTTCTCTGGTCTTATAAATAAGCAAAAATAACATTTAGACAAGTGGTTTCCCCTTCAATTTGGATGACAATAAGAAATATTCTTGTACCTGACCCTAGAGGTCTTCTTGGGCCTAATTTTAAAGTGTGACTCAAACCTGACTGGCCACACCCTGACCCAAGCCTCAGCGCATTGAGTCATTTTCAGACCCATCCTGAACCTGACCCTTCCCCCGAACATGAGTCAGTACTGCCATTGCCACCTCATCCAGGGGGTGTGGCTTCATGGAGGCTTCCCACCCCCAGTTACCACCACCTTGCTGAACTGTGTGTGCTGTGGAATGGAAGGTGCTGTAATCCATCAGACCCTCACTCTGCAGTGAACACAGTACAAAGAGATGGCAGTGGCTGGCAGGGACAAGACACACAGCCACCACTGCATTGACCCTTCAGGCAGAAGGAGATGATCAAAGAGTGTCCAACTCAACCCGAGCCCGAAACTTGTAGTTGCAAGCCTCTACATCTGGCAGCTACACATTACAGCCATTACATTTATTATTTTCCATGGGATAGTTAATCAGTTGTTGCATTTAGGATTAAATTATTTAAAGAAAAGTTGGTATGTGTGAACTGAGAAGAAAAATTTGCTACATGTTTATTTTATGTTAATGTTTAAAATATATAAATAAAGCTTAAGGAGAGTATTTTTCTAAAATATCTCATAGATTCATAGATTCTAGGACTGGAAGGGACCTCGAGAGGTCATCGAGTCCAGTCCCCTGCCCGCATGGCAGTACCAAATACTGTCTAGACCATCCCTGATAGACATTTATCTAACCTACTCTTAAATATCTCCAGAGATGGAGATTCCACAACCTCCCTAGGCAATTTATTCCAGTGTTTAACCACCCTGACAGTTAGGAACTTTTTCCTAATGTCCAACCTAGACCTCCCTTGCTGCAGTTTAAGCCCATTGCTTCTTGTTCTATCCTTAGAGGCTAAGGTGAACAAGTTTTCTCCCTCCTCCTTATGACACCCTTTTAGATACCTGAAAACTGCTATCATGTCCCCTCTCAGTCTTCTCTTTTCCAAACTAAGTCTCTCTAAGTTTCAGCTGGGAGCATGGGGCATGGGACTGTAAGTGTTTGCATTTTGTTTGTTAAGATCATGCATTCTGATATATGGAATTGGGTACATTGTATGAATTGTAACAGGGTGGCTTGCTTGCTGGGCTGGAGAATCTGGGATTAATCTGATTATAGAGTGAGCCCCAACTGAGGGGACTCGGGCAATTACTTATAAAAAGAAGAAGGTGGCTGCAGTAGAGGGAAACTCAGGCCTAAGTGGTGATAAAACCTAGCTGGGATGAGATCTAGAGAGTTTTGTTGTGTGGTTGGTCCTTTAAATTTGACAGAGC
This sequence comes from Chrysemys picta bellii, assembly GCF_011386835.1. NCBI lineage: Eukaryota > Metazoa > Chordata > Testudines > Emydidae > Chrysemys > Chrysemys picta. The sequence goes on from NC_088795.1 coordinate 84,661,314, forward strand.
TGCACTATGTGGCCACTGTAACACTACGGTGGTCATTTTGCAACTGGCTGCTGATTACTCCCTCTGTTCCTGCTTGTAAGTATTCTTAACTCCTCTTACATTTTTCCCTAGATTTGTTTAGTATGTCTGATGAGAGGCAGTTTGTAGGAAATACTTTATCAGAGTAAAGCTTATTGTACTTACTGCATCAACCCAGATAGGAAAGACAAATGGACTCAGAGAGGCAATCTAGGCTTCTCCTGACAACCTGTAGGAAAAGGTGAGCTCTGAAAGGTGTCTCAGTTCTATGTGACAGGGACAGGAGAAGGATTAGTTGTTGCCATAGTTAGGTGTAGTGCAATGAGTTAAGGAAGCAGCTGTACATGGCATAGCACTTTAAGAGATGTGTATTCTCCCAGATATCACACAGAACTTAAATGGTTAGCAAAACCATTTAATAAATATTTTAGGAGAAACATGTTTCTCACCATCATTTGGCTTTTGCATGATGTCTTTTTCCCAGAGTATGTATAGTGTTATGCATGTTAGGCAGTTATTCATTGTTCTATCATCTCACACCATTATTTTACACAGTACAATGTCATTTATCATAACTTCACATAAATTAAACTTGTGTTACAACAGGTCACCTACTGTATTCATCTGATTCCATACAGTCTGGAATTGCACACCCATGAAAGCACAATGTGTTCACAGGCACAAAGCAGCGGTTAATACAACTGACCATAACAGGGAAATTCAAAAGTTTAACTGAATATCTAGATCTTAATTTGCTTTCAGTCTATCCTATTGTAACTATGTATTGCCTGATGTTAAGTTCCCATGTCTACTGAACTGTGGTACCAATACATTTTGGGGTTTTAAAACTGTATTTTTAATACTATCTGAACTGGCATTTAGATTCTAATTCTGTGACAATACACAATATTTTTTCCCCAATCATTTCCTTTTTCTCTGTGATGCTTATTTCCTGATGTGTACCTGAGTAATGATGGGATAAATTTCAGTTGAATTCCTATAAACTCTGAGAAAATCAGATATATCTGAAATACTTCTTGTTTTCTGTTGCAGTCACTCAGTTTATGCTTCTTTGTATGTAACTTGTGTGACAGATTTTATTTGTCAATAACTAACATTTCATATAGAGTGGAGGTTATAAACTAATTATAGAACTATATAAACCTGCTTCTCTGAGAGCAGGCCATCATTTGAATGGAAGTGAATTAACATTTTTAAAGAACTTCCTCTGTCAATGGACAATCATTCTGCGTGAGATGCAAAAATATATACAGACAGCTAGATCCCAGTGCAGGTGAGCAATTAAGTGTGTGCTTAAATCAATCCTTATTCAGCAAAGCACTTATTTCTCTAGTGATGAACATACACATATTACATAAAGCTCATTGATAGGATACATTGAGTTAAATTAGATTTAAGCATGTGTTTAGGTGAATTGGGGTCCTTTTGGGTATACAAACTTTCAACGGTTCTGTGTACATCAGAAAAGATATAGAGGAAAATGGGAACCTACACTGTGTATAACGTACAATGGTTAAAATGATGAAAACAAGAGATACTCTACCAGTATTCCTACGGTAGAGACACTGGAGGAGGAGAGGTCTGAGATTATGATAAATTGGGCATATCAAAAGGAACCCAAAACAGGCGGGGAAGAAGTGTGATGTGAGACACTGGAGGTGCTGACAGAACAGAGATGTGAATGTGACAACTGGGCTGATCAAGAATTAGGAAAGAGAGAAAGTGTGCTCTCTACAAATTCAACACTGTTACTTTCTTGTACCTAGACTTTAGACTCCTATCCCGCCTAAGGCTAGGTATGGTATGAAAAAATCACTTCCTGCATTTCAATCTGATTGTACTTTTCTCTGTTTTTAAGAAACTTTGCCTTTAAAGATACAATTTGAATATGCATTGTTGTTTGGGGACGGAAAAATACCTTCAAAGAGCAGGAACCTTGTCTGGAGACGTTCTCTCCCACCCCTATCCCCTTAGTTCAAAAAAAGACACAGAGTAAAGAACATAATAACGGCCATATTGGGTCAGCCCAAAGGTCCATCTAGCCCAGTATCCTGTCTTTGAACAGTGGCCAGGTGCCCCAGATGAAATGAACAGAACAGGTAATCATCAAGTGATCCATCCCCTGTCTCTCATTCCCAGCTTCTGACAAACAGAGGTTGGGGACACCATTCCTGCCCATCCTGACTAATAGCCATTGATGGACCTATCCTCCATGAATTTATCTAGTTCTTTTTTGAATCCTGTTATAGTATTGGCCTTCACAACATTCTCTGGCAAAGAGTTCCACGGGTTGACTGTGTGTTGTGTGAAGAAATACTTTATTTTGTTCATTTTAAACCTGCTGCCTATTAATTTCATTTAGTGACCCCTAGTCCCTGTGTTATGAGACACTTCCTTGTTTACTTTCTCCACACCAGTCATGATTTCATAGACTTCTATCATATCCCCTCTTGGTCCTTTCTTTTCCAAGCCGAAAAGTTCCAATCTTATTAATCTCTCCTCATACAGAAGCTGTTCCATACCCCTAATCATTTTTGTTGCCCTTTTCTGAATCTTTTCCAATTCCAATATATCTTTTTGAGATGAGGCGACCACATCTGCACACAGTATTCAAGATATGAGTGCACCCTGGATTTATAGTGGCAATATGATACTTTCTGTCCTACTATCAATCTCTTTCTTAATGATGCCCCACATTCTGTTCATTTTTTTGACTGCCGCTGCACATTGAGTACTATCCACAATGACTCCAAGATCTCTCCCTTTAGATGTAACAACTAATTTAGACCCCAGCATTTTATATGTATAGTTGGGATTATGTTTTCCACTATGAATTACTTTGCATTTATCAACATTGAATTTGATCTGCCATTTTGTTGTCCAGTCACGCAGTTTTCTGAGAATCCTCTTCTGAAAGGTTTGTCATTATGCTGAAGACACATGGGAAATGTCTAAGAGCCAGAAACAAGATCTGAGTAAAGATCTACTTTCTGAGTGCAAGTTTTCAATTATTACATTTTTGTATTAAAAAAAGAGTGGGGAGTGGTTTTGACATAAGAAATTCTTGATTAGAGTGTGCCACACACTGCATAGGTGTACAAGGTGAGGAAGGGTCCAAGAATCCTTCTGCCTCTTGTACTCTTTCTAATTCTGGGACCCGTCTGGACCAAACTGATCAATGAACAGAGACATTGATCCATGTCGGACTTGTCAGTGGCTGTATTGTCCCCAAAAGCAACAAGGAGAAGTGGGATGCGGCTGATGGTGAGAACATGCACCCTGTACCAGCCCGTAGTGCTGGTCTAGGGAAGAGTATGTGCTGTATTGGGGTCTGCTCCTATTAAAATCAATGGAAATATTCTATGGAACTCAGTGGGATTTGGATCAGAGACTTGAATCTCCTGGATGAGTTGTGACTGAGTCAGCCACTATGCTTCCTGTACCCCTGCCTGCACCCCTCCAACTCACTCTGTGACTTAAAGCCACTATCTACCCTTCTCTCTGCTGCTTTGTAGCTATCATATAAAGCATTGTGAGTTCATGTACCACTACCTAATGGCTCCTAGGGAACCATCACAGTTCATGGTGTCAGTCTGGCTGATGCACGTATGCATTTAGACTGTGTTGTAAAAAGCCTTTGGACTACCTTATTTAGTCTGTAAAAAGCTAACATGGTAGAATTTTTAAACCTCAGGTCTTTTCTACCTTCGAAAAAGTTCACTATGTTAAATATGCATTGACTATAAAGCTGGCTAATCATTTACAAAATATCATTCTAAGTTGAAGGCATTTTTAACTGTAGGAACACAATCCAAATGAAAGTGGTAAACATTGAATTTTGTGTACACTTGTAAAGTTACTGCTTTTATTTTGTTAAAAAATTGGTAAAAACTATTATTCAGAGGGGCCTGTATCATGCAGGGAATTGATAATATCATAATGAGTCCTTCTAGGAGATTGGTTTAAATCTATTCCACTTTAGTAGTGAAGAAATGTTACTACCATCTAATTGGCATCTTTGTCTCATAACATTTCCAGGAACACAGGTGTCAAAACATAAAAACCAGAACCACAATTGCCACTAATTGGTAGCCTTGTTGGCAATGTAAACATGGATTGAATGGGAACAGAATTACCCTGTGTCTCTTTTCAAAAAAAAATTTCCAAGTCTTTTTTGAGGCATATTTGAGTCTTCTGTTTATAAACAGAAAACTTCAGTCTCCTGGACTCACTAATGAGCTCTCACATTTTAATGAGCACTAAATTCATTGTTTAAAGCTTTCTATTGTTTTATACCTTAAGTTTTGGATGAGTGGAATTTTTCAACTGAAAATAAGGAGTCCCTAATTTACAGTAAAGCTGAGTAAATTGGTGAGGAACCACAAGCCAGTACAAACCAGCCACATTTGAGTGTGGTGGCTGCATCTGAAATTCAGTTCTCCAGACTTATTCTAGGATCCAGTTCCTAGAGTTTGGGCAGCAGAAAACACCATCAAGAAGTACTCTGTACTTTGGGGTACTGATTATCCTCCATATGTACGGATTTGACTTGAATAAAATTACACTGGCATAACACCAGTGTAGCAGAGTGGAGAATTAGACCATGGGAGACCAGTCCAAATATTAGGCTGGTTTAGTGTTTTACCAAACTGTGAGGTCAACAAACCCAATGCCCAGATCCTCAAAGGTATTGAAATCAATGGGTGCTATGTACCTAAATATCTTTGATGATCTGGACCCAAATCTAAATTTCTCTTAGTTGCTGCTGGAAATTCTGAAGCAACCTCAACTCCAACAGTGAAAATTCTGCTGCTAAATTAAACAGGTGGTAAATTAACAAGGGAGGTGATCTCAAAGTGTAAGAAAACTACATACCTAACCTATAGCTATAATGAATAAAAGTGCATAAAACTTACAGACCTATATAATATCCTGCAGGAACAAAAGCAAGTGGATCTCTAACAGCTTCTCCAAGCTCAATCATTTAATTACAGGCATTAAATAATTTAGTAGTATGGTAAAAAGAAGTGACATAATAAGATGGTGCTTGTTCCTTGCACTTCTCTGCTCCCTTTGCATACTTGCTTAATTTATGGACCCAAATTCCCTCCACTTTGTTACTACTGTTAGCACTGCACAATCCATATAGCCTGCCTTCTAATATGCTTTGTGCATTACCATAACTACATAATGCCTCTTTCCAGAATTCTTATTGTTCACAAAAGTGTGCATTAAGGAAAGAAAAACAAAACAAACAAACAAACAAAAAAACTGCTTGATTATGAGATGTTTACACTGACAATAAGAAAATTCTTGCTTTGACTTTTACTATGGTAACTTTATATAGAGATCATATGAAAAAATAAGAGTTTTGCAATCACTTCTCAAAGCATAGTCATCATGCTTTTGTCTCTGTTCTCATTGCAGACATCTATGTAACATATAAAAAGTTATCTTAAATAAAAGATCTCAGAGTTTAAGAGATATTGTCTACCGTATTTGATGAACATGTCTAAGTCTGAGTTCATGCAAGTTACTTTTGTGCAACACGAGGAGCTTAGATTCACTTAGGTTCGTCTACATAAACAATTAGATTTTAGTAAGCTGGGGTGTGAATCTACTCTGCAATAGCCTGCTCTGCCATGCCCTGTCCATGTGCACCCAGCTGATGCATGTTAACAGTTTGTAGGCCTCTTTTAGGTAGCTTTCTTTGAAATGGGACTAGCTCAAAGCATTCTTACAAATTGTTGCTGTGCATCAGCAGGGTGCACATGGACTGGTAGACCATAGCAGGCTAGATTCACACCCCAGCTTGCTGAAGTCTAATTGTTCATGTAGACAACTATGGCATATCACTTTCTTACAAATTACAGTAGGTATTACAAACATTTTATAGCTTCAGTGGGAGTTATGAGTGAGTGATGACTAAACAAGGACTGGGCCCTAAATATGCTGCCATTTCCACAAGCAAAGATTAGGCCTGGTCACAATGCAGACTCTCTAGTGGCCCAAAGTGCTAAAACTTGCTTTTGGCAAACAAACAAACAAACAAACAAACAAACAAACAAACAAACAAACAAACAAACAGAGACAACTATTTCTCTTATCCCTGGAGGTTTGTTCTTCGGAACTGGAACATATCTTTTAGAAAAACATCCAATCTTGATGTAAAAATTGTCAGTGATGCAAAATCCACCACTACCCTTAAAAAGTTGCTCCAGTGATTACTCTCACTGTTAAAAATTTCCAGTGGAATCAGTCTAGCTTCAACTTTCACCCTTTGTATCACATTATATCTTTTTCCTGCTAATTCGAAGAGCCCATTATTAAATATTTGCTCCCCATGTAGCTACTTATAGGCTATAATCAAGTCACCCTTTAACTTTCTAAACAGATTGAGCTCCTTGAGTCTATCACTAGAAAGCATGTTTTCTAATCTTTTAGTCATTCTCTTCTCTGAATCCTCTCCAATTTATCAACATTTTTTCTTGAATTGTGGACACAAGAACTGGACACAGTATTTCAGCAGTGGTTGCACCAGTGCTAAATACAGAGGTAAAACAAGCTCTCTGCTACTACATGTTCAGCTGATTATCTACCACAACCCCGACATTTCTTCCAGAGTCATTGCTTCCTTGGATAGAGTCCCCCATCCTCGAAGTATGGCCTACCTTTTTTTGTTCCTACATGTATACACTTACATTTAGCCATATTAAAACACACATTGTTTACTTGAGCCCAGATAACCAAACTATCCAGATTACTCTGTATCGGTGACCTGTCCTCTTCATTATTTACCACTCCCCCAATTTTTGTGTCCTCTGAAAACTTTGTCAGTGATGATTTCATGTTTTCTTCCATGTCATAAATAAACATACTATATAGTGTACAGCCAAAACCCAAGCCCTCCAGGACTCCACTAGAAACACACCCATCCTTTGATGATTCTCTGTTTACAATTACATTAGCTATCAGACAGCTTTTAATCTATTTAATGTGTGCCTTGTTAGTTTATATCATTCTATGGTTTTAGTCAAAATGTCATATGGTACAAAGTCACATGCCTTACAGAAATCTAATAATATTACATCAACACAATTATCTTTGTCAACCAAACTTGTAATCTCATCAAAATAAAAGATATCAAGTTAGTTTGACTGGATCTATTTTCCATAAACCTATGATGATTTGTGTTAATTATAGTACTCTGCTTTAATTCTGTATTAATTGAGTCCTATATCAACTGCTCCATTTTCTTGCCCAGGACTGATGTCAGAATGACAGGCCTATAATCATTTCTCCTTTTTAAATATTGGCACAACATTAGCTTTTTTCCAGTCTTTTGAAATATCTCCAGTGTTCCAAGATGTAATGAAAAATAAACACTTTATGGTCCAGTAAGTTCCAGTAAGCACTTTTAAAATTCTAGGATGAGAGTTATCTGGACCAAATGATTTTAAAATGTCTCCCTTTAGTAGCTGCTGTTTAACATCCTCCTGAGATACCAATGGAATGAAAGAGTGTTATCATATGATATGACTATATGATCTTTTTTTCTCAAATACAGAACAGAAATATTTATTGAACATTTCTGCATTATTGTCAATAATTCTACCATTTCCAGCTAGTAATGCATCAATACAATTGTTAGGGGTCATCTCTCTCTCTCTCTCTCTATCTGCCTTCACTTCACTCCCCCTCTAAAACCAGGCTGGTTTTTAACCAATACTTCTTCCTTGACTGTGAGATTGTGGCTCTTTGGGCATCTAATAAAGTGTTCTTAAACAATCCCAGGTATTATTCACATTTTTCTGATTAAATTCTCTCTCCTGGCTGATTTGGCTACACTCAGTAAATGACTGCTGTTTTGTTAGAAAGAAATATAGTTAATTTCTGCATACAAGTTAGCTAAAAAGAAAAGAAAAGCCCAATGGAATTAATACATTTTCATTTGTGAAAAGTATTAAAGTATCATATGGGAAAATACTGCTTATGTATATTATCCTAAAAATGCAAAGTTTCACAAATTCCATGAGACTGGGCATATGATATAAAAAAGAACAAACAAACCACACAGAGAGAAAATAAATGTATGCCATGTAAGAAAGGAAAACAGTGACTAAGAAATAAACATCCACATTTAAACAGTAATGACTTCAATTGAAAGTGAGAAAGATAACTCAGAGAGGATTGAATTGTTCAATATATGGTATATATTTCAGTATATAAAAATTTTAAAAATGATCAGAAGCACAATACAGAACCAACCCATGGATGGACACAGGTTGCATCAGTATCTTTGCTGCCTGAATAAATATATAAGGAAAGATTTAAGCAATTGCTATGTCCTGACCTAGATGCCAAACTGAAAATTTTCACAGTTTAAACTATCTGTGATTGTAAAAATAAAGTCAGCAGGGATCTATGACAAGATAGGGTAACATTAGTATTGCATCTATTTTGGTTCTTTTAGGTAGACATTTTCCTCCCGTTAAATTGACAGATGTTTATATGCTGTCTGAAATATGTCTTTGAAAAATTGCTATCCTCATATAATGTGTCTGTTAATAAATAGGACAATGTAGAGGGTGCTATGCTGATTACTTTGAAAGGCAATGAAAATAATATACATAAGTATTCTTTGTCATGTTTCGAAGATCAAAGAGTTACCTGAGAAGGCTGCAAAGTTTAGATATTATAGGAAAAGTAGACTGACTGGAGCAGGATACATCAGTTTCGCCAGTCCAAAAAACAAGATGGACCATTTGACTGTAGTGACTATAAAATGATTATCAGCAAGGGCTGGAAAATATCTCAGTACCCATTTCCTAGATCAGAAGACTGTTTTATGATATAGTATGATTCATAATGAAAGCAGCCTTGAGCACTGTTGTATTTTGATTCCCCAACAAAGCCGTGGTTCAGGCAGGATTACCCGGTGCTTGTGAAAATGCTGTGACCATATTTAATAAAACTGCAGCCACGGCATAGTTTCCTGAATCCTTTGGTCCTTTGGCCTAATGAATGTAACTACACAATATATTTTAGTTCTTGGCATCTTAAGCTGTCTACACAGCTGGAGGAAAGTGTGATTCCCATCTTGGGTGTACATATATGTGCTAGCTCTGCTCAAGCTAGGACACTAAAAGCAGCATGGCCGCTGCAGCATATGTAGCAGCAGATCAGGCTAGCTACACAAGTACAACCCCATCTGCGATCCTAGGTACATATTCAGCTGGCTGCCCAAGCTTCCACCTGTGCTAATGCAGCCACACTGCTATTTTTAGCATGCTAGCTTGACAGCGGAGCTGGCTCATGTATGTCTACCAAAGCTGGGAATCCCACCTCCCAGCTGCTGTGTAGACCTACCCATGAATGTATTAACTATGATGGAGTTTATGTGATGTTAACAAAATCCACTGAAAACTGAACTAAAATCACCAGTTCACTTCACTCATGCTGCTACTCAATAAACATTTGATGGTAATGGTTTTGAATCCACCAACTTGAGCTAGAGTCATTGAACTTAAAAAGGATTTGAGTTCAACTAGATTTGATTCGGAGAACAGCTCCACGTCCCACTGAGCCGTTCAGTACATCATACTGTATTTCTATTTTTAAAAAAATGTAGTAGACTGTTTTGTTGCCTTATACAGTTGTAGTTTGAGTATACATTGATTGTGGAGTCTCTTTCTTCTAAGACATTGCTGGAATTTGCTGAGTGAGTGTGATTGCTATACAATTAATCACAAGAGCTGTTGCCTTCGAACTTCAAACAAATAACTTTTTGTGTGGCTGTATTAAATGTTTTAGCATAATGTATCAAAAAGATAATGTTGTACCAAGAAGAATAAGTTCACTAAAATGTGATCATGTAAATATTGTAGATATTGTAAAACAGGAATAGCCCACACAGAATTTTCCTTAATTCAAAATTAAAACAAAACTGTCCAGCTTGTAATATAGCAATGGCCAAATGACTGAGAGCCATGAAACATAATTTAGAAACAAATTTTAGGTAACAGTGAACAGTTCCTAATAGTTCAAATTAAATATTAAAGCTGTTATAATGAAAATGTGATACATAGAATACTGCAACAATTATAGGCTACCTCCTGTGTGATCTAGGTATAACGTTTATATAGACAATGAAATAATTTCAGACCTCACAGATCTCCCTAGAGAAATTGAGATATCTATGAAAACAATATTACCCACTGAATGACTAGTAAGGATTACCCAGCAAGGTATGGTGTTTTCATGTTAAGGTGGTAGCTCACCTTGACTTTGACAATGCTCGTAGCCATCTACACACATGGAAACATTGATCCAAATAACAGTTGCCAATTCTAGAAAAGTGATGTTTAATGAATGAACCTGTTTACACGGGATTAGATATGACATGTAGGCAGTTTAGAACTCTCATTCTTGAATCTGCTTGCAGGGCCGGCTCCAGGGTTTTTGCCGCCCCAAGCAGCGCAAAAAAAAAAAAAAGCCGTGATCACGATCGCAATCTGTGGCGGCAATTCGGCGGGAGGTCCTTCTCTCCCAATTGCCGCCGAATAGCTGGACGTGCCGCCCCTCTCCGGAGTGGCCACCCCAAGCACCTGCTTGGCAAGCTGGTGCCTGGAGCCGGCCCTGTCTGCTTGGGGCAAGCTCCATGTCTTCCTCTGTTCCATACAGAACTGGGTAAACTTTTGGTATTCAACAAATAGTATATAATGAAAATAATAGTTGTCAGTGCTCTAACTGATGTTGGGGTTGGCCTGTGCAGCAGACAGAAATTGGGTGGTACAAAAGTAGCTTAAAGCCACCTTTTCTCCTCCCTTGAGCTGTGCCTTCTCTGCTGTGCCTCTCAGGAAGGTCAGAGTCTGCCCTTCAGAATCAGATTTAGAAGGTTCTGTTAATCTTCATTGTAACTTCCCTGGTATTTAAGCTGTGGACACTATACCATAATTTACTTCTTCAGTGTATGGAAGAAGACAAGACCAGACGAATTTCCAGGAGAGGTAGGGGCAGGTGACATGTGTGTTTGTATTTATATACACCTGTACCCCGATATAACACGACCCGATATTACACGAATTTGGATATAACGCAGTAAAGCAGTGCTCCGGGGGGGCGGGGCTGCGCACTCCGGTAGATCAAAGCAAGTTCGATATAACGTGGTTTCACCTATAACGCGGTAAGATTTTTTGGCTCCCGAGGACAGCGTTATATTGAGGTAGAGGTGTATATTGGTTTGCGTGTGTTGGAGGGAGTGTGGAAAAATGCTTCTGAATCATTTTGAATATTGTGGCTAAGAAGTATAGTAAACATCCTTTTCATGAACAGCCCTGCATCCTCTCTTGGCTATTAGTCTCATTTCAGATCATATAATTGTATTTTTTTGTATTGTATTAAACACAGAGGGACCTAGACAAATTAGAGGATTGGGCCAAAAGAAATCTGATGAGGGTCAACAAGGACAAGTGCAGAGTCCTGCACTTAGGACGGAAGAATCCCATTCACTGGTACAGACTAGGGACTGAATGGCTAGGCAGCAGTTGCTAGCTATCTCCAGAAGGGACCTTGAAAGGTCATTGAGTCCAGTCTGCGGCCTTCACTAGTAGGACCAAGTACTGATTTTGCCCCAGATCCCTAAGTGGCCCCCTTAAAGATTGAACTCACAACCCTGGGTTTAGCAGGCCCATGCTCAAACCACTGAGCTATCCCTTCCTGGGCCATTGCTTGCTATTTACCCTCCCAGTCTGGGGCATGGTCAAGAGCCTCACAAATGTCCATCAGAAGATGGAGTGAAGAGTTCCCTAGTCCTAGGGAAAGGCTAGTTTCTCCTCTGGGGCCTGGGGTAACTGCCACTTGCAGACCTCTCCCCTGCAGCAAGGACATAAAAGGTTGCTACAAGGAAGAGGGAGAAAAATTGTTCTTGTTAATCTCTGAGGATAGGACAAGAAGCAATGGGCTTAAGTTGCAGCAAGGGAGGTATAGGTTGAATGTTAGGAAAAGCTTCCTAACTGTCAGGGTAGTTAAGCACTGGAATAAATTGCCTAGGGAGGTTGTGGAATCTCTATTGTTGGAGATTTTTAAGAGCAGGTTAGATAACCACCCGTCATGGATGGTCTAATATAGATAATACTTAGTTCTGCCTTCAGTGCGGGGGACTGGACTAGAAGACCTCTCGAGGACCCTTCCAGTCCTATGGTTTTCTGGTTCTATGACTCCAGCTGTACCCTTCTCAGGATAGAGCTTTTCTGTCTACTCCCCTTCTGAGCCATCTGGCTTTTTAAGCTCCTGGAGCAGGCTCTGCTGGTGCGGTGGGGTGAAACCACCTGGGCCCAGAACTGCTCCTTAACCCCAGGGTGGGGTTTATACACACATCACAAAATGACAGAACAGATGGGGGATGCCCCTTTAAGAATAGGGTGAAGGTATGGTGCATGAGTTCTTGCAGAGGTTGGAATGTTCAGAGTATGCTGCTGCTGAAAGAGGAGGCTGGCCTATAGCTGGGCACTGGGAAGAGGCTGTCTGTGAGAAGCTCCAAAAGAGAGAGGCTTGCATTCCCAGAATAAACAAAGATCTCTATAAAAAGCTGAGCCTTGTGATTAAGGGTAAAAGACATGGCTTAGTTACATACCAGGCAAGCCATGAGGTGGAATTTTTTGAATATCATTTAAAAAGAACTTGTTCATTTGGAAGGTTCACGGTACTGCATGTAAGTGCACTACACTGGCAATTCATTATCCTGTCTAAATTCATTAGTTTTATAGTTTTACAAATATTGCTTATTTTAAAAATAAGATTTCAGTATAAAACTGCCCCTGTTGATCTGACCCTTTCAAAATGTATGACAAGTCCTCAGCTTCACAAGCAACACAGTATTGTAATGTTTTAGGAAGATTCGATGCAATATTTGAAAACATTCTGTTTTGCCTTAAGCTGCCTTTTCTGAAACCCTAGGAACTCTGCAGGCTCAGGCAGCTGTTACCAAAAGAAAAAACATATTAAGGGCAGGATCCTTCATTGCTGAGGTTCTAGCTTCCCAGGTGTCTCATTAATATGTAAAACAAAAATCTCTGGTGGTATGGGCACTAAAGAATCAGGTTTCTCAGGAGAAATGTCACAGCAGTTTTGCAAAATGCACAGGCATTCAGATCAGTCTGCTTCTTCTCAGGCTTTTAAAAACATCTGTCACACTGTGCATATTCAGAGGCTTAACATACATGCTCATTGTTACTTCCTGTCAATCTCTTACTACGGTTACATCTTCTCATTTAAGTAGTCACTCCCATACTAGCAATTTGTCCCTCCTTTTTAAGGTACCTTAATTTCACTTTAAACTGAAAATAAAATAACATAACCAGTCAATAGACTTGCAAATACTTTCAAAGTCATTTAATTAGTCATAGTTATCTCAATCCTCTATATACCTGACTGGTTTGTCAGATCTATTAAAAATGTCTGTTTTAACCATTCGTCATGAACCATCATCATAGTATTGCGGGAGCAACATGTCTGCTAATAATAGATCACTCCTGGCTGATTATGAAGTAACTTCAAAATGGTATTTCTTGGCCTTGGCAACCTTGAAGATGCTGACACCTGTAATAATTCTGTACTTGGTGATCTTGGTAATGCCACTGCCTACAAAATTTCTGCTGGTACTGTCACAAACTCTCTCATACTCTTACTTGTTTCTTAAGGAACTAAGTTCTGCCTTCTACTTCTGTATGAGCAGGTACCTGGGATACCATAAAAAATCTTGAGGATTTCTCTGCCACTATCAATAGCTTAAAAGTTACTGAAAAAAACAGAAAATGCAACTGGCTTCATCATATCATTGTACTGCAAAACTGGTGGATCAATGATCAGTGTTCAACTACTCAGCTGTCCATTTGTCTGCTTTACCACCTATGTTTACTAACTGGAAAACTAAGCAATATTTTAAACAAAATTATAATATTACTTTCAGCAAAAGCAAGTAATCAGTTTGGCTTTCTATGAGTAGGTATTTCAAATTTCTGACACAACGCTATAAACTACCAGGAATCCATAATAAGCCTCTCCCACAATGCTGGTAATTACAATTAATTCATTATCTTCATAGAATAGCTCAGAACAAATTAAGCATTTACCTATATAAGCATTTATATAACAAGTTTGCTAAGAATTTTCATTAACAAAAATTACTATTTGTTTGCGATCTCACATTTCTAAGCTATAAAAATCTTTAGAATGTTTTTATTTTTGCCACTGGCAAAATTTGTTAAACGAAATCTACACTCCATACCTGATTGACAATACTTATGATATATGAGGTCTGTTTGTATAGTGCTCTTTGTCTGAGTTCTATTTAAAACTGAAAAAGATCTAATAGATTTGGGTGTTGCCATTAGCTTTCTAGAGAAATTTTTTCATAAATCTACTTAGATTTTGTGACACAGTACTAGTTATACTACATAAAACAGAAAAACGTATAATTTGATGAATCAAGTAATAAGATATGAAAATTGGAGCCTTTTCAAGTATTATTTCAAGTAATGGGTTTGTTCCGAGTAGGCAAAAAACCAATGTCACTTCATCCCCAAAATGTAATGACTACCATTAAATTGGCATGTTCTTTGTCTTGGAGTGCTACTGTGATATGGAAATTATATTAAAAATAGGAAAACAATTATGATCAGATTATCTTCTACTGAGTTTAAAGCAGATTTGTAATAAATGATTTAAAGATAGATTACATAACTTAGATTTTGCACTTTTTATTTCCTGATAAAAATGAATAGGAAATAGGCCAACTCAGGCCATAGTTTTAAACATACACAACAGGCTTATTTGATGAAAGAAGGTTGACATTGTTACCTAACATGTATTCAAAGGAATTACTTTATTTTTTGAAAAGTACAGTACTTATACATTACAGGCAAGAAAAGTAAAGATGAATATATATTTTACACTTTACCAATGGATTGTATATATATTTTTATATAATTTCTTCATGTATACAGCTGGGAACTGAAATTTTAGTTGGATCAAAACTGCAAAATGTTAAGGATGACTGTAGCTTGAGGTCCATGAGGCAGACATTTGAAAATGTTTCAGGATCCAGGTGATTGTATGTGAAAATTTTCCTTTTGAAACTTGCCAGATTTTCCCATAGACACTTAAGTGTTGCTGTACTCAAACTGAGAAACTGGCATATTATGGGGATTTATATTAATTTAAACAATGGGCATTTAGAAAATACCAAAAGGTAAATGTCCTACAGAATCAAAATTCTGGTGTGTTCCCTCCCCCACTTTTCCCATGTTCACCTGTCTGTTCCAGGATACCCCAATGTGTATATGATAAAGCTATTCTCTATTAGACTATAAAGAAGCATCCCAAGGGAAGTTGTAGAAGACCTACAGCAAGGCTAATTTAAAACTGGATTAGACAAATCACTGGAAAATATACAGCAGCAAATAATCCTGCACTGGCAAACGGTTGGAGTGGATGAATTAATAGGTCATTTCTATCTCTAATGTTTATGTTTTTATGAGGAAAAATGATAATGAGACAATAAAGTGAATTTAATACCTCTAAACTGCAGTGCAAAGGACCCCCTAGCACTTGTCTTTCCAGTCTGGTAAAAAATAAACAATCAAAGACTCTCTAAACATAAACATGGTTCAAAATAACACAAAATCAAGTTAGTTCTTAAAGAGAATCTAAAGAAGAATCTTCATCTTTGCTC
Organism: Chrysemys picta bellii; assembly: GCF_011386835.1. NCBI lineage: Eukaryota > Metazoa > Chordata > Testudines > Emydidae > Chrysemys > Chrysemys picta. The sequence continues at coordinate 84,677,086 of NC_088795.1, forward strand.
AATTGGTGCCTAAGAGGAGAATGTGGAGCCAGTATCTGTAGAAATAAAACTAACAGGCCAAATTCTGCAGCCCTTACTTAGGGAAGTTCCCACTGAAGTCAATGGGGGGCATTTCTTGAGGTAATTACTTGTTCTCTGGTTATTACATAAAACCATAGTTTTAAAAAAACCCTGTGACACTTAATTACACATTACAAATGGTTAATGTACAAATTTTAAATGTGATTGGATGTGTTTGACTAGTTCGTTATTCATAAGTTATTAGGCCGGTCAAGCGATTAAAATAATTAATCATGATTAATTGTGCAATTAATTGCATTGTTAAACAATATGGAATACCATTTATTTAAATATTTTGGGGTGTTTTCTACATTTTCAAATATATTGATTTCAATTACAACACAGAATACAAAGGGTACAGTGCTCACTTTTTGATTACAAATATTTACACTGTAAAAAAACCAAAAGAATAGTATTTTTCAATTCACCTCATACAACTACTGTAGTGCAATCTCTTTATCATGAATGTTGAACTTACAAATGTAGAATTATGAACAAAAATAACTGCATTCAAAAATAAAAAAAGTAAAACTTCAGAGCCCACTCAGTCCTTTTTCTTGTTCAGCCAATTGCTCAGACAAACAAGTTTGTTTACATTTGCATAAGATAATACTGCCTGCTTCTTGTTTACAATGTCACCTGAAAGTGAGAACAGGTGTTCACATGGCACTATTGTGGCCGGCATCGCAAGATATTTACATGCTAGATGTGCTAAAGATTCATATGTCCCTTCCTGCTTTATCCACCATTCCAGAGGACATGCATCCATGCTGATGGCAGGCTCTGCTCACTAACAATCCAAAGCAGTGTGTACCAATGCATGTTTATTTTCATAATCTGAGTCAGATGCCATCAGCAGAACGCTGATTTTCCTTTTTTGTGGTTCGGGTTCTGTAGTTTCTGCATTGGAGTTTTGCTCTTTTAAGACTTCTGAAAGCGTGCTCCACACCTTTTCCCTCTCAGATTTTGGAAGGCACTTCAAAATTCTTAAACCTTGGATCAAGTGCTGTAGCTATCTTTAGAAATCTCACATAGGTACCTTCTTTGCATTTTGTCAAATCTGCAGCAAAAGTGTTCTTAAAATGAACAACATGTGCTAAGTCATCATCCAAGACTACTATAACCTGAAATATACGGCAGAATGTGGGTAAAACAGAGCCAGAGACATACAATTCTTCCCCAAGGAGTTCAGTCAAAAATGTAATGAATGCATTATTTTTTTAACGAGCATCATCAGCATGGAAGCATGTCCTCTGGAATGGTGGCTGAAGCATGAAGGAGCCTACAAATGTTTAGCATATCTGGCACATAAATACCTTGCAATGCCAGCAACAACAGTGCTATGCAAATGCCTGTTCTCACTTTCTGGTGACGTAAATAAAAAGTGGGAAGCATTATCTTCCATAAATGTAAAAAAACTTGTTTGTCTTAGCGATTGGCTGAACAAGAAGTAGGACTGAGTGGATTTGTAGGCTCTAAAGTTTTGCATTGTTTTGTTTTTGAGTGCAGTTATGTAACAAAAAAATCTACATTTGTAAGTTGCATGTTCACAATAAAGAGATTGCACTACAGTACTTGTATGAGGTGAACTGAAAAATACTATTTCTTTTATCATTTTTAACAGTGCAAATATTGTACTAAAAATAATATAACAGTGCAAATATTGTAATAAAAATAATATAAATTGAGCACTGTGTACTTTGTATTCTGTGTTGTAATTCAAATCAATATATTTAAAAATGTGGAAAAACATCCAAAAATATTTAATACATTTAAATTGGTATTCTATTGTTTAACAGTGTAATTAAAACTGTGATTAATTGTGATTCATTTTTCTAATAGCAACTAATATTTTTGCAAAAATCGCGTGAGTTAACTGCGATTAATCGACAGCCCTAGTGGTTATACTTTGCTGACTCTCCTTCTACAGATTCTTTGCCTTAACCCACCATTAATAAAAATATACCTTTGGAAAAACTGTTGCTGATCTCTCTTATAAGGATGAATGTTCTAGGCACTAAATATTTTTTGTCCATCTTTTGTTGGTAGTCTCTTGATCAATGGAAATAGCAATAATCAAGTGACAATAGCTAATTTGGGAACTTTGTATAGTTTTTTGCTGGTCTGTAAACACCACTTACATTTAGTATCCTTGAGTCTGTTTGAAAATAATCAGATCTAATAGTCACTCATAGCTTTATATGAAATATTTATACTTTATTCAACAAATTCCTACGACAGTGTAAAGTACATATCTATTTCTTTGATGAAGGAAAATATGTTGATATATTAGGACTTTGTAAAGCACAATAAGTACTGTGATTACCCCTGATTCAGCAAGTTGCTTTAAGCATGTAAGTAGTCTCATTGAAGTCAATGAATTCATTTGCGTAAAGTGAGGCTTGGCCTTTTGTACCTTGCTGAGTCAGGGTCTTAATGAGAATATTTAGCTTACACAATTACTTATATTAGACAACTTAATAGTGCTTTCTTTATTTAACAATCTTTAGTAGCACTTTTAATAACAAAACAAATGATCATGTAGGAAACTTCTAACAGCTTTCTTGCCTGACAAACTGGTGGCCTACTGGGTTTTAATTTCTACCCTCCTCAACCCTGGCACATCCATTTGTTTTAATATTTAAGATCTATGGCATCCCCAATTGGCCTCATTTTACTTTGTAGTAAAACATTGTTTTAAATCCACATTTGCATAATATTTGAATAAAAAAGAAGATTTGAAGATAAAATGACTGTTAGCGGAAGTGCTGCATTTCTTCCTAAATTAAAATAAGATTACGATACCTTAGGAAATAAGAAACCAAGTTCTCCAGTGATTGTTTTCTTCCCCTTAGAGTTGGTTGTAATTTTAGCACTGCATTTTAACAATTTATTCCTTTATCCTGAAGAGATTAAAATAGGATTGACAGAAATAATTTTTTAGTATTTTTAGAACAGCGGTATTTTTCACAGTGATCCTTTGAGCTTGTATAATCATACAGTATTTCTGTTTATAAACAATTGTTTGTGTCATTGCTAGTGCATTCAAGCAAAAAAATTCTTTCAAGCCAGACAAAGCACTGTGAGTTGTAGGACTTTTAATATGTTTTATATTTGACATATAAAGTATAGTATTAAATATATATTTATTTTTAAATAAAAGCTGTTTATACACTATATAATTGCTTCAGACATGTATTTATCATTATAGTCTTCCTGGATTTGTGAGTTTGCAAAAGAAGAATAAAGCAACATTAGCACAGGGCACTTGAGCAGACACAATTTGCTTAAGATTGAAGTTGACAGTAGTTTGTGAAGCCACAAAGGTATTTCAGTTCTTTAGGAAATCAGATGACCATGATTCAAAGAATAGCAACTTGATTTTGGTATCATTCGCTTATTAAATGCTGCAGTCTGTGCTAGAGGTGTAATGAACCAAATGTGACCATTGGAATTTTTTTGGAAGTATGATTCAGACTCTTTGCAATAGCCATTTTGATAAACTAGAGAATTCTAAAAACTGAGGGACCTATTGTGCTTAGTAGGGCTTGGTCTGAGTTGGGGATCATGGGAGCCACAGTGTCCCATAGGAAACTGGGTGCTTTGTGCAAAGTCTTCTAGAGTGTCCTAGGGTAAATGGAGAGTGTCCCTGCTGCACCATCTCCTGCACTGGTACAGCAAGCTCTCCCATCTGCAGGTGGATACTCTGCTGACTGGTACAGGAAAGGCAGGGGTTCACCACACCCTCACTGCCCAAACTGAGCTGATGGTGAGTGCTCCTTGGAGTGCTAGCAAGAACCAATTCTCTGGTCCTCAGGAATTGCAATTGTGTCTGATGCTGACCTTGGGATATTTTCAACCCCTCTTGCACACCTATGCAAGAGCCAGGCAAAAGCTTGCCCTGAGTTTGTAAGGACAAGAAACATACAGCTACAGTTCTGCTGTGTCATAGTTTAGTTTGCATAAAACTTGTGATTATTATTTCCTTTTTCAAGTCTAAGTCCTGGACTCTGGAGAATATATTAAACACATTGCTGGTGTGCAGAAATTGTACTGATTTTGTAAGAAACCTACAAGAACTTCAGGAGTAATGAGTCACATTCTGTGCATGATCCCCAAATTCTCCAGCAGAGTCACGCGGTACAGGTTACTTTTCACCAGCTCGGCTGTGCTGGGCGGTATGTTGAGGGGCTGAACCAAGGTTCTGCCTATTTATTCCCTGTCCACCTGCAAGTGGCCTCGTGGCGGTAGCTCTCCCACATGTATAGATCAGCTGGGGCGTAAAGAGGTATGGTGTCAGAAGGTAGCTCACAACTGAGCCCTTAAATGGTACATCATATAGTACAGATGACAACATAATGTGTTAGATTCTCACATTTTCCACCAGTGTTCCTCTAACCATCTGATCTTCAAAAGAGCAGGGCCGGCTCCAGGCACCAGCATTCCAAGCAGGTGCTTGGGCGGCAATTGGCAAGGGACGGCAGCCCATGTGTTTTTGCTGCCCCAAGCAGCGTGCCGAATTGCCGCCACGGACGGCGGGGGCAGTCCATGTGCCGTTAAAGTGGCAGCAATTCGGCGGCAAGTTCTATGTTCAGCTGCCCGCGGCAGCAATTCGGCGGCAGCTTCTGTCTGCCGCCGAATTGCCACCGCCGCGGAAACGTGCATGCCACCCTAACAGTACACGGACTGCCCCCACCATCCGCGGCAGCAATTCGGCGCGCTTCTTGGGGCGGCAAAAACAGTAGAGCCAGTCCTGCAAAAGAGTATCTGTTTTGCATTTTGTTGTACTGCCAGTACTGCTCCAGAAGGTACATGTAAATCTCTTAAAAGAGTACTGTATTTAATTGTTTTAAACTACTGGTTTCCAAAATTTTCAGTTGCTATAAAAATAAAAATACTTTAAAACCACAGAAGTCCTTCAGTTACCCAGAAGAAAGAAACTTTTATGTTCTTTCTTTTCTAGCTTGAATTCGTACTACAAATAAGAAAGACGAATGTCTCTGTTAGGAGACATAAATTTTACAATATATTCAGGACCAGCTCTTAGTGGCATACATATTCTTCTCCCATTCCTGAAGGACTAGATTAGGGGAAAATGCCATTATTTCTGTATTTGTTTCATGAAAGACCTTACCTGATGATTAATTATATATTGGTATACTGAGTACGTTTGTTTTGTCTGTATTTATCTTGTTTACTTGTTGTTGTCCAGACTAAATATATATTTGTTCCATCTATCAATAAATAACTTATGATCTATGTGGGTAACCTAATCTCTAGTTATGACTGTAATGAGCCTCCAAAATGATTTGTATTATTGATTTATCTGGAATCTATTTAGTGGAACATTGTGCATTATACTTTGTAGTGGTTTCTTTTGATTTTTGCAGTTAAAAATAAAGGGTTGATTCCTACAATCTTTTACTCAGGCAATCTTCCATGAACTTCAGTGGGGGCTTTGCTTGCATAAGGATTTCAGGACTGCTTCCTTAATAAAGATTTTTTTTAAAGTATTGAATACCAGCATCCTGGTAGCTCACTCCAGTAACAACCAAACACCAATCTAATCTGCTGAACATATTTTTCTGGTTACCAGGAATTGCTTGAGTTTTTCTCTTTCTTCATCTTCATGGCTATTTGAGTTTTGGAAGAAAAAACTGTGTGGGGAAAGCAAACTGCCACTGAGCAATAGAGAACAGATAACCTAGGCCAAATGAGTCTTTGAACAATACAGCCTTAGAAAAGGATACTCTTTAGAAAGGCAAAGATGAAGGGACCCATCTATTGTGGGCTGAGGATTGTGTTCAGCAGACTAAGTGGTAACATGGATGCAACTTCACTTGAAGTCAATAGAGCTGCTCTGACTTATGCCAGTTTATAATAGGATCCTCAAACTCCAGGGCGAAAGTACTTGGGAAAAGGGGCATTTATTATAATAGAAGGGCTTAAAACTTCCATCAGCCTCACACAGTTAAAAGCAAACAAGACCACCCTCATCCTTCAGCCGAAGTCACAAACTGAATCAAACTAAAACACTTCTTTAAAAAATAGGGCTAGCTCAAGTCTTTCCTCAAAGCTATGTGCAGGGATGGCCTACAGGTGGCTCTCCGGAAGGAAATAGTGACACAGAGAGCCATAATTCCATTTCCAATCCCCCTTGCTCCAGGAGAGAAGAAAGTTATTGTGACCTTAGTTTGCAGCCCACTCCCACTGTTATACTGCCTCAGATCAGCTGAGTGTTGTGCTGGGGAGAGTAGCAAGACACAGTCCCTTTCCTGCCCCTTTCAAACCTCTCATTGTCCACCTGCTCTTGGGGCATAGTAGCAGCCCTACAGAGCCTGCTACCCCTCTCCTCATGCCTGGACTCATGATCGGAGCAAGCTGTGCAGGGGAGTTTGAGAGTTTACATTCTCTTTCCTCTGCGTGGCAATATAGGGATGAGAGACAATCTTGCCCTTTAATTTAATTAATTAAATTTACACTCATTTTTGGAATAAGATCACATAATTACTCCCAATGCCCTATCCTCAATGAGCCTCCTAGCCCTGATAAATTTAAGTTAGAGGTTCTAGATCCAGAAATCTGAGTTGTGTTGCTTTCCTGGGATCATTGAGTTCTCAAGGGTTATGCACTGAAGTACATGGAATTAAATAGAGCATCCTGGTGGCTCCCATATAGACAGTGCCTGCTATAATATCACGATACATGTGGCACCTATTGGCTATCAGAGAGTAGAAATTTGGGATTAGGAGGAAAAAGAAAGGGTGTGATTAGATTAGGAAAGGGAGACAGACGATGAAAAGAAAGGGGGAAGGAGGTTGAAGTACCCTGTCTGTATCTGTGTGATGTAGTGTCTGTAAGTGATTGAAGGAGGGATGATGAAAGGCTATTGCCTGTGTGCTGATGGCCTCTTCTTTGTCTCTTGCAGTCAGTAAACTAGTGCAACATCAACCGAAACTCAACCTTCTCTAGATAATTGTTGATGTTTGACTGGCGGCCTTAGCCCCACTAGTCCCTTGCATCCAATCACATTCAATTATCAAGTGACTTTTCACTTTAATGGTAGGTTTCTGAACACTTCTTGTATGAATAATAATATGAGGAACGACTATCTAGCATCTCAAGCCAGAGGCTTGCAGGGTCAATAACATTTATCTGACTCTGATTCTTGTGTTCTTTGCAGGCAGTGAATTCAGTCCCCAAATTTAGAATTCAGTATACAAATGCCAGGTTTTAGTTAATTAGAAACAGTTTATCTTAATTAGTATGAGTAACTGTTTTAACAAGAATGGGGGAGGCAACATAGTGACAGATGATGTGGAAAAAGCTGAAGTATTCAATGCTTTTTTTCCCTTGGCCTTCACAGACAAGGTCAGCTCCCAGACTGCTGCACTGGGCAACACAGTATGGAGAAGACGTGAGCAGCCCTCAGTGATGAAAGAACGGGTTAAGGACTATTTAGAAAAGCTGGACATGCACAAGTCCATGGGTCCAGATCTAATGCATCCAAGGGTGCTGAGGGAGTTGGCTGATGTGATTGCAGAGCCATTGGCCATTATCTTTGAAAATTCGTGGTGATCGGGGGAGGTCCCGGATGATTGGAAAAAGGCAAATATAGCGCCCGTATTTAAAAAAGGGAAGAAAGATAACCTGGGGAACTACAGACCGGTCAGCCTCACATCAGTCCCCAGCAAAAGCATGGAGCATTTCCTCAAGGAATCCATTTGAAGCACTTGGAGGAGAGGAAGGTGATCAGGAGCAGTGAATATGGATTCACCAAGGGGAAGTCATGCCTGACCAACCTGATTGCCTTCTATGATGAGATAACTGGCTCTGTGGATACGGGGAAAGTGGTGGATGTGATATATCTTGACTTCAGGAAAGCTTTTGATACGGTCTCCCACGGTATTCTTGCCAGCAAGTAAAAGAAGTATGGATTGGATGAATGGACTATAAGGTGGATAGAAAGCTGGCTAAATTGTCGGGTTCAATGGATAGTGATCAACGGCTCAATGTCTAATTGGCAGCTAGTATCAAGTGGAGTGCCCCAGGGGTCGGTTCTGGGGTCAGTTTTGTTCAACATCTTTATTGATGATCTGGATGATGGGATGAATTTCACCCTCAGCAAGTTCGCAGATGACACTAACCTGGGGGGAGAGGTAGATACACTGGAGGGTAGGGATAGGGTCCAGAGTGACCTAGACAAATTGGAGGACTGGGCCAAAAGAAATCTGATGAGGTTCAAGAAGGACAAGTGCAGAGTCCTGCACTTAGGAAGGAAGAATCCCATGCACCGGTACAGGCTGGGGACCGACTGGCTAAGCAGCAGTTCTGGAGAAAAAGACCTGGGGATTACAGTGGATGAGAAGCTGGATATGAGTCAGCAGTGTGCCCATGTTGCCAAGAAGGCCAACAACATATTGGACTGTATTAGTAGAAGCATTGCCAGCAGATTGAAGAAAGTGATTATTCCCCTATATTCAGCAATGGTGAGGCCACACCTAGAGTATTGTGTCCAGTTTTGGTCCCCCCACTACAGAAGGGATGTGGACAAATTGGAGAGAGTCCAGCGGAGGGCAACGAAAATGATTAAGGGGCTGGGGCACATGACTTATGAGGAAAGGCTGAGGGAACTGGGGTTTTTAAGTCTGCAGAAGAGAAGAGTGAGGGGGGATTTGATAGCAGCCTTCCACTATCTGGACGGAGGTTCCAAAGAGGATGGAGCTAGGCTGTTCTCAGTAGTGGCAGATGACAGAACAAGAAGTAATGGTCTCAAGTTGCAGTGGGGGAGGTCTAGGTTGGATATTAGGAAACACTATTTCACTGGGAGTGTAGTGAAGCACTGGAATGGGTTACCTAGGGAGGTGGTGGAATCTCTATCCTCAGAGGTTTTTAAGGCCTGGCTTGACAAAGCCCTGGCTGGGATGATTTAGTTGGTGTTGGTCCTGCTTTGAGCAGGGGATTGGACTAGATGACCTCCTGAGGTCTCTTCCAACCCTAATATTCTATAAGAAATAAATTATATCAGCATAGAAAGAAAGTTTTGTGAAATGTTAATGCTCATTTAAAATCCTTTTAAAAACAAATGGCAATTGAGAATTTGAAAGTTTAGAGAGATGACCTTTGTTACATGGTTTTGTTTCAACTCTCCTGGAACTGCAGATGTCAGTTAAGCATACAATAACACACAGTTTCCCTAGATCATACTGAATCATATCAGAATCAGCAGCATCTTCATCTCTCTCAATGCTTATTAACCTTTTAATAAACCAAATTCTAGGGCCAAAAGTTCCCGTAAGTGGGTTATTCTCCTATTATTGAATGAAACCTCCACAAGAATGAAGTCAGAAAGTTTCTCCCTGATAATTCTTTAGTGTTAAGGGATTGCCTTTGTCCCTTCACAGCACTGGCACGGGATTCACCACTTGAAACATTCACATTTCTGCTGATATTTTTGAAAGCATTTGCCACCTCTGTGAAGTCCCTATACATCTACACAGTTTCCAGTCCCAATGACTTTACCTAAAAAGCCAAGCTGCTAAGATCTGTGTCTACTGGTGACCCTTCCCACTCCCTTTTTTCCAGAGAGAAGGGGATTCATCTGATGAGGTCAACATTAACTTGAAAAGAAAATCCCTTCGAGGTTGAGGATGAAATGTCTCCCCCACCCCCCCAAGCCCTGCTCCCTCTGCCTTCTTCTTCCTAAGGAGTTCCTTTAGAGGAGCTTTCATAGGTACTGGGTAAAGGGAGACCACCAGGGAGAAGCCATTCCATTCTATGCCAACTCCAATCCAGAACCATGAAATCTGAACCTCTTCCAGTCGGAGGGATGATTGAGCTCCAAGTTATTAAGGCTTGTATAAAAAATGCAAGTGATTCACATTGCACTAACCATCACTGTAATTGGCACAAACTGGCACCCTTGTTGATGGTTTCAGAAGAGAAGTGAAGGGTTAAATGGTATATAACAGAAACTTTCTGCCATTCCTACAGAGTTTTCTTCATCTGTGCTGAGTTAAATTGGCAAGTCAGTTTGGGGAAACGTGCAGCGCTATAGCAGTGCTCTACTCCATGGATGACTTCAGTTCCCAGGGTTGCCAATCAAGAGCCTTTCAAAAACACTGTTCACTTAATTATTTAAAAATAAAATCAGATCAATAGTAAGAACTACATAACTCATAGGCCGTATTGGGGAGATCGTACTGCTTTCTGTGGACTGAGTTCAGTTTTTAAAATGTACATATGAAATGCTTTTTCATGGCTTCCATTCAGTTCATAATCAACCATCGTTCATACCATATATCAATAAATAGCATTCACTTGGGATAACACATTCTATGATCTTTTGGGGGGATAGTAGGACTTGAGTCATAGACCCTGAATCTCCTTCCTGTGTTAGGATAAATCTGACTGGTGAGCTAGTGAAAAAAGGATATATTTCCTCATCCCACACCAGACTTGAGTTATGGATTAACTGAACCTAAACTGTGATTTTAATAATGTATTAATTAAGGATACACTGAAAGATCTGGGGGAAAAATATGGTCACTTCACAACATTTGTAACTGTAATTTACTACCTGACAATTACTACCTTCATCTGCTACTTGATGTAGTGATCCTAGTCCATCCAAACTGAGAATAAAAGAAAAAGAAAATAAGATATGCATTGATAATATTACTATATAGTTTATATCTTTCATCTGAGGTTCTTGAGCCTCACCACATAATTGAGCCTCACAAAAGGCCTTTGTGCTATTATGTACTTATATTGCAGGCCTGTAAAATTAAGCAAAGAGAGGGTAAGTAATTTCTGAAAAATTAAAAAGTGAGTCAGTTGCTAAGTCAAAATCAGAGCCCAAAGCCTTTCTGATTTCCAGTCCCTTATTTTAACCACTAGATAGCACTGTCTAAAAATTGTCATCTTGTTGCAGAATGAAGGATATGCTTATGGCTTTTTAGATAGGCATATTTTTAAATGTGCCAGCAGGCCATGTTAGGCTTTCAGGAGCATAAAATTAAAAGAAAGAAACAATAAAAATTAATGTTTCATTTATTTAGGTGCTTTTGCTTAGTAATAGTGATGTGGGGGTAACAAGAACTCTAACGACTTGCAGCAAGTGTTGTAAGTACCTATCATTAAACAGGTAAGTCACATGCTCGGTGCTCATCTAATAAAATATCTATGTGAGCTTTTTCTGTAAAGCAAGCTAAGTAATTAAGTCAAAATACTCAAATTTGAGGCCCACATTTTCAGATTTATATGCCTTAAATTTAGCATCTGAATCTATATTTAGGCTCCTAATTTTCAGTCCAGGTTTTCAGAAGTACTGAGGATCTTCAGCTCCCATTGAACTTAGGGCATCTTTAAAAACTCTTATATTCCCCTCTCAACTCAGTGGAAATAAAAGCAGAGGCAATAACTATCAGAATTTTTTCCTTTTTTGCAACTGAATGAGATAGACTTGTGGCTGGAATTATATTGGTATGTATTATTCTTCATATGACAAATGACTCCCAGGCATTCCTTGTTGTACAGTTTTATACCAATGCCAATATTTTAAAACTTGTGTGCCTAAACACCTTGATCACAAGCACCTAAAAAGGGTAGGTGGGTCATTTGATGTCCAGCTTTGCTGAGGAACATGACTCCACACAATGGGAATAAGAAGCATTGTATAGCTATAAATATTTGCCAACTACACAATTGTGCTACTTTGTCACTGCTTTTATAAGACTTTATATAGACCTGCCCACACTAGGAGTGAAATTTTGCTACCTGTAAGTATGTTAAAATGGAGATTTTTTTCTGAAAACTGTGCTGTTCAGTCTTAATCTCTAGCATGGTTTTACAGCAATTATGACATGATTAGAATTATAATGGAATAGAACCATGCTAGAATCTTGCAAATCATTATCATTTACACTATGGTCCAGTTACACCCTTCTGGCAGTGTAAAGAGACACTCACTCATCCGTCAAAGCAACAGGTGGAATCCATCCCTCCAAAGAGACACTAGCGTGGGAATAAATTAAATGTGTAGTATCCTTAAGGTCCCTTTATGCTACCAAAGAGCTTTAAGGTCCAATCATGTCTAAGCACGGTCACAGTTAAAATGCTTTCAGCCTATGGGGCAACACTAATTTACATCAACTGAATATATGGTCCCTTATCTGGAGAGAGGCAGAGAGCCTGATTCTCCAGAGCCTTGCACCATTTACACTGGAGTAAAGCAGTGTAAGCAGTTTTGCAGTTCCCATATTTATCGTGCGTCACGTGATTTTTTTCAAAGCCCCAGCTCCTACAGGTTTGTGATTAGGTGATAATCCCAGCTTTCATTAAAAGTAGTACGTTTCTGGGCCTCATGGTTGCAGAGACAAGCTTCAAAACATGATCAACATGTACCCTAAAGGCTCAGAAAACAGAAGGCAAATAAAAAGAGACCAAATTATATTATTTTTTAAATAAAATCTCAAATTTCTTTTGTGACATTTTATGCGGGGGGGGGGGGGGGGGGAGTGAGTAATTCATGATTTGTGGTATACAATACTGTATAAGATGCTACCACATCAGAATATTAGAATTCTACAGCCACTTAGCAAAAGTCAAAATGACAGTACAGAGTGAAAAGCAGCATCAAATCAGTCCCAGAGAGTCCATATGACAATTTAAATATAGAAACATGCTTATTTCAACTCTGTATTTCCTTTTTATCATTTGTTTTTCCTCTTTTTTTGTAAAGACAGCATGGCTAGATGATAGTGAGATAATACATGGTCTAACCCAGACTGTAACTGTATGGAAATGTACTTTGGTTCTGAACAGCTGTGGGTTCTTCGAGAGTCAGCAGAATCAGTTTCTGCTTTGCTACCTATAGTTATAATAAAATAAAATTGGTGTTTGACCCTAGCATCCTCCATCTCTGTTTTGTAGATTCATCAGAATGTTGTCTTGCAAAACCAGAAAAGTGTGTGGTATGGGTGGTAGACAAGGAGGGACACATGCAAAAGAAACAAAAGGAAGGGAAAGCCATGGTTCGTTGGTCATTCTGATCTGGTTATGTTTAAGGATAAATTTCACATTGTGTTATAAAGGGTTGTACCTATTTAACTCTAACTAGCATAATATCTAGCACTCTTTTATAGGTATATAAACTACTCACAATGTAATTAACAGAGGATTTTTTTATGACTCTGGTAGTTCATTGATAATAGTTTTTTTTTAACTGCTTCTTTATCCTTCAACTTTTTTTAAAAAAAGCTTTGCTCCTATGGTTTTGACTTTCCATTGTCCTTTCTCTGCTCTATGGATCAGACCTAGTCGGAGAATCCAGGAATGTGAATTGCAGAGGTGACTTTGTCTTCCTGTGTTAATGCTGAAAGTCACATACCCTTTTTTATCTTCCTATCTCTGAGGCATATTTTATTTCTGACAAAATATTACAAAAATTAATCCATAAAATATAATTTAGAAGCATAAAGATGAATTCTGGTAACACAAAGTCAATCACCCATTCCTGTGATGAATTTGGTAACTCAAATGACTGCAGCATGAATGAAATATAAACAGGAGAAAAAGGGAATAATTCAGGAAGTGTTTACCAGTTTAATATTGCTGTCATATGCAGTCAATGGGCCGGAATCTCCCTAGTGTCTATGCCAATGGAAAGCCAGCCACGGAAGAAAGACACCGTGGTAGAAGTGATCACAACCTCCATTGTTCCTGGGGTCAGGAGAGGCAGCACAGTTCACACAACCTTCCATCCTTCAGTATTTATTAACCCTCCACACCCACTATTTGTGGCCTGGGAAGGGTATGTGGAAAGATCAGCTGCCACCCACAGGGCTCCTACAGAGCTCCCAGCAGGAGTTAAAGCTGTCTCCTTCAACAGAAAACGTGAGCGAACTTAAAGGAGGATGGCACAGTGGTACCACTGGGCCTTGCTGACAGAGATTAATGAATCCGGTACCAATGACTGTATGCAGAGCAGTTTACTATGAAACTCCCATACAGAACATGAAACTCCCTTGGTTTTGTATTCCCTCAAAAGTTTGAATCTCAGGCCATGTTCCTCAAAAATCTACACTTGGCCAGGTTTCAGCCAAATCTAGCCTCTATTTAAAATTCAAACTTCTGTAGCAAACTACAGTGATTCCAGCTCCTATACAGATACAGTTTTAAGATCAGTTGGGTGGAAATCACCCTCTGATTTGGAGACTCTAGGAACACATGAAGAATGAAGACTGTGAACACACACAATCGCTAGTACAAAGACTTGTCTGTATTATATGTTTGACTAAGCAGATGTTTAAGGCTAAAATCACAAACAAATATTTAAAAACCTAAGAGAGCCCAAGCACTAGCTGGCATACCCAAAGATCTTATAGAGTCTGGTGGAGCTTGCAACAGGTGGTCTTTGATAGAGGGGTCATTCCTGCTGGGGTTTTCCCTCAGGGCCTTCCCAACCTTTCCATAGCAGAGAACTCCTTTTATCTTGTTGTTCTGATCATGCCTAATATCTTATGCATATGTATGAGGGTTCCAACCTTCTTTTTCTTATCTGTACTTTCCACATCCCATTAATTTTGGAGTGCCCCACTTTTCATAGGTTGTTCTTAGTTCCCCTTATTCTCATTAACATTTACATAACCATGTTTCCCTGATGATTTGCAGTCAAAGCAGAAATTTCTGTTATGTTACAATCAGGTGCCTTGGGGTCTAGATGGGTGCATTGTGGTCTATTTTTATAGAACATAACCATTGGCACATTTTTACAGTAATATTGTAACCATAGGGTCATTCTTGGGTCACTCACTCATGTCAAGTCTTCTTAAACCTGAGGCCTAGTGTGGCTAAGCTGAATTTTTACAAGTCTTAGCCTGTAGACCTTGCATTATTGCCTTGCCTTATTTATAGTGCTAACACACGCGTCACTCCTAAATACTTGTCAGTCTTATATTCCTATAATCCTATCCTACTTATATTCATTCATCACACATTGATTACGTGTGAGTTAAGCACAACAATAAAACAATTAAATGATAACATGAGCTACTTGGCTACACAAGCCTGAGCTGACATTCTGAAGTCACTCGACATTCACAGCTTCTCATGGATTCAAAGTGTAAACCAGGTGAGACTCAGCACTTTCACCTGAGTTCCATTCTGAGATTTTGGTACTCAGAACTTTCACAGTACATGAATGCTTATGAAGTGACACTTGATGATGTTTGCAGAGCTTTACCTGTTTGAACTACATACAAGCGCATACATGCTCTTGGTGGAATAGCTGCACACAAATAGAAATATTTCTCTTTCATTCTTAATCAGGTAGCTGTTTAAAAGCACCCACAGAATCACAGAAACATGTTGGCTATTGTTTTGTAAAATTTCCAATTACTTCCTTTTGTAGAGAACAGACCTCAGCTCTTAAACATGACAAACCAAGAATCTCAATCCGATCCTACTAGAATTTTCTAATGCTATACTTGGCACTGCTGAGAAGGTTTAATGTAGTAGAGGTAACTTGCATAGTAGCCAAGCCACTCTTCAACGCATCAACGACTGACATGGTTTATGCTGCCAGATTTTAGTTTTTAAAATGCCATCAGTTTAACATTAAACTAGGGATGAAAAAAAAGTAATTATTCTCAAGTTTTGCTATGCTACCAAGAACACAACATAGTTTTTGTGGGGATCTTTGGAAACTGCAGAAGGAGACAAAACATTGTGTTTTAATGACCTTTTGGAAGAAATTCAGATTTCAAAGCAAGGAAGCAAATTAATTTTTGAAAGCTATGGGGGCCCCAGGGAGCTGGAAGTGGAGAGGAAAGAAGTTTAATTCTCTGGAGAAGTAATTTGTGGTCAACAAACTTGCACACCATACCACAGTAAAGTATCTCTCTGTATTGTTGGTGTTATAGAAACAATTGTTGCAGCTTCTTGGCTCTTAGGGGGAGAGAAGAATTAGGTATAGATCTACATTTCGATGTATAAGAAATATGAAATGTAATATAACATTTTCTTGTACACTTCTATACTGGCCAGTACTGCAAAGTGATGCTAATGACCAATTATTTCTGCATGGGCTGTTTTCAACCTTTGGTTATTTACTATGCTAAATGTATCTCTGATGTTAATATTTTTATGACACTTTTATGAAACAGTGCACAAAGTGTTCTGTTGTAGTATATCATCAAGTGATATTGAGCAGTACTGTAATTTAAATAACTTGAACTGGAAAGTCACTGCTTAAACAGATCATGTAGCTATATCATTTTATTTCATTGACTGAAATATACCACTCTGATTTCTGAGCTGCTTGGGAACTAATTAATTTTAAATCTATTTAACTGTTAGAAAAGTTAATATAATAAATAATCTATTGAAAATAACTGCAATGGAGTTTTTTTTTTAAATTTAAAGTTCCAGAAAGCAATATCCACAGTTTAACAGCACCAACTATGTGTCCTATTAATGTACATAATTTCAGTTTCCTTTAGCTGACAAACACATGAAAAAGATATAAGGAAAGAGAAAGAGGATTTCACAAGGGTTGAAGAACATACTGTAACAAAATTTAATTGGCTTCATTACAATGCAGGGCTTGAGTGTAGTAGAAAGCATAACAAGATCAAGCAACAGTCCACTGGGCTGCTATGCGGAGAGAATTTTTTAACAACTAGTCTTTACACTGAGGCATTCTTTTTGGTAGCGTTTTGTAAAATTGCATACTTTATTATGCTGTTTTTCAGCAAAGTGATGGGAAATGGAATATATGAATAAATCTCCTTCAGCTGAAAAAAAAATAGCCACCTGCTGATGCCCATCATACACATACCTACCTGTGAGTACTGTAAAGATATGTGTACTGTTTCTTTAAAATGGGCTTTAGGAAGCTAGGCAGAGGCTCTACAGTGAAGGAAAGGGAGAGAGTAGTTTGAAAGATAAGGATTGCCTATTTAATTGCAGCCACTGCCTATTTTTCAAGATTTGTGGGTCAATAGACCCACAAGTTGACAGGCCATAGAAATATTAAAAGATATTTTTTTCTAATTTTGGCAGTCCGTAAGAAATAATTACTGACAATGGGCCACTTTGTTTTAGAGGTCTGAATTACAAGCTATGTGGATATAGAATGATGTCATGCGTATTACTCCCAGCCCCCATCACACATAAAGGAAAAGAATGGTACAGAGAGCAGTGCAGATTGGTAAGGGAATTCTGCAAGAAAAATACCTTATATAAGCTCTTTTAGACCATAGGGCAACCCCACAACAATCACTGGAATGAGCCTAGCTCAGCTGGTTATGGAGCACAGGGTCTGGTCCAAGAGATGCAAATAGCTGAACTGCTTAGTAATAGCAACTATAATGTAATTAAATTTAACATTCTTATAGAGGAGAAAATACCAAGGAAACCCACCAGAGTAGTATTTAACTTCAAAAAGGGGAGCTACACAAAAATGAGGAAGCTAGTTAAATGGAAATTAAAGGGAACAGTCAAAATGGTGAAATGCCTGAAAGCTCCAGGGAAACTATTTTAAAATACCACCCTACAGGCTCAAACTAAATGTACACGCAAAATAAAAAAGAAACAAACAAACAGCAAGAGGGCAAAAAATGCTGCCCTGGCTAAGCAGCCCAGTAAAAGAAGTGGTGAGAGGCAAAAAGGCATCCTTTAAAAATGGTAAGTCTAATCCTAGTGAGGAAAATAGAGGGGAACATAAACTCTGGCAACTCAAGTGTGAAAGTAGAATGAGGCAGGTCAAGAAAGAATCTGAAGAACAACTAGCAAAAGACGCAAAAACTAACAGCAAAAAATGCTCAAAGTAAATCAGAAGCAGGAAGCCTACTAAAGAATCAGTGAGGTACTAGGATGATCTAGGTACTAAAGAATCACTCAAGGAAGACCAGGCCATTGCGAACAAACTAATTGAATTCTTCACGTTAGTCTTCACTGCAGAGGATGTGGGGAAGATTCCCACACCTGAGCCATTCTTTTCAGGTGAGAAACCTGAGGAACTGCCCTATACTGAGTTATCAAGAGAGGAGATTTTGGAACAAATTGATAAATTAAACAGCAATAAGTCACTGGGACCAGATGGAATTAACCCAAGAGTTCTGAGGGAACTCAAATATGAAATCGCAGAATTACTAACTGTGATATGTAACATATTGCTTAAACCAACCTCTGTACCAGATGAATGTAGGATAGGTAATGTAACATTGATTTAAAAAAAAAAAAAGTTCCATAGGTGATCCTGGCAATTACAGGTCAGTAATCCTAACTTTAGTAACAGGAAAATTATTTAAACTATAATAAAGAACAGAATTATCAGACACATCAATTATTACAATATTTGGGGAAGAGTCAACGTGACTTTAATAAAGGGAAATCCTGCAACACCGATCTATTAGAATTCTTTGAGGGTGTCAACGAACATGTGGACAGGGATGATCTATTTGACAAAATGCAGTTGGACTTTCAGAAAGCCCTTGGCAAGGACCCTAACCAAAGGCTCTTAAGTAAAGTAACCTCTCATGGGGTAAGAGGGAAGGTCCTCTCATGGATCAGTAACTGGTTAAAAGATCAGAAAAAGTGTAGGAATAAATGGTCAGTTTTCACAATGGAAAGAGGTAAATAGTGGGTCTGTACTGGGACCTGTTCTATTCAACAGAGTCACAAATTATCTGGAAAAAAGGGGGTAAACAGTGAGGTGGTAAAATCTGCAGATAATACAAAATTGCTCAAGTTAGCTTTGGTCTTAACTGACTGCTAAGAGTTACAAAGGGAACTCATTAAACTGGGTGACTGGACAACGAAATGGCAGATGAAATTCAATGCTGATAACTGCAAAATAATGTACACTGGAAAGAAATAACCCCAACTATAAATACAAAATGATGGGGCCTAAATTAGCTGTTACCATTCAAGAAAGAGCTCTTGGTGACATTGTGGACAGTTCTCTGAAAACATCCACTCAACATGCACTGGCAGTCAAAAAAGCTAACAATGTTAGGAATCTTTAGGAAAGGGACAGATAATAAGACAGAAAACATCACAATGCCACTATATAAATCCACGGTATGCCCACACCTTGAATCCTGCATGCAGTTCGGGTCAGACCATCTCAAAAAAGATATATTCGAATTGGAAAAGGTACAGAGAAGGGCAACAAACGTGATTAGGGATATGGAACATCTTCCATATGAGGAGAGATTAAAAAGATTGAGACTGTTCTGCTTAGAAAAGAGACAACTAAGGGGGAGTATGATAGAGGTCTATAAAATCATGAATGGTGTGCAGAAAGTGAATAAAGAGATGTTCCTAAACCTATGACTGCCAGAAGCTGGAAACTGTATGACAGTGGATGGATTACTCAATAAATTGCCCTGTTCTGTTCATTTCTCTGAAGTATCTGACACTGGCCACTGTCAGAAGACAGGATCCTAGGCTATATGGACCATTGGTCTGACCCAGTATGGCCATTCTTATGTTCCTATGGATTATCGAAATCTGTAGGGAGCTAAGTGGCCATACCAAAGACATATTGCAAACTGCCCAAAGAAGATAATTCCGTGTAAGGTGGGTGTGCTGCCCTAAAGCTTATTTGGGGAGGGATCTTTGGTAGAAAGTAGTCTGGTTTATGATCTGAAGTAGAAGACATGCAACATTTTATTGTTTTGGCTGGGATTGCCTTATTGTTTTTTATATTTGTCTGAACAATCAAGTCATAATGCAACTCAGGGAAAATGCATGTGAACTGACACCACTGAAAAGCCCCTACGAAGCAAGAACCACTGACTCTTGCACAGTTGTAACACAAAAATGAATTGTTTTTTGAATTAGAGAGAGAAAAATGTGGATTTAACATAGCAATATGCTACATTTTGAAATATCCAAGTTAGACCTTTAATGCAAAGTTTCAGCCCAGAATAAATGATTATAGATAAACTTTAAACCTTTGAAAAATGGGTTTATAATGGAAATGCTGACACTACCTTAGCTATAGTGACGCAAATGGCTTCTGCCCTGCTACAAAGCTATAATTAATAACTTCAGTGTTAGCAAGTGTTCCTTTCAAACAGGAAGGATAAAATCCAGTTTTCTATTTTAAAACTTTCCTTCATCTTTCTTTCTTTAGGTGCAATATCTGCATAACTTAATGTCCTATTATTCAAAAGTTGTGCAACCGCTCTGTGATCTCATTAACATTCTTATCTCCCTGGTGGTACATTATATGAGACCTGTCTGGTTATTATCTCTGCCACCTAAGAACTTAAAGCATTACAATCTTTACCATGCATGTCTAGTGCATTGCTGATATCTGAGGCTCATGTGCACTAGCTATCTCACATTCACAAAATGTACTGAGTTCCAATAGGATGAGAACAGAGTGAAAGGGAAAAAGTAGTCCACTTTCTTCTTAATTCCATGTATGTCCTCATTTCACGTTTTAGAAGGGCATGAAATCAGTTAATGTGGTACAGAGCAATGAAAGTGAGTTCACCACAAACCATATTATTTGGGATGGTACCCCCCATTTAAACTGAAAGATAAGAGTATTATTGATTTATGTTAATTTTGAGACTTGGTGTTAAATTGGCTCTTGCAGAAGGAAAATGTCATATTACAGGACATTTATGGGGCCTTTGAGTTTACTAAGATAAAAATTATGCTAGTGCCTCTTTAAAATAAATAAATAATGGGAATTATAGGAATAGTTTATGTGACCAGAGGAACAAAGTCAATTTAAATAAAAATAAGCAGCTGGCATAATAAGACCATGTAGGAAAAATTACAATCTATATTTCCACTACAATGGATGCAGTGTGCAGGCAAATGACATGCCAACCATGGATCCTGTTCACATTCTGGGCCCTGATACCTGTGAATTGCCTCATATTGCCTTAGTGGAAATTGCAAACATGTATTGGTGGGCAAATGGCTTTTTAAAGCACTGAAATATGGTCTTATAGTGCCATATAGAGTGATTGCAATAGGATGCTATCTATTTTTATGGACATAGCAATAGGCATAGTGCATACTGGGCACATCTGAAAGAATAATTGAACTAAACCTGAACATTTCCTTCTGAAATGTTTATTAAATAATACAAAAAAAAATTTAAATGGATGGTTGCACTGA
The DNA here is from genome assembly GCF_011386835.1 of Chrysemys picta bellii. Classification (NCBI taxonomy): domain Eukaryota; kingdom Metazoa; phylum Chordata; order Testudines; family Emydidae; genus Chrysemys; species Chrysemys picta. Next base: position 84,698,296 of record NC_088795.1, read on the forward strand.
CATGTTCGTATCAATCATTGCTTCAGGGTACATTGTAGGACTATTGTACTTAGTACCATACATACAGAGCAGTCTTTGAAAATTATGTGGGTCAGAGAGCCAGTGTTTGGATCTGGAATGCTAGTGTTTATGTTTGAAGGTAAATTAGGGACATAATTTATGTCTGGATTTAGCAGCACCTGAATTTATCAAACTCTTTGTGTGAGATTATGGACATTAAGGTATGTCTCTACTGTAGCTGGGAAAATGATGCCCGCATGCTAGCTCAAGCACAGCTAGTGTCATAAAACCAGCAGTGTATCCAGGGGTAACACAGGAGGCAGCCCGGGTTAGCACTTGAGTACAAACTTGCCCAGTCCCCCTGGGCACGTACATGGGCAGCTAGCCAGAACTGCTATCTGTGCAACCCCTGACTATACTACTAGTTTTACTACAATAGCTCAAACACAGCTAGTGTCTGTCTGTCTACCTGCCCTGTGAAACATGCTCCCAGCTGCAGTGTAGACATATCCTGATTTAGATCAGAAGTTCTTGTGTGATTTCTACTATCTTGGGCTGAGTTTTCAGTGAACAGCTGTTCTCTTGCAATATTCTTCTACATCTAACTTGAGGGGGCCAAAAAAGCCACATTTTGATTTGGATCCAAAGTAGAACCAAAATCAAAGGGGCAGGTTTGAATCCAGGATATTAACTTATCCAACACCCTGCCCTCTGAAATAAGAAGGATCTTGGATTCTAGATCCTGTTTTTGATCCTTCTTTGATTTGAACTAAAAATGCACTATAATTCTTTTATGGTCTTTATGCTTAGCTGATAAGGAGTGTTTCTCTACCAGATTATTCTCTCTAGTTTTAATTTATCTCTGCCTCTGAAACTGAGGACTTTTCCTGCACTGTAAGTCCTCTCTGAGAAATCAAATTACTTGTAAGCATTCTCTCATTTTGTTTAACAAGTTGGCGACTTTGTATTTGAGTCTGGTAAGTCTCGTTCATCTCCTGTTAATGTGCCACACTTGCATGATTGCCTAATACTGCTGAACTAAGATTGTGGCATCATGTGCGATGCCAGAATTCTTGCATCATTAGAGATGGGTTATGAACTACTTGCCATTAGCTTGTGAGGAAAAGAAGCAAAACTGACAAACCCTCATTGACAAACCTCATTCCATGTGTTCATCAGTCTTTACTAAGTAACACATTTAATATCAACATCCCTCCCTGAGACAAGTCTCTGAAGTCTTTCACCATGAAATTAAAATTAAACTTGCCTTTGGGTTTCATTTAAAAATTAACATTGTAATTCTTGTATGCTATGTTGTGAAGCCTTTATGAATATTAGTAATGCTTGCTAATGGTAATAACAATTGTTTAAAAAAACAGTCAGACTGTCACTTCATGCAGCAAGTTGTGGATTAATGTTGAGAGAGACAAGCAAACCAACGTGTTTCTTCATTTTTTTTCATACTGGAAGCTAAGAACAGTTTCAAAACAGGTAGGCAACAGCAAAAATTTGAAGCTTTCCACATAGATTATCCACTCAGATTAATTTCATATTGAATATTTATTAAGTAACCATCTACTTGATGCAAACCTATAGATTCATTTCTGTAGCTGAGTGCATTAGAAAGATTTAAACAGGTAGGCCCAGATCCACGAAGATATTTAGGCACCTAAACCCCACCTATGTCCCAGTTCTAGGCTCCACTGTGATCCACAAAACTCCTGCTCAGCTGCCACCTAAATCTGTAGACACTTGGTGCCTAAATTTTCAGAGTAAAGTTTCCTAGACACCTATGTGTCAGCCTCTGGGCATGTGCACTGCTGCCTTCCTCTAAGTTTCTGGATGCCTATGTCTTGCCTAAGCCCAAGATTGGTCCATGAAGCCGTGGGAGATAGGTAGAGGACAGCCTATTTCACCCAGGGGCCCCAATCCAGTTGGTGTGCTCAGAGGCCTCCTACCAGACCCTATTAAAAAATCTGGCCAGAGAAAGTGGTGGTGATGGTGCCCACCTTTTCTAACTTTCAGCTCAGTGATTCGAGCACTCACCTCGGATAAGAAACACCCAAGGTCAATGCTTCCCTCGGGTAAGGGGGAATAGGTCTCTCTGCCTCCTGTATGAAGTCTAGTCTCACTTATGGAGCAAAAACTTCTTTGCTGTGAGACAAAGTTCAGGATCTATTCAATCTGTGTACTACCTGTATTACTATATGGGTCACAAGCCTGGATCCTTTTACAGGTAGACATTTCATGTGTGCTGTCAGTGCCAAATCCAAAGTAGTTTGAATTTGTGCAAAATGTCATAATTTTGCAGAGATCTGGCCTTTCCTCAGTAACTCATTATATTCAATAGCAGTATTGCATGCTCTTTGGCCATGTTGCCAAAATGGACAAATCACCCCAGCACACTGGGCTCTCAAACTGTCCATCAACATGGGAAGGAGTGTGCACCCTACCCCTACTTGGCGCCTCTCACAGAGATGTGTGGACTTGTAGGATTGAGCCAGATCTGGAGCTTCACTACCTGATGCTTGGCCTGATGCCATCCACCCTGACTGACACAATGATCTTCAGTAGACTATGTGTGTTTGATGATGATGATGTTTTGATGATGTAGAGGGGGAGAAAGGATTTGAATAGGGTTCTTTCACTGCTCAAGAGAGGGCTTTAATGACTGAGCCAAGGGATAATCTGATGAAGGTCTCCCCGAAGCTATTCCACTTTGTATAAATATTTACAGAATCAGAGAGAACGAGTGAAAATAACTCCATAGTCCAGTGGTTGGGGCATCCACCCATGAGATGCAAGACCCAGGTGTCAAGCTGTCTAGAGTAGTTTATGAGCATCAGTGACAACCTCAGTGCAGACTATCAAGAAGCAGGGCATGAACCCCAAATTGGTTGTGAATTCTATACTTAGATTTCACCAACCAAGTAACAAGTGTGAACTCCTCAAGAATTATAGCAGCCTAACTATGGAGTCATAGACAGTCCCCTTAATTACTCTGGTTTATCTTGCCACCCAGGCAAATTTGCCTTTCTGGTAGATGGCCTCTTACACCAAAAATCACAATAATAGGTTAATCCCAGTTCCAAAGGACCAGTCACTTACCCCAGCTCAATTGCACCTTAGACCTCACACCAACGACAATGCTTGCAATCAATCCTATAATAAAGATTTATTAAGTACGAAAAAAGAAATAATAGAGTTATTTACAAGATTAAGACAGATAAACATACATATACAAATGAGTTACAGTCGTAGGTTCCAAGAAGTAATACAAATTGCTGTGAAAAGCAAGCTATCTATGTCCTCTAGAGCTAACCCAATCTAAGTGATTTGGGAATCCTTTGCTTAGAAATATTGCCCTCTTCAAATTCGAGGCAACAAAGTGATACACTTCCTTCTGATCAGGCATTTTTATTCACTTTTCCCAGAGTTCAAACCAACGGGACAAGTGTTTGCACCCATCTCCTCTTCATGGGTGGGTAGGAGGCAATCAACAAAGTCTTTGTCCTTCATTTAGTTTCAGTGGGCCTTCTTGTGTGCAGGACCAGCACTTTGCAATAATTAATGCTTCTTCCCTGTCTGATGAGCTACACAGTTACAGAGGTTTACAATGCAAACACTCAATATAACTTTATACCATGGGATACAGATATTTTAAATGAGATCAATACACTACAAGTACTTCATCAAGTCAAAACACTAAAAACATTCTTCTAAACTTAACGTCTATTTTTTAAAAAACTACGAGGAGTCCGGTGACACCTTAAAGACTAACAGATTTATTTGGACATAAGCTTTCGTGGTTAAAAAACCCACTTCTTCAGATTCATGGAGTGAAAATTATAGATACAGGCATAAATATATATTGGCACATGAAGAGAAGGGAGTTACCTTACAAGTGGAAAACCAATGTTGAAGGCCCATTTAGTCAGGGTGGATGTTGTCCACTCCCAATAATTGATGAGGAGGTGTCAATACCAAGAGAGGGAAAATTGCTTTTGTAGTGAGCCAGCCACTCCCAGTCCCTATTCAAGCCCAAATTGGTGGTGTTAAGTTTGAAAATGAATTGTAGCTCAGCAGTTTCTCGTTTAAGTCTATTTTTGAAGTTTTTTTGTTGGAGAATGGCTACTTTTAAATCTGTTATTGAATGTCCAGGGAGTTTGAAGTGTTCTCCTACTGGCTTTTTATGTTGCCATTCCTGATGTCTGATTTGTATCCATTTATCCTTTTACATAGAGACTATCCAGTTTGGCCAATGTACATGGCAGAAGGGGCATTGCTGGGATATGATGACATATATAACATTAGTAGATATGCAGGTGAATGAGCCTTTGATGGTGTGGCTGGGTCCTATGATGGTATGGCTAGAGTAGGTATGGGGACAGGGAAGGCAACAGGGTTTGTTACAGGGATTGGTTCCTGGTTAGTGTTTCTGTGGTGTGGTGTGTAGTTGCTGGTGAGTATTTGCTTCCGGTTGGGGGGCTGTCTGTAAGCGAGGCCTGGCCTACCTCCCA